>NC_091240.1:2749415-2874415 GCF_040958095.1 Procambarus clarkii
GAAGCCGCTACCAGCTCTTGGTCTGGCCTTATATCCCAGCTCTTGGTCTGGCCTCATATCCCAGCTCTTGGTCTGGCCTCATATCCCAGCTCTTGGTCTGGCCTCATATCCCAGCTCTTGGTCTGGCCTCATATCCCAGCTCTTGGTCTAGCCTCATATCCCAGCTCTTGGTCTGGCCTCATATCCCAGCTCTTGGTCTGGCCTCATATCCCAGCTCTTGGTCTAGCCTCATATCCCAGCTCTTGGTCTGGCCTCATATCCCAGCTCTTGGGCTGGCCTCATATCCCAGCTCTTGGTCTGGCCTCATATCCCAGCTCTTGGTCTAGCCTCATATCCCAGCTCTTGGTCTGGCCTCATATCCTAGCTCTTGGTCAAGCCTCATATCCCAGCTCTTGGTCTGGCCTCATATCCGAGCTCTTGGTCTAGCCTCATATCCCAGCTCTTGGTCTGGCCTCATATCCCAGCTCTTGGTCTGGCCTCATATCCCAGCTCTTGGTCTAGCCTCATATCCCAGCTCTTGGTCTGGCCTCATATCCCAGCTCTTGGGCTGGACTCATATCCCAGCTCTTGGTCTGGCCTCATATCCCAGCTCTTGGTCTGGCCTCATATCCCAGCTCTTGGGCTGGACTCATATCCCAGCTCTTGGTCTGGCCTCATATCCCAGCTCTTGGTCTGGCCTCATATCCCAGCTCTTGGGCTGGACTCATATCCCAGCTCTTGGTCTGGCCTCATATCCCAGCTCTTGGTCTGGCCTCATATCCCAGCTCTTGGGCTGGACTCATATCCCAGCTCCCTCTGTGGGCAAACCTGGCACCTTGGGACTTATAAGAGACCCATAATCCATGCTCATCAGCACCGCTCCTGTGTCAGGTAAGTCCACTACGGGCTCGCCATAGCCCGTGCTACTTGCCCCGCTCCTGTGCCAGGTAAGTCCACTACGGGCTCACCATAGCCCATGCTACTTGCCCCGCTCCTGTGCCAGGTAAGTCCACTACGGGCTCACCATAGCCCGTGCTACTTGCCCCGCTCCTGTGCCAGGTAAGTCCCACTACGGGCTCACCATAGCCCGTGCTACTTGGAACTTGTTCCGAGTAGCTGAATCTATAACAACAACAACCATGCTCATCCCATCCTCTATTCTTGGGCTATATTCAGTATACTCGCGGATTGATCAAGTAAGCTATTTGGGATGATCTTTAATAACATTTCCGTGGCTGATGGGTTTAAAACCTATCACCACACGAGTCATATTTCCTCGAGGCTTGTCGCAGAGATACCTGCTTCATGGGGTTCTGGGAGTTCAGAGATACCTGCTTCATGGGGTTCTGGGAGTTCAGAGATACCTGCTTCATGGGGTTCTGGGAGTTCAGAGATACCTGCTTGATGGGGTTCTGGGAGTTCAGAGATACCTGCTTGATGGAGTTCTGGGAGTCCAGAGATACCTGCTTCATGGGGTTCTGGGAGTTCAGAGATACCTGCTTCATGGGGTTCTGGGAGTTCAGAGATACCTGCTTGATGGGGTTCTGGGAGTTCAGAGATACCTGCTTGATGGGGTTCTGGGAGTTCAGAGATACCTGCTTCATGGGGTTCAGGGAGTCCAGAGATACCTGCTTCATGGGGTTCTGGGAGTTCAGAGATACCTGCTTCATGGGGTTCAGGGAGTCCAGAGATACCTGCTTCATGGGGTTCTGGGAGTTCAGAGATACCTGCTTCATGGGGTTCTGGGAGTTCAGAGATACCTGCTTCATGGGGTTCTGGGAGTTCAGAGATACCTGCTTCATGGGGTTCTGGGAGTTCGGAGATACCTGCTTGATGGGGTTCTGGGAGTTCAGAGATACCTGCTTCATGGGGTTCTGGGAGTTCACAGATACCTGCTTGATGGGGTTCTGGGAGTTCAGAAACACCTGCTTCATGGGGTTCTGGGAGTTCAGATCCCTGCTTCATGGGGTTCTGGGAGTTCAGAGATACCTGCTTCATGGGGTTCAGGGAGTTCAGAAACACCTGCTTGATGGGGTTCTGGGAGTTCTTCTACTCCCCAAGCCCGGCCGGAGACCCAAACATGACTTGTGAGACGCATATCAATAATTCCTCCATCTTGTTTAACTGCTCCATCAGCTGTACGGGGGCCATTCACAGCGCCTCCATCGCTGACATGAATGGCGAGGGCGTGGAAGCCTCTCCTCCCACACGCCATGAACTAAATAATCCCAGCTCTGAACGCTGGGATAATTCCTACCTAGCAACTCGCTGGCGGCCGTTGGCAACACGCCCTTCCAGGCTTCGATATTCAGAGTGTGGAAATTTAGTTCTTACGGGACGTGATTTTAAGAGTTGTTTTAGCTTGTATCAACATTTCCTCAGTGCCTGTTTTGGTTCTGAGATCAACTGAAGCATTCTCATCCCTATTCATGAGTCAAATAAGAGCTATACTGGCTTGCAGAATTAGTAATGTGTTGTTTCCGCAATGTTTTAAAAAAAGGAGTTAAATCTGGCCTCTATGTTGTGGTGGAAACATTCATCAACATTGCAAAGGGTTGGCAAACCTCAGAGCCGTTTCTTGAGAAGCGGTGAAGTTGGATATGAAGCCTTAATACGTCTAGTCATACGTGCTATGATAGCTTGCAAGGCTAGTTTGACCATCAGATGCAACAATTTTCAGACAAGTAGAGCCTGTGCCAGAGATAAGAGCCAGTATGTCTTACAGTGCCTCCAATAAGCTCAAGTGCAACACTTGGGGAAAATAACCTCTCCGTCCAAGATTTTTAATGGCGATTATTGCGTGGGTTGGTTCAAAACAGCTCGGCTGCTATTTTTTGTTAAGGAAAACTCGCCTCAATGTGCTACATGATAAGGGTCATTGTTGCCTGCAGTAATTTGAGTTCCGTTTTGCCGCCCAAATTACTCCTTCTAATGGTGGTTGGTGAATGGGTCGGCGTGAGGCGCTGCACCTGTAATTACCAGAGAGGAGCCAGCTACCTGAGCAGGTCCCTCCGGGCCTCGGCCACAGGTCAGCAGCTTCTTGTAAAGGTTGCTAGAGATTGTCTTTAAGATACTGGGTGAGATACACAGACGTGTGGAGAACACACACACACACACACACACTCACACACACACACACACACACACACACACACACACACACACACACACACACACTCACACTCACACTCACACTCACACTCACACTCACACACACACACACTCACACTCACTCACACTCACACTCACACACACACACACACATACACATACACACACACAGTTGAGAGTTGAGAGGAGGGACCAAAGAGCCAGAGCTCAACCCCCGCAAACACAACTAGGTGAATACACACACACACACACATTGATTTTTTTATTATTATTATTTTCTACCACAGACGTGGCCACACATTTACAATGCTAACCAGCATATATACATATATACATTTTCTTCTGTCCTCCATGGACAGGGTTAGAGATGTGTTAACATATAGTTCAAGAGTTTAATGAACAATCAACCACAGGTACGCACGATCTCAGCCTCTCGAGGAGGTCATTCACATAATGGTCCAGAGACCGACCCCTTTGGAGCTGCACTCGTTACTTTCCGCTAACTTTAAAAACTTCGTTTCTGCCTGGCCCTGTTTCCTGTTGTTCAGGTACTTCCTTGTCCAGTTCAGTGGGGCCTCCTAACTGTGATGTATTCATTTCTGGCTCTCTTTTGTGCCTCTATCCCTGTACATTTGTCCTCTGTTTTGTGCCTCTATCCCTGTACATTTGTCCTCTGTTTTGTGCCTCTATCCCTGTACATTTGTCCACTCTTTTGTGCCTCTATCCCTGTACATTTGTCCTCTCTTTTGTGCCTCTATCCCTGTACATTTGTCCACTCTTTTCTGCCTCTATCCCTGTACATTTGTCCTCTGTTTTGTGCCTCTATCCCTGTACATTTGTCCACTCTTTTGTGCCTCTATCCCTGTACATTTGTCCTCTTTAGTGCCTCTATCCCTGTACATTTGTCCACTCTTTTGTGCCTCTATCCCTGTACATTTGTCCACTCTTTTGCGCCTCTATCCCTGTACATTTGTCCACTCTTTTGTGCCTCTATCCCTGTACATTTGTCACTCTTTTGTGCCTCTATCCCTGTACATTTGTCCACTCTTTTGTGCCTCTATCCCTGTACATTTGTCCACTCTTTTGTGCCTCTATCCCTGTACATTTGTCCACTCTTTTGTGCCTCTATCCCTGTACATTTGTCCACTCTTTTCTGCTTCTCACCTTTGCTTCTCTACAGTACCTGTTGAGGCAGGGGGTTGCTTGGTTCCTCTGGTCCAACTCCCTCTTGAGTGGGATGAGCAACTCCCTCACACCCGCATCTTGCTCTAGTCCTTACCTCTATAACCTCTGATCTTCCTCAACCTGTTTTCTAACCCCCTCCTCTAGTATGTCCTCTAGTATGTAAGTGGACGCTATAGCCACTCCCCCTCCCCCCCCTCGGGGCATCTCATACTCTGTCGTCTCAACATACTCTGTTATCTCAACATACTCTGTCGTCTCAACATACTCTGTCATCTCAACATACTCTGTCGTCTCATCATACTCTGTCGTCTCATCATACTCTGTCGTCTCATCATACTCTGTCGTCTCATCATACTCTGTCGTCTCATCATACTCTGTTGTCTCAACATACTCTGTCGTCTCATCATACTCTGTCGTCTCATCATACTCTGTCGTCTCATCATACTCTGTCGTCTCAACATACTCTGTCGTCTCATCATACTCTGTTGTCTCAACATACTCTGTCGTCTCAACATACTCTGTCGTCTCATCATACTCTGTCGTCTCAACATACTCTGTTGTCTCATCATACTCTGTCGTCTCATCATACTCTGTCGTCTCAACATACTCTGTCGTCTCAACATACTCTGTCGTCTCAACATACTCTGTCGTCTCAACATACTCTGTCGTCTCAACATACTCTGTCGTCTCAACATACTCTGTCGTCTCAACATGTGCCTTGTCTTGGACAAACACTAGGCTGCTGGTCTCTCTCTCTCCCCTTACCCCATGATGGTTCTGTAATGTGTTAGGGGAGTGCTGGGGTACGTCTAGTGTTTTTGTCTGGAGAAGAATGTAGTGACTGTTAGGGTGAGTATAGTGACTGTTAGGGTGAGTATAGTGACTGTTAGGGTGAGTATAGATGGGGTACGTATTTGTGTGTTTATTTGGGGGGGTGTTAGGGAAGGGAATGTAATTATCATGTAAAAGCGCCAAGCCATTACGCCTATATAGCACTGGGAACTGGCCAGGATAAGGATTTGGGATAGGACAGTGATGGTGGGGGGGAGATAAATGATTGATAGCAACGCTAAAATGAGGCGAGGAGAGGAGGGTAGACATAGCCTAAGCTTCTCTATCCCTTGAACTTCAGGCGAAGCGAGAGAGATGGGAGCAAGGAAATAAAGGTGGTGGTGTAGGGAGAAGGGTGGAAGCCTCGTGAATAATTCGATCTGTAACAAAAAGGGGAAAAAGGAGCAAGGGCAACAAGGACAGCAACAATAACAACAACAGCAATCGACAGGAATAGATATCTTTGTTCCGTCAACACTGAAACAATTCTGGAGACCAGTTTGTGGAGAAAGAGAGAGAGAGAGAGAGAGAGAGAGAGAGAGAGAGAGAGAGAGAGAGAGAGAGAGAGAGAGAGAGAGAGAGAGAGGAAAGAGAGAGAGAGAGAGAGAGAATTAGTGAGAAAGTGAAAGATAAAGAGAGTGTATGAGAGGGTGCAAGGAAATACATAAAAAGATGGAAAGCTAATACGATGAAGACATGAGATCACTTCTTTGTCTACAGCACTCTATTTGACACTGAAATAAATTGCCTCTTGATGTAGGAACTAATTTCCTCACCCTCTCCCTGCTCGTTCGCTCTCTTTCTCTATCTCTCTCTCTCACACACCCTCTCAGTCTCCCTCCCCTCTCTCTCTCACCCCCTCCCAGTCTCCCTCCCCTCTCTCCCTCTCACCCCCTCCCAGTCTCCCTCCCCTCTCTCTCACCTCCTCCCCTTTCTCTCTCACCCCCTCTCTCAGTCTCCCTCCCCTCTCTCCCTCTCACCCCCTCCCTCAGTACCATGACAGACACAAGGAAGAGTGTGGCCGCCAAATATTCTGTTTTAGGAGCCGCTTCACTGTGTTCCCTCTTGCCATTTCCTCTCCTCCTCTTACATGTTACCCGAATTAGTTCTCTCTCTCTCCCCCGTGTCCACTTACATCCCCAACATTGAGAGGTCGTGGAGGACGGACGCTGACCCTCCACAACGTCGCCCTCCAGTGGAGCATCAAGTATCACCCCTCACACCATCATTAATAATACCAATCCTGATAACATTATCATTAAAATAACACTAATCCATTAATAATAATAATAAAATAGAAATACACAAATAACAATTATACAAAAATAATTATATAATATATATATATATATATATATATATATATATATATATATATATATATATATATATATATATGTCGTACCTAGTAGCCAGAACTCACTTCTCAGCCTACTATTCAAGGCCCGATTTGCCTAATAAGCCAAGTTTTCCTGAATTAATATATTTACTATAATTTTTTTTCTTATGAAATGATAAAGCAACCCTTTTCTCTATGTATGAGGTCAATTTTTTTTTATTGGAGTTAAAATTAACGAAGATATATGACCGAACCTAACCAACCCTACCTAACCTAACCTAACCTATATTTATAGGTAAGGTTAGGTTAGGTAGCCAAAAAAAGCTAGGTTAGGTTAGGTTAGGTAGGTTAGGTAGACGAAAAAACATTAATTCATGAAAACTTGGCTTATTAGGCAAATCGGGCCTTGAATAGTAGGCTGAGAAGTGCGTTCTGGCTATTAGGTACGACATATATATATATATATATATATATATATATATATATATATATATATATATATATATATATATATATATATATATATATACACACACACTTTCCAGTAAGGTACTGTACAAGGTCGTGAGTCCCCCTGACCTTCTCACAAAGGTGGTGAGACCCAAATGCATCCTACCCCTCGCTACACGGAACAACAGATGGGGCAAAGAGGAGACATGATCGTGACGTGTAAGATCCTAATGAATTCTGACACAGTAGGAGAGGACAAAGTATAGGGCGGGTATGAGAATGAGAGGCCGGGACTGGTTGCACGAGATGAGCCATGGGAATATAAGGAAACCATGTCCTTAGCCCCCCCCCCCCCACAGGTAGTGAGCAAATGGAATGATGCAAATGAGCAGGTATTCGAGGCTAATGCGATGCACAGGATTATATAGTCATGGTAGAGTCTAATGGGGTGGGGAATTAACCAACCCATTAACCAGTAGGTCAATAGGAACGACCCCCCTCCCCCCAAATAAAAAAAAGAGTACATTCCACTCCTGTAGGTACAATTGGGCAAGCACGCACACACACACACACACACACACACACACACACACACACACACACACACACACACACACGCACACACACACAATAAATGCATACACGATATATGAAAAGAATAATGTTTTTACTTGGAATCTTTGCTCTTTCAATAAGTCAAATGGCAACAATCTTATTATTTATTGCAATTGGATTCCACAGAACCTATTTTCACTAAATTACAACCAATTACATAATCCCGCTCCTCTAAGTTAACATGTATATACCTATACGAGCGTAAAGCTCAACTAAAGCAGTCCTCGTGGCGAAGTGGTACCACACTCGTCTGGCGTTTCGCGAGCGCTTTGGCCTGGGTTCGTATCCTGGCCGGATAGGCTTAACTGGGCGTCAATCCTTAACTGTAGCCACAGTTCACCCAGCAGTGAATGGATACCTGCCCGCTAAACACACACCGAAACTACGACGTTGGTACAACGTTCGAACAAGTTTTAACCCCTCCTAACCAGTTATAACAACTAATATATCAAGTTGTAACAACGTTCTAATACGTCATAAACACGTTAAGTCAAAATGTAACAACTTTATTACAAGTTGTAACAAGCGGAAAATAGAGACAATTACGGTTTGTGTTTCCAGGGTGGTTGTTAAACGACACGGCGGGTCGTATTCCAGGCGGGAAATGAAGATTAAGGACGTTCGCGAAACGCTCTGCGTGCTAGAGATATATAAACTCATGAACAAATCCATAAAGGGGCCGTAACGAGGGTTCGAACCTACGTCCGAGAGGATCCCAGACGATCCCAAACTCACCTTCGCCAATGACTCGTCAGGGAGCCAGCCGGTCGGCCGAGCAGACAGCACACTGGACTTGTTAGCTTGTGGTCCTGGGTTCGATCCCAGGCGCCGGCGAGAAACAATGGGCAGAGTTTCTTTCACCCTGTGCCCCTGTTACCTAGCAGTAAAATAGGTACCTGGGTGTTAGTCAGCTGTCACGGGCTGCTTCCTGGGAGTGGAGGCCTGGTCGAGGACCGGGCCGCGGGGACACTAAAGCTCCGAAATCATCTCAAGATAACCTCAAGATAGATGACTAGCGTGGCATGAGTTCAGACTTCCTGGAAGGTCTAAGGAGCAGACAAAGACGGCCGGGCGTCGTAAGCCACGTCCCAAGATGAAAAGCAGAGTTCGCAGGCGTGGAGACGTGATGCTGGGCCCGTCGGAGGAGTCAGTGAGCTCCGCCGGTGATGGTCTGACGCATGAGCATCCTGAAGATAGATCACGAGATGAGGGGAACCAACAGCATCCACAAAGAAAGGATTCACTAGATTCAGGATGTTTACTTTGTGAGGAGAGAAAAAAAAAAGATTCGAAGCCTCGTGACGTGTTCAGAGATGTTGCAAGCATCATAATGTAGGTCAAGAAGTGGATAAAGTTACATCCAGACATAAAGATATGAGCATCATAAAATCAATCCCGGGGAGAGGGAGAAGCAGCATCCAAGAGGTTCTCAAAGATGCTGTGAATACCATAATGTGGGACGAAAATAGACTTCAAGATATAAAGATGTGATTAGTTATGACTAAATATCAGTTAGGGGAGATGATTACATTTCAGAGAGAACATTCTCCTACAAAGCGTTGCGAGATAAGACCCAGCATCCACGGTCTAAATGATATTATGCTTCTCAGTGGTATCTTGATCTTGCCAGCTTTCTCACCCTTACACCCTCAAACAACGGAAAGGAAATTATAAGAAAACACTATGTCATTATGACTATGTACCCCATGGAAGCGATATGATGACAGGATTGAGGCTGGGATAGAGAAGAAACCCTCGTGTCCATCCACTTAAACCATCTTGGATGGTTTACCATCCAAGATGGTACCAAGATGGTACCAAGTATCATCCAAGTACTTGGTACCAAGTACCACTTGATACCATCCAAGATGGTACCAAGATGGTACCAAGTATCATCCAAGTACTTGGTACCAAGTACCACTTGGTACCATCCAAGATGGTACCAAGATGGTAATCATCCAAGATGATTTTCTTGGTACCACCAAAAACCGGCCCAGCAAGATGCAAGGCCGTCGTTCCACCGACCAGGTCTAACTACATGGAACACTTAGATGTGTAAACATGGCCAACATCCACATCCTCATCCAAGGAATATCTCCGAGCAAGCAAGTCTCTGCTTAATTTCCTATGTTGTTTTCAGCTTGTCTCTCTCACCTATCTTCTCACACTGAGGAATTCAGTTTACAGAGCACCTCACTTTGCTCTGTACCACCAGCTAGTCCTCCTAAGGTGTCTCAACGTCAAGGAAATGTCGTAGTAAAGTGACCTTGTCCTAACCTACCAGAGAAACCAAAAAAGAAAACGGGACAGTACGTCAATTTCGCGAGCCGCTATCATTTTCTAGAACGACAATTTTGGGAGTTTTGTAGAGTATACGTCAAAATACGACGTTCTATTTGCAGGACCGTTTGGTACCATGTAGTTACTGCTGTAGTTTCCTCAAGGTCTTGTACTTAATTGCTTTGCTTCGTCCTCGGTTAAACCATGAGTTTAATTTTCTCTTTTCGGACATGGCATGTCTTTATAATATAGCTACGGAAACAGGAGGAAATATGAACATACCTGAAACTGGTGAACCTCTGTCCCTCGAAGTCTTGATATTATCTTACCTGAAATTGCACGAAAACGAATTATTCATTTAGTTTAGAGAAATGTCTTTATATAATTAAAGCCTCAAATACCATAAATATAATTACAATAATATTCAAATTTGTATCCATTATATATATATATATATATATATATATATATATATATATATATATATATATATATAATCAGATCAAGTCAAGGTAATGCTTGAGAACTGCTTACCTTGTCCTGAAGGACGAGGACGCTGGTGTCCACAGTCGTGGTGGTAATGTCACCCTGGAGGCAACACAGCCTACGACGACACGCTCACATCCACACATTGTGCAAGACGTCCACAACACTCAACACAAAATAAGAAACACTGGACGAAGGACTGAAGCGGCCGCCAATTATGTCATTCTCCCACAGCAGTTAAGACGTGGTTCGACCGGCATTTCCTACACAACACTTTAGACAACGTTAAACTACGCGCAGAAATTTATTGGCGTTTCCTGCCCTGGTTTTGTCGCTTATTCAGTTTCAGATTCAGATGATTCAGATGTTTATTCAGGTAAGGTATATACATACAAGTGATGTTACATTAATGGATTGATATATAGATAGAGCTAGTACATACAATGCCTAAAGCCACTATTACGCAATGCGTTTCGGGCAATTCTTTATTCTTTACAATCCCCGTTGTAGACCTCACTAGACAAACAATGGTTGCCTTAAGTACCCGAGACTGTTAAAATTGTCCTGTGGAGATTCTAGTGATGCGATTCGGTGTTGGGTTTAGGTCTATCAACCGCTAATTTAGGTCACTATAATAACTTACTGACAAATCAGTAAGTATATTTTAGTCCTGGACAATGTCTAGGACTAAAGTAAACTAACACAGAGAAATGGAATACACCTATTGCTGTATATTTCCTGCCGAACACTAACGATAACACGCCATGTAATTCACTTTGAACACTTGCTGTTGTTATTACACGTAATAAGTTTTCCACAATCATCACACTACACCCTTCACACACCATTACTGATCTGACCATGGGATGTAAAGGGTTCAGGATTTCCTTTCGTGTGAACCTGCTTATAGATTCATTCGAATCCCGGTAGTGTTTACATCACAGCCTGGCCTCAAAACATCAAAACGACCTCAAATCAGCAGCCTAGTGTGAGGACGGGTTGTTTTAACACTAGGCTGTTTAAAGCAGCGGCCGTCCTCCCCAGACGCATTTATAAATTTTAACATACTATTAAAAATCGGTTTGTTCTCATATATATATATATATATATATATATATATATATATATATATA
Organism: Procambarus clarkii; assembly: GCF_040958095.1. Classification (NCBI taxonomy): domain Eukaryota; kingdom Metazoa; phylum Arthropoda; class Malacostraca; order Decapoda; family Cambaridae; genus Procambarus; species Procambarus clarkii. The sequence continues at coordinate 2,760,825 of NC_091240.1, forward strand.
TATATATATATATATATATATATATATATATATATATATATATATATATATATAAAATATATGTATAGTTAGGTGAGGTGTTTATAAGTCTTGTTGGCGATTATTTGTATTTGAAGCACATGAGTGAAGCATTTATAGAATTGTGGTTCGAACAGAAGACGTGAGCGAAGCACTTGTTCCGGAAGTGTTCGGAGGTCATCAGTTACGAGTCGTGTGTAACAGCCCGTCCTTCAAACAAAGACCCAAAAGTGATTCCATACACCAGCCCATCCCCCTGTTTATGAATGAAAAACGGTTTACACACGACTCACAACTGATTTCGTTCGAATACTTCCAGAACAAATGCTTCACTAATGAATTTTGTTCGAACCACAACGCTATAAATGCTTCACCCACGTACTACAATAAGCTAATATATTATAATATTAATTTGTATTTAAGAAAATTCGTGTTTTGAATGGAATGCATATTAAAATTTATGAATGCGTCTGTGCGGTCGACCGCTAGATGTAATGGACTTGAGTCGAGGACGGGTTGGGAACCTGGTAACTGGGGCCAGATTCACGAAGCAGTTACGCAAATACTTACGAACGTGTACATCGTTCCTTAATCTTTGACGGCTTTGGTTACATTTATTAAACAGTTTACAAGCATGAAAACTTCCCATTCAACTGTTGTGATTGTTATAAACAGCCTCCTGGTGCTTCGGAGCTCATTAACTGTTTAATAATTGTAAACAAAGCCGCCAAAGATTGAGAAAAGATGTACAGGTTCGTAAGTGCTTGCGTAACTGCTTTGAGAATCTGGCCCTTGTACTCCTAAAAGAACGTCGCATTTTAGCATATACTCTAAATAAGGCCAAACATTGTCGCACTAGAAAATAGTAGCGACTCGCGAAATTGATATACTGTCCCGTTTTCTCTTTTGGGTCGTCTGGTAGGTTAGGATAAGGGCACTTTAGTACTACAGTTTCTTGGCGTTGGGAAATCTTAGGAGGACAGGCTGGATGAGGACAGGCTGCAAAATATTGACTGATTGCTTCGCTCGCTTCTTTTGTTCAAAGCGTATCTATGCGCCGCCCGTCATCATAAGCAATAGCCAAAAGCTCGTTAATCTGTATATGAATGAAAAACGCTGTATACACGTTACTCGCGAATCAGCACTAATGACGTTCGAACTTTTCTCACGTTCTCCATTAGAGTTGCATCTCTCTAAATGCGTCACCCACATGTTGCAAAATACATATAATTGCTAACAAAAGTCAAACATCTAACACACAGAAATCACAATAACGTGATGCATCAAATCACGGCCCTTGTGGAATTGTTCAAACATCTAACTTAGCCTATCTTAGACCTAAATAAGCAAAGCATTGCATTAATTTATAATCGATGAAATATGGCTTTTGGTTAATCTGGACATAAAAATTTACGAATGCTTAGGCTTGGACGAGTGAAGGATGCTATTGGGGTTTTCTAAATGCCTTACCCGCTTACTTTTAATGTAAATAATTCCCAACAGAATCCAAACATTGAAACCTGACTAAAGCCTAACTACCGATAAAACTTGTATATGTTAATTTATCTTCGAGACAACAACAAAATGTTGAACAGTTGGTGTTCCACACTGTAATGAGGATCCACAAAATAATTATTAAAAAATAAAGTTATTAAACTTACAGAAAAAATATACGAATGTTATATCCCTGACTTAATTCTATTCTGGGTCAATGTAACAGTTCTATACGAAGTAACTTTTAAAAAGGAAAACTTTAGTCAATAATGCTGAGAATACATGCATATATCTATGAAATATTGATTTTAAAATAGTTATATTTCACAGCCTTCCTGAAACTAATACATATCTCCATCCTATGAAATACTGAACATTCTTATAAAAACAGGAGACCTCACAATGAACTAACTGCATAGGCTACGAATTTGCCTCTCTATGAAATTCAATTGTCATACAGCTTTTTTAATATGGTCAAGTTATTTAATATAATTAGGTATCCATACATTTACCAATGTACCGTTGAATGCAAGGATCAAACATGCAAGTCTTCAAACTGCATTGCCTACCGTAATCTCCTAACATCTGCTCTTAACATTCATCTTGGATCATTATATGTCAAACGCAAGATACTTATGTATAATTCTGGAGTAGATACGCAGTCCATCGGGTGGATTGAGAGCCTTTATATAGGTCCTGAGTCCGCACTAACCTGCATAATCCGTCCCTCTCTCGCACAGTCGGCGGCGGCTTCGTGTTCCCGCCAGTCGTTCCAATATTATTCAATTTTATAATATTATCTCCTGCATTCGTATATTAGTATATTAAGTCCGATACTGTATTTAAACATTTAACGCTGATCTCTAGTGATAACTTTAAGCCACACTATGTACAGGGAAATGTTTTTATTATGCTCTTGGCACTGTTCTTCCTAATTTTTTTGCAGGAACTTCACAGTGTTAGGAAATGTAGATGTTTATCTCTCAGAATGTTTGGTAATATGTTTATTGTTTGTGATGTGCTTATATGTATGTATTAACACGATGTACTGAACGGGGTGAGAGTAGCTTGAGCTATCTCATCCCTTTGTGTGTATTTTACCTCAATAAACTTATTTAAATTTTCAATTTTCAATTTCACAGTGTTAGTGAAGCCGCGCATGCGCACATTAGCTACCGCCCTGACGGCACTTTCAAACGTGCCTATCGACATTTCTTCAAACTTTTTCCATCCCCCAAAAATCTTATTCTTTCATGTATATGGTGCTACATAGTCTCCCCGAGTCGGCGCCTTCTTTGGATAATTACTTACTTACTTTCACGTATATGGCAAGTCAAGTCTTTGCCATATGAGAAAAATACCTTTACACACCTTTCCCCTACAACACCATACTAATTTATTCAAAGGAAACTTTAAGTAGTGTTTTCTCTGATGTTGGTGCTTTAATTATTAGTTCGTTTCCTAGCAACTGCTGATATATATCTATATCGTTTAAATTTACTTCGGATATATATAGAGGGTACCGCCTATGGTTGCGTTTGTAGGGACCCTTGACCTCGAAGAAATATATATATATATATATATATATATATATATATATATATATATATATATATATATATATATATATATATATATATATATAATTGAATATACAAGTTTGAATGGTGATAGGCTATTCCCTAATTTTTGAATTGTGCTGACATATAACTGTTCTATACGCAATTTTATACCTATCATTTTAGTGAATAGAGAAGTTAGTCAAGGCTAATAATTTTATAATTACAGTGGTCTTTCTTATTTATCAACTAAATCAACATAATTTAGTTGACATGAGTTAATGGGATAGGCTATTCACTAATTCTTACAATATGCCGCTCATTCAATTACTCTTTACAGAATTTTACAACTATCACAAATCTATTTACTATTTCACTACTTGTTATAAATGAAGATTCAAAGTATTCATTTCGCTAACTGGTTTACATTTATTAACGCGCTTAGGTATACACAGCAATGTGCTGTACACTATTCTGTATGAAAGCTTACACAGTGTAAATCAAAAACTAGCTACAAGTTCATCTAATATCCCCATCTCACAGGATAGTTAAACATGGAATCAGGAGAAAACATAAAATGAAAAGCTTATCAGCAAAATTTGGGGTACGGCACAAGAATATCTTCAGTATTCCTGAGTGTATGAAGTAATTACAGAGCTCAAAGTACCTCATACCATTTGGTCTGAAGTCACTGATAACAGGGCAATCACAGATATAGTGTTGGAGAGAGTCCAAGCTCTTGTTCACATAGTTTACATTTGGAATGTTCACCCTTTGGGGGGATTCATGAAATTGCTCCTTTAATTAGATTGAAAAAGAAAGAATACAATAATTCTGCCATTCTATGATTAACGTCAATGAAATTCCTAAACTAAAGGGGACACTAAAGCCCCGAAATCATCTCAAGATAACCTCAAGATAACTACTAAAACAATTTAATATCAATGTATTATTTACTAATCTCGATATCATCAGAATCATCACAGATCTAGCAGACTCTTGAGGGTGAGAGGTGTTCATCATGTTATGACGTGTTATAATTACTGTTGTGGAGGCGTGTGTGTACAACCAGACTATCTTGAGGTTATCTTGAGATGATTTCGGGGCTTAGCGTCCCCGCGGCCCTGTCTTCGACCAGGCCTCCTTTTTGTTACACATCCCAGGAAGCAGCCCGTAGCACCTGTCTAACTCCCAGGTACCTATTTACTGCTAGGTGAACAGGGGGCATCAAGGTGAAAGAAACTCTGCCCATTTGTTTCCGCCTCCACCGGGGATCGAACCGGCCCTCGCAGGTCGTTGAGGGCCGCCAGGAGCCCTGTAGTGGGGGTACAAAGAGCCCGGAACGAACGACTCCCGGGGTGTTGTGGTCCTGTTCACTGGGTCTGTGGAGGCTCCTTGTGGGGTGAAGAGCGTCGAGCGTGACACTCCGTCAAGCTTCCTAGTGAACCAGGAGTGAGCTGACCGGTCTGTCTTCCTGGAGGTCTGGACCGGGGCGGAGGTCGTCTGGGGGTCAGTGTAGACAGGTCCTGTGAAGGGGACGCCAGCACGGACCAGGTAAACTCCTGTACACCCGGACCTGTCGGGCAGGTTAATTACACACAGTGGCAGACAAGTGACTTGGTTATAAGTTGTTGTTGTTTAGAGTAAACAGCAGTATGTCTGTTCCCAGAGACACGTATTGCCCTAGTGGAGTCAGAGAATTATATCACACAAAAACGGAGGAAATTTTGTTTTAAATGTTTACTGAAGGAGCTGCAGCCAATTGCTGAACATTTTGGGGGTTGAAGTATCTGCAGAGGTCGCAAGTGTGGCAAGCCGCCTGCTGGTTAGAATGTTCTGATCGCCAGAACACGTTTCAGAATGTTTCGCATATCGGTTGATATATAGATATATATCTCTATATATCGGTTGGTGATAGAGCCTCGAAATTGCTCTGTTAGTGTAGAGTGAACGTCTATCTGACTGGTACATATCACACCTCTTGTTTGCTAGTTTAAATGAACAAATCCACAAGGGCCGCGATGAGGGTTCGAACCTACGTCTGAGAGGATCCCAGACGCGCCTTAATCGACTGAGTTACGACATGGTAAAAAGAATTGCACCCAGGATTGCAATATAACTCTTTGTTCATTTGATGCATCACGCTATTGCGATTTCTGTGTGTTTGATAGTTTATTCTTGAGGGAGGTGTTTGTGAATTTATATATGAAGGGAAGGCAGGTTTTCAACTTTGTACAATACACACAGACCGGCCACACGTCTTTTCTGTTGCAGAGCCTTTGTGTACGACATTGGCCTCGGTCTGTGAACTTTGCTTGTCGATAGATGACCTAACTTGAGTTTTGTTTAATAGTTTAAGATAAGATTATGGACAGGAACCCCCCAAATTAGTGCTGAGTACTTCATTTGAGATCTGATTTGGGAGTTGTGAAGTGTTATGTATTTAGGAATGGAGGTGACAAGGTCAAGAGGTCAAGAAGGATTTAGAAGTGGATCCTGGGTAGCAGTCTTGACAGTCTTTGAGATGTAAGTCTCATCCTAGCCTTGCACTCAAGATAACTTGACAAAGCACTCAGGAGAGTGCGAAAGACTTGATGTAAATCGTTGTATAAATTATACATATTCATAACTGTGCTTTTTCGTCCTTCACACAGACATTATGTGTTTGAAGAAGATTTCTTCAAACAGATTAAGAAGATTATGTCTGTGAAGAAGACATTACCATTACTTATCATCTTTATTATTATTATTATTGTTGTTGTTGTAGTTACCTTCTTGATACTATTTCGAGAGGAGAGCAAACATGTCTCAAGCATGTTTTGATCATGTTGTTGACATGTGGCTTGCAGAAGGGTCTCCTCTCCTCCCTCAATGATGATGATGATGACGTCTCTGTCGTTGCTACCTCGAGAGAAAGAGAGAGAGAGAGAGAGAGAGAGAGAGAGAGAGAGAGGTGTCCTCCTCAGATCCTGGTGTCAACAGCCAACATAAAAGTCTTGTCCTGCGGGTCGAGGTCGCTGCGCTCTCAGGCGCCGGTCACAAACACATTAGAGAGAAAATAGGGCGGGAGACATTACATTGGACGACTGGCGGTTGGAAAAGAGGGATCCAAGAGCTAAAAGCTCGACTCTGCAGGCACAAATAGGTAAATACAAGCAGATGAACACACACACACACACACAACAGCAAGGTGTGTGTGAGAAATTCAACAAAAGATTTCAGGCGGTCTTCACAAAAGAACCAGCGCTGAGCCAGGGTTGCGAAATGAATGGCCAGACGAAACACTGGATGACTTTAGAAGAGGTTGAATAGCACGTCAAGGAGCTCTAGATGTAACAAAACCAACAGAACCAAACCTAATATCCCCATGACAGTGTACACAGGCGGCAGAGGTACCTTGTCACTCGCTAACAAATATTTTAATCGAAACACTTGAGACGAAACTCACAGAATTGTGAAAAAGGGGCCACATAGTCCAAATATTAAAAAAAAGGACGGACAGGAGGCACGAAATTACAGACCGGTGTCATTGACAAGTATTCCGTTGATTGATTTTTTTGATTGTTGCCGCCGAAGGCGGCTAGTTTATTGTGCACCCCATACTCATCCTGTGAGCGGTAGCGCAAAAGCATTACAGAGGGCACAAAAGGTCTTTATCAGACCTCATCTTAGATTATTACATAAACAATTTCTTCAATCCTTCACACCTTATAGATACAATGTCAGCTAGTTACAGAGAAGTATTCAGTGTAAAGTGAGAAAATAGTAATGTTCAGAACACTTGAGCACTTGGAGAGGGTGAACGTTGGAACAAAAGGGGCAGCATGGATCTAAAAGGAGAAAAATCACGTTTGGCAAGCCTGATGAAGTCATGTTTGACACTCCTAATAAAACGAAAGAGTAAATTTGAAGAATTAGCAAATGGTGATATAAACGGCTATACTGACTACAGCACTGGAACTCTGTCAGCTGATGGGAAAGAGGTCATTGTAGCAGTGGTTAGAGAGAGAGAGAGACAGACAGACACACACACACACACACACACACACACACACACACACACACACACACACACACACACACACACACACACACACACACACACACACACACACACACACACATACACACACACACACACACACACACACACACACACACACACACACACACACACACACACACACACACACACACACACACACACACACACACATACACACACACACACACACACACGTCAAAATTCCTTACACAGTGACTTGAAATTGCAATAACAGTCCCCCTCTAAGACTACTAAGGGAGCCGGTCGGCCGAGCGGACAGCACAGTGGACTTGTGATCCTGTGGTCCCGGATTCGATCCCGGGCGCCGGCGAGAAACAATGGGCAGAGTTTCTTTCACCCTATGCCCCTGTTACCTAGCAGTAAAATAGGTACCTGGGTGTTAGTCAGCTGTCACGGGCTGCTTCCTGGGGGTGGAGGCCTGGTCGAGGACCGGGCCGCGGGGACACTAAAAAGCCCCGAAATCATCTCAAGATAACCTCAAGATAACCCCATGCACCTACATGATCAACATGTAAAGGCAATGTGTCTCATCTTCTGATGATCATTTATGCTTGAGTGGCTGTAACTTTAGCCTATTCCCCTGGTGATAAACCTAAGAGATTTAACATGGAGAATTGTGCATGTGTTTGAGCGAGACGTGACTCATGGCATGATATCACTAGGCTTCCTCTACGCGATATATCTCCCTACAGCTAGTAGAGAATATATATATATGGATATATCTTATAGGGATATATGGATAGATATATAGAGAGAAACAGGAAGAGCAAGAGAGGCTGAGAGAGAGGCAGAAACAGAAACAGTTTTGTTTTGAACTTAGGTACATCTGCATTTATGCAGCTACCTTAGACTATATCAAGGGTCGCGTACTTCGTGACAAGAGCTTCCTATGTGATGCTAAACAAAACCAAATATTCGCCATCTCGCAGGATGGTTAGTCATACAGGGCCATGTGATCAGTAGCCTGCTCTGGCAAACCTTGGGATCCATTATGAGGCTATCCTCCAGAACACCAGAGTGAATAAAGTAATTTCAAAGCTCCAGGTATCTCATGCAGGCAGGTCTGATAACTGGACATTCGGTGATATAGTGTGGGAGATCATGCCGCAGTTCCTGCTCACAGAGTTTGCACATGGAGTGCTCAGGATTGGGAGATCCGTTACTAGTAGCCACCTGCCACAGGTAACGGTAACCCAACCTGATCCTAGCAACCACAAACTGATGGACGTTTTGTGCTGCCCATATGAGGCATCAGATCTAAAGAAACCATTGCGTTTTATACTAGTTCTTTCGGGAAACCTTTCTATATACTAGTTCTTTCGAGAGAAGTCACTTCCCTCACTTTCAGACCTGAAAGTGAAAGCTTGGATTAATACTAATCCAAGCACTTCTAGGTATAAAAAACGAAGATTTTTCACCTGTTTAACTAGTCATACGTTTGGTTAGATTATGTTGGTTAGATAATTATTGATTATATCTTTGGGAGTTATTGTACCTAGAAGTGTTTGGATTAGGATTAATTGTTATTGATTTTGGGGCGGCGACGATTGAGGGATCGTATGTGACTCGATAATCAGGGTTAATTGAGAAGTGCGCTTTGAAAACTTTTCATTTCAAGGCAAAACATTTCTCAACCAAAAAAGGCAACCTGTTTAGTGCCATATATGCAGCCCGTCCTCATAAACAATGGCTGAATGATCCTTAAGTCTAGATGCCAAAATCAATGTTTATGATTGGCAAACATTTTACATATAAATCACACTGAACTTTCTTTGTTCAATGTACATTCGTATTTTTCGAATGCACATTCGAAAAGTTTTCGAATTCATTCGAGCTTTTCTTCGCCCTCTTTCTGTGCTCCACGGGCCCCTGCCTAAATCCTTCACTCATGTGCTGAAAAGAAATTATAGCCAACAGAACCAAATCAAAGCCAAATTACATGCCAAATTTGAGCATAGAATAAGATCAATTCATGTTTGGGAAATTATTCATTTCGGTAGAGTGCGTCTGGGAACACACACACAGCACAAGGTTCGAACCCCTCTCATCAAGGCCCTTGTGAATTTATTCATTTGATCTATCACGTCATTGTGATTTCTCTGTGTAATAATAATAATAATAATGCTAAATAGTTACATCACTAAAATAATCATTAATGGTAATCATTAAAGATTTCTATTTTCCAAGGTTTTCCTGCTGATTGCTGACTTAGCCGGCTGGGTACCTTGTGACTTGACTGACATAGTAGCTGAGTGCCACTGATACTCGCCCCCCCCCTGCTTATCTCCGAGGCACTATCTCCCCCCCCCTCAACTCTAGTGGCACTGTGTTTACCCTAACACACCCCGAGCTAGCGAGCCATGACTCCCACAGCGATGACATAGGCCAGCCACTTGTCAGCACTTGCCACTGGTGCTCGCAAGATCTTGAAGCCTAGCGCGTCCACAGGTCGTCTGTACGACTCTGTCATGATCAGAGCCACGGCGTGTCGTCATTATTTGGCACACGTTTGGCACTCACGACCTGAGGTTGTCTTGATGATTGATGACACTACCTGGCACTAGGGTGATCCCAGCACTACCGTTGGTGCCACTACCTGGCATTCGAATTATTCCGTCATCTAGAACAGGGTGAGAGAGAGAGAGAGAGAGAGAGAGAGAGAGAGAGAGAGAGAGAGAGAGAGAGAGAGAGAGAGAGAGAGAGAGAGAGAGAGAGAGAGAGAGAGAGAGAGAGAGAGAGAGAGAGAGAGAGAGAGAGAGAGAGAGAGAGAGAGAGAGAGAGAGAGAGAGAGAGAGAGAGAGAGAGAGAGAGAGAGAGAGAGAGAGAGAGAGAGAGAGAACAGATAGAGAGAAGAAAGACAGAGAGGGAGCGACAGAAACAAAGAGACAGAGAGACAGAGTTAGAGAACACACTAAGTACAGTGTACATGAGGCAGCACCGACCTTGGTAACACCAGAACACAACCATTGTACATACTTAAGCACGCCGCCTCAGCCGCCGACGACCCTGTATAACTGTCTGCATCTGGCCAGACTCCCCTGCACATTCTTACCACAGTTTCTCCTCTCAGTAACGACGTCGTTCGCAACCCTTATCTGCTTTCCTCAGTACTGTATATAATAATTTAAAGCATTAATACCACTTTACACATAAATCACAACACCATAATATATCAATGAACAAATCCACATGGGGCCGTGATGAGGATTCGAACCTATGTGTTTGATGTTCCCAGACCCGCTCTAGTCAACTGTACCAACACATGGTAAAAGAATTGCTTCCCCTTCAGTGGAAGCCTCGTGGGAGCAGTAGCATTCCAGGTTTCCCAATGTAATAGTTCTATTGTTCGTACGCTTCCTTCGTACATGTGTCCTTCTAGCATTAAGAGATACAAATTGAATTTTGACTAATACAACTGTATGAAGCCTTGTATTACCTTGGAAATACAAGGCAATATTCTTGCCACATCTTGGAGATGTGGCAAGTGTGGCGACCGTTGACCATACTTGGAGGTGTATGACATGCGTGTATATGAATTAATGTCACAAGGATTAGAACTTCTCTTTCTCTATCTCTCTCTCTGTTTATTCTTTCTCTCTCACTGTCTCGTTCTCTCGCACACATCAACATAGGGGAATTGCCCAGCATGCGTTAGGCTACCAGTCAGTAACAACAGACCTCTACTTCTCTATCGCTCTAATCTTCTTGGAAGTATATACTTCTCTAATCTAGAGATCTCTATCTCCAATCTTCTTGGATTAGATACAATTTCCGACCCCCCAGCAGCAGCCTTGAGGACGCCGACGGAGGCACGGAGTCTTCACGTCCCCCTGGCTGCCTGTAGCCGTGGTGGCTGCCAAGGCCGCTTCACACACTCAGTGTCCCGGCAGCTCCAGCCACGGGCGGGTGTCATACCGTCCCGCGTAATCTCTCTCTCTTGTGGCTGCTCCGTCCTCCACCAGCTGCTCCGCTACCGTCAGATCCAACCTGCAATAACCGCGAGCGACTGCTTATCTAGCGTCGTTACCCCCTGCGCGCGCATTCCTCCGAAGGCCACCCGGCGGCGTGTGAAAGCCAGGAGCCCCGCGGTCAGGCAAGGTTGCTCTCACCATCCAAGACTCCATACAGGCGTCGTGGTTGTCGTCGGCACAGGACGACGGTAGTTGTGGCCACGCCAAGAAGGAATTCATCTTGAGCTCCGGCCCCAGGAAAGAGCAGCAGCTGGGAGTTAATCGTTCTAATTGAGGAAGGAACCCGTCCATCATCTGACCAAATCTGAGAGGAGAGACAACGACAAGGAATACAAAACCTGTATAATATCTTGGCCACGACTTGGAGGAGAATTATAAGGATCTTAAGGCAACTCAGGCTTTGGTCGCCGTCCCCACCATGGAGCGGCTACAGGTGATGAGGCCAAACTTGTATGATGTGCTGGGACCTCTCGACGCCCCAGACGGTGAGTACATCCCCCTCTCACATTATAATTATTATTATTATTAATATATATATATATATATATATATATATATATATATATATATATACATATATATATATATATATATATATATATATATATATATATATGTATATATATATATATATATATATTCTTTATATTTATATATATATATATTATATATATATATATATATATATATATATATATATATATATATATATATATATATATATATATATATATATATATATATATATATATATATATATATTCTTTCTTTTAAACATATGTTGTTAAATATGACTGAAAGGGCAAGATTAATTATTCTAACACGAATCTTCTCCGTATTTCTTACGTTTTTCTTCACTGTCGAGGGTAATTGAAAAATTAACTCTCCAAAGTTCATTTTCACATTTTTATTTATAGTCTGACGCCGGTGTTGACTTTTTGATGTGGAGATCAAAAAGTCAACACCAGCAATCAGCAGCCAATTAACACATAATTACATTCTACCCACTTCAAGATCCCGAACCAACACAGAAACAAGAAGATAAAATACACAATAATTCGTGTTCTGACTATGTACAATAATCTTAACCCAATGATTACCTATTGGTTTGTGTCATATCACCTCACACAAAAGCAAATATAAGCATGAAACGGCGTACATAAAAATTTGTCTTTGAAAATGTGAGAAGTCTTGCGAAACGCTTCTAGGCGTCAGACCATAAATATAAATGTGGAAATAAACTTTGGATAGTTAATTTTTCAATTACCTTCGACAGTGAAGAAAAACGTAAGAAATATTGAGAAGATGCGTGTTAGAATCATTAATCTTACCCTCTCGGTTAAATTCAACATGTGTTTACAAGAAAGACTGCTGCAAGAAAATATATATATATATATATATATATATATATATATATATATATATATATATATATATATATATATATATATATAATATATATATAATATGTATGTATGTTATATTTTTTTTTTTAGTCTTGTCCGCCCTTCGGCAGTGTCTCCATTCTCTCCTTTGATTTGATTGTTGCCGCCGGCGGCGGCTAGTTTATTGTGCACCCCATACCCATCCTGTGAGCGGTAGCGCAAAAAGTTTGAGAAGAGACCGAGGAAGCGGGAGGAAGACAAGAAGGAGAGAGCACTTGGCACCATTACTCCAGGGTCACAGTTTATTCTTCTGGCACAGTGCCAACAATAGAACGTCACCACAGAGAAAGAGAAAATGAGAGACAGGCAGACAGACATCCTACAATCCTACAATCATTAACACCATTAAATCAAACACAAATAACAGACTACAGCTCTACACCACTACTCATCACTTTCTATATTATAAACATTGCTCAACAAACCACTCAGTCAATCAACACCAATAATTAAATAATTCATCTAGGGAACAAGTGAACAGACAGTCGATCAACCACTAAATCTATTTAATATGTGAATTAACGTATCTCTTCAAGGTGTGTCAGAGTTGCCAACCTGATGGATCACATCTCGTGCCTTTATTAACCTGGCGGCTCCCAGGGCTGGCAAGTCGGTATACTTGGCAACAGTGGGCGTGGCTCGCGAATGTAAACTATTGAATTGCAGGTTTTATTATTGGAATTCTTTACTTAAATTAATATATTTGCATTTTTTGCGGGTTGACAACGCTAAGTCGGGACCTTCCGCTGGTTGACAACAAACAGGCGGCACATGCTGGCTAATGAATTGTAAATATAGAAGTGAAACTTTGTGCCCAAACTGGCCGCTTGGTGTAGCAAGCTCCGCCCCATCATCCCTGGCCCTATCCGCGTCTCTGGCCCTATCCCCGTCTCTGGCCTGCCCCCTCCTCTCTCAGTTTCTGTCCCTCCACAGGTTTCTTGGTCCTCTTTACTCTCTCCTCCATCATTTATGGCAATTATTTCTCTCGTCTCAGGCGGTCTTCTCCCTCACGCCCGTGTGACACTCAGGGAGGTCAACCCAGGTGACCTCAGACCTCCTGGAGAGTGTGTGGAGGAGTTTGCTTGGGTTTGCAAACATCTTAATACCAGTCAAAACATCATAATGGAATATTCCTTTGCTAAAGCCGTAGGTATCCTCACGGTCAATTTCCTGACCCCAAAGGTAGCCTCGCATTTGTCTCTGTCTGTCTGTCTGTCTGTCTGTCTCTCTGTCTCTCTCTCTGTCTGTCTCTCTCTCTTTCTCTATCACTCTCTCTCTCTCTCTCTCTCTCTCTCTCTCTCTCTCTCTCTCTCTCTCTCTCTCTCTCTCTCTCTCTCTCTCTCTCTCTCTCTCTCTGTACACACATAAGTACACACGCAGTGGTATAACACATAAGTGGTATATATACACATAAGTACACACACAGGTATATCTTCAGAGGGACATGACCAGGGACGAGATAGTACGGGCAGCAGACGCAAGGAAAAGGTGCAGGGAGAGGGAAGGGAGCCAGGGAACCTCAGCCTCCAAACCAGCAATCCCAGAGGGGAGTGGGGAACCCCAAACCAGCAACTCAGGAACCCCCAGAGAGGACTGCAACACCTCAGCCCACCACCCAATAGGACCTCCCTCCCTAACCCACAGCATAAACCCTTCCTTGCCCCTGCACAATGCCCATCATATCACCCAAATTCTCCCTCTCCCCTTACCCCAGTGGGGAGTGTGGGTGAAATTGGATATAAGAAAGTGAGCTTCAAGGTAATGTACTCAAACATTGATGGGATTACCAATTAGGCAAGTGACCTGGCAGAAAGGCGCAAGAAGAAAACCCTGGTGTAATAGGACGCACGGAAACAAAATTGTCAGGAGTCATAACAGATGCTGTGTTTCCAAAGGACTACTATATAGTAAGGAAAGAGAGGGAAGGGAGAGGAGGTGGAGGAGTGGCCCTGCTGATAAGGAGGACTGGAGTTTTGATGAGATGGAAATTCCGGGCTGTGACGGGTTCAGAGATTACATAACAGGAACTATAACAATGGGTGGACCTAAGATAATAGTGGCAGTCATTTGCAACCCTCACCTAAATGACAGAAGACCTAGACAGGAGTTTGATAGGAACAACATGGGAACCAATAATATAATAGAGAGAGCACCTTCAGTTGCCTGCAGGAATGGCTCAAGACTCTTAATCTTGGGCGATTTCAACCATGGAAAGATAGACTGGGAGAATGGGGACCCACATGGTGGTGCAGATACGTGGCGAGCTAAACTCTTGGAAGTGGCAACAAGGAACTTTCTGAGCCAGCATGTCAGGGAACCCACAAGAGTCAGAGGCAATGATGAACCAGCTAGACTCGATCTGGTATTCACCCTGAATGAGTCAGAAATAAGGGCAGTCAAAGTTGAAGCCCCCATAGGAATGAGTGACCACAGTGTACTGACTTTTGAGTACTTGGTGGAGGTAGGGATAACCTATCCAAGGATGGGAGTGGTGGGGAAAAGACTGAATTACCGAAGAGGAAAATATGACGAGATGAGGAACTTCCTCAGGGGAATACCATGGGAAACAGAACTTAGAGACAAGAATGTGCAGGTCATGATGGATTTTGTCACCCAAAAGTTCCAGAAAGCTGCAGACAGGTTTATCCCCGTCTAAAAGGAGAAAAACGAAAAACAACAGAAAAACCCATGGTTCAACCAGGAATGCAAGGTAGCGAAGCAACTGAGTAAAAGAACATGGAGAAACTACAGAAATAACAGAACACCGGAGAGCAGTGAGAGATACCAAAGGGCTAGAAATGAGTACCTCAGAGTGAGGAGGAAAGCAGGGAGACAGTATGAAAATGACATAGCGAGTAAAGCCAAGACCCAACCAAAGCTGCTCCACAGCCATATCAGAAGGAAAACAGCAGTGAAGGAACAAGTGATGAAATTGAAAAAAGGGGAGAACAGATACACAGAATGACAAGGAGGTGTGTGAAGAACTAAACAAGAGATTCCAGGAGGTCTTCACAATAGAACAAGGAGAAGCCCCTGCACTAAATGAGGAGGAGGCAAACCAAGCAACCTTGGAGGAATTTGACCTCACCAGTGATGAGGTCAAAAGGTGTCTGCTGGAGCTGGATGTGACAAAGGCTGTTGGGCCTGACAGAATCTCACCATGGATACTAAAGGAAGGTGCAGAAGCACTAAGTGTGCCACACTCTATGGTGTATAACAGGTCACGGGAAACAGGAGACCTACCAGAAAGTTGGAAGACAGCTTGCATAATCCCAATATACAAGAAGGGTGACAGGCAAGAGGCACTGAACTACAGGCCAGTTTCCCTAACTTGCATACCATGCAAGGTGATGGAGAAGATCGTGAGGAAAAGGCTCGTAGATCATCTGGAGGGAAATAACTTTGTAATACACCACCAACATGGGTTCAGGGATGGTAAATCGTGCCTCACAGGTCTAATAGAATTTTATGACCAGGCAACAAAAATTAGGCAGGAAATAGAAGGGTGGACCGAATGCATTTTCCTGGACTGCCAGAAAGCCTTTGACACAGTACCCCCATAAAAGGCTGTTCAAAAAGTTGGAGCAACAGGCAGGAGTAAAAGGGAAGGTGCTCCAGTGGATAAGGGAGTACTTAAGCAACAGGAAACAGCGAGTAACGGTGAGGAGGGATACATCAGAGTGGCGAGATGTCACCAGCGGAGTCCCACAGGGCTCAGTACTTGGACCCATCCTGTTTCTAATATATGTAAACGATCTTCCGGAGAGTAAAGACTCGTTCCTCTCAATGTTTGCTGATGATTCAAAAATTATGAGAAAAATCAACATGGATGAAGATAGACAGAGACTATAGGATGACCTGGACAAACTGGAGGAATGGTCTAGAAAATGGCTGCTAAAGATCAACTCAGGAAAGTGTAAGGTAATGAAATTAGGCGAAGGGAGCAGGAGGCTGAACACAAGGTACCATCTGGGAGGTGAAATCCTGCAGGAGTCAAATAGAGAGAAAGACCTGGGCGTTGATATCACACCGAACCTGTCCCCAGAGGCCCACATCAATAGGATATCATCAGCGACATATGCTAGACTGGCCAACATAAGAACTGCCTTTAGAAACTTGTGTAAGGAATCGTTCAGGACCCTGTATGCCACTTATGTCAGACCAATCCTGGAATATGCAGCTCCAGCCTGGAATCCATACCTAGTTAAACACAAAACAAAGTTAGAGAAGATTCAGCGGTATGTCACCAGGCTCGTCCCGGAACTGAGAGGAATGAGCTACGAGGAAAGGCTAAAGGAACTGAACCTCACGTCCCTGGAAAACAGAAAAGTAAGGGGAGACGTGATAACCACCTACAAAATTCTCAGGGGAATTGACAGGGTGGACAAAGACAAACTCTTCAGCACGGGTGGGACACGAACAAGGGGACACAGGTGGAAACTTAGTACCCAGATGAGCCACAGAGACGTTAGAAAGAATTTTTTCAGTGTTAGAGTAGTTAATAAATGGAATGCACTAGGAAGTGATGTGGTGGAGGCTGACTCCATACACAGTTTCAAATGTAGATATGATAGAGCCCAATAGGCTCAGGAATCTGTACACCAAGTGAATTGACAGTTGAGAGGCGGGACCAAAGAGCCAGAGCTCAACCCCCGCAAGCAGAACTAGGTGAGTACAACTATTTATGTCGGTACCCAACACTAAAGAGGAAGTGTGTGGCAGTAGCAGTAGAGGCACTAATAGTGCCAACAACACAAACAGATGGGCACAGTGCCATTTAGGGTACAGGACAGTCATTAGAATGTTAACATTAAACAACCCTAACGTGCGTGTGCTCTCTCTCTCTCTTTCTCTTCGGAGGCACATATAAACATGATAACATCAGCAGCATACTCAACACTAGCGAAAGTCTGGACATCATTCAGGAACCTTAATAATGAGACGTCTTACTGACTGTGCACCACGTACGTGAGACAGTCCTAGAGTATGCCGACCCATCGTGGAGCCTCACCTAAAGAAATATATATAAGGAAACTCGACAATGTTCAAACGTTTGCAACGAGGCTCGTCCCAGAATGGCGAGTGATATGATATGAAGAAAGACTGAATGAACTAGACCTGATATTGCTAGAAAAGTGCAGAGAGATGGGAGACATTATAGACTTCAAACTTTTAGTGTATTGACAGTGGAAAAAGAGGAAATGTTTTCAATGAATAACAATAAAACAAGATGGCATAAGCGGAAGCTAGAGACTCAGATGAGCATACATAATTAAAAAATATAGATGCAATAGTAAAAAGATCAGTTGTCATTACACTAGACAACATCGACGGGTAGAAAGGCAGAGGGAGGGTCCATGAGATAAAGCACGATGCCATAAGCACAAATAGGTGAGTACACACACACACACACACACACACACACACACACACACACACACACACACACACACACACACACACACACATTCAGAAACTTGTGTAAAGAATCATTCAGAACTTTGTATACCACATATGTCAGGCCAATCCTGGAGTATGCAGCCCCAGCATGGAGTCCATATCTAGTCAAGGATAAGACTAAACTGGAAAAGGTTCAAAGGTTTGCCACCAGACTAGTACCCGAGCTGAGAGGTATGAGCTACGAGAAGAGACTACGGGAATTAAACCTCACTTCGCTGGAAGACAGAAGAGTTAGGGGGGACATGATCACCACATTCAAGATTCTGAAGGGAATTGATAGGGTAGATAAAGACAGTCTATTTAACACAAGGGGAACACGCACAAGGGGACACAGGTGGAAACTGAGTGCCCAAATGAGCCACAGAGATATTAGAAAGAACTTTTTTAGTGTCAGAGTGGTTGACAAATGGAATGCATTAGGAAGTGATGTGGTGGAGGCTGACTCCATACACAGTTTCAAGTGTAGATATG
Organism: Procambarus clarkii; assembly: GCF_040958095.1. Classification (NCBI taxonomy): domain Eukaryota; kingdom Metazoa; phylum Arthropoda; class Malacostraca; order Decapoda; family Cambaridae; genus Procambarus; species Procambarus clarkii. Next base: position 2,779,309 of record NC_091240.1, read on the forward strand.
ATAGAGCCCGATAGGTTCAGGAATCTGTACACCTGTTGATTGACGGTTGAGAGGTGGGACCAAAGAACCAGAGCTCAACCCCCGCAAACACAACTAGGTGAGTACAACTAGATGAGTACACACACACACACACACACACACACACACACACACACACACACACAAACTGAGTGCCCAAATGAGCCACAGAGATATTAGAAAGAACTTTTTTAGTGTCAGAGTGGTTGACAAATGGAATGCATTAGGAAGTGATGTGGTGGAGGCTGACTCCATACACAGTTTCAAGTGTAGATATGATAGAGCCCAATAGGCTCAGGAACCTGTACACCTGTTGATTGACAGTTGAGAGGCGGGACCAAAGAGCCTGAGCTCAACCCCCGCAAGCACAACTAGGTGAGTACAACTAGGTGAGTACACACTCTCTCTTCTCTCTCTCTCTCTCTCTCTCTCTCTCTCTCTCTCTCTCTCTCTCTCTCTCTCTCTCTCTCTCTCTCTCTCTCTCTCTCTCTCTCTCTCTCTCTCTCTCTCTCTCTCTCTCTCTCTCTCTCTCTCACACACACATTCAGTTACTTGACAGTTGAGAGGCGGGACCAAAGAGCCAGAGCTCAACCCCCGCCAGCACAACTAGGTGAGTACACACAGATCACATCAATTAGAGTTTTTTGATAATCATATCAAAGTTTGGGCATCAAAAAAGGGGTAAACCACAGGGGAGGGTGTTGAATATGTTGTTGTGACGGACCTAAGGGTGGCTTTGTGCCACGATGCTATAGCCTGGTGACCCTTGCGCCATCTCCCCGCCGCTCCAGTGGGTTGCTCTAAGGCTATTGAACTCTAGAGGGGCCGGGTGGGGATGGGGGGGGAGTGATGGGGGAACGAGGGGTGACTGGGAAGGGATGGGGAGTCCATGCCTGTGGGAGATGGGGGTGACGGGGCGTGTGGGAGAGGGGAAGGGGATGAGGGCTTGGGGGGGATGTGGGAGGGGGTGTCAGGGGAGTTGGGGGGGGGGGGGGGTCGGAAGTAGAGTGGGGAATGTGAGAAGAGAGGGTGGGGGTGTGGGAGGAGTTGCTGCACGTAACTATGTGTCGTTACTCTTAGTCTTGTTGAGACAGACAGACAGACAGACAGACAGACAGAGTGAGTGGGAAGTAAGGTTAGGAGTTCATAGGAGCAGATGTAGAACAATCCTGCAAATGTTGAAGAACTGAATCGTAAAAGCCACATAAATACTGCTTCCAATTACAAGTTATTTTTGGGAGGACGCAACGACCCCTTTAATGGGCGCCTAGTGTATGAGTGAGGCAGGGACACCAGCCACTAGAGTGCCTACAGAGAGCCACCAAAGTGCCAAGTGCTGGAGGCGAGAAACCCCACTGAACTACAGACCTGACTAGAGAATGGTCCAGGACGGACCGAAACGTCGTCGTCCCTTCACCTTCTAGTGTGTGGTCTGGTCACCATACAGACCTGCGACACTAATAACTATCCCCTACACGCTTCAAGAGACTGACACGAAGAATGCTGCAGCTCTTGGCAGGCCGTCTCTTCTCCCAACATGGGGAAATATCTAGTGATCAATGGCAATAAAACATTGCTAAAGCAAGGGGAAGGAAAGGTCACGAATCTTGCTCAAATGTCAGAAAAACATTCGACATTCGACAAGAAAACAAAGCAAGTGATGTCAAGAGCACCATGGGAGTCAATGCTATGGTTATTTCTGTTATTATGTGTTCTACTTGATACGTGACCACGGAAATCCCCGTTTACAGCTGATGGATGGTCGACGAAAAGATTTGTAACACAGAAGGACTGTGAAGGACCACAAAGAACACGGGTCGAGCTTTGGAGATGACTAAGAACATAAACAGTTGATCCTAACACACAGAAAAAATAAACTTATGAAGACAAACAGGATCAAGAAGGCCACATAAACAGTACCGTTGAAGGAGAGACAACTTCAAGAATCAGAGGCGAATACTCTGGGTTTGGTAAACCCCCAAACATGTCGCCAGAGACACACTTCACCACCGTGACGTCTTCAACACATACATGACCACCATGTGTCCAGAGCGCCTCTAGGAAATTTGACTAAGAAGTATTCAGAAATGTTAACAGACCTTCACCTGAAGGCCTACAACTTACTAGGACCCACCTTCAATACTACAGCCGTGTCTAGTATCCCCCCGCTTGCAAAAAGGCCAAAATCTAACTCCAAACACCTCAATATTCACTATAGCTACGTTCCGTTCCGTAACTGAGAAGACCCAACTACACCCGAACTGGACTTCATTATGCTAGAGAAAAGATGCGATACGGATGTGATAAAAATGGCAACAAATAATAAAGGAAGTCTAGAAAGTAATCAAATAAGCAATTATCAATATGAGAAACAAAAGAAGAACAAATCAGTGAATTTGTTCGCTGGTACAATGTGGTTGCAGCTGGCAATCCCAATCATTATGGACGAAAAGGAGGTGGCCGCAGGAGAGAATCAGTAATAGCGAGAATTCGTCATGGATACAAATATCCATAGAGATTCGGAATGGAAACAACAGTTGAGCAGAGGAGTCGCAGAATCTGTGATGAGAGTGACGGACACCGCCTTGACCACTACCTGAGAGAATGTGAACATCTAAGAGTCATTATAAATATGTGTAGAATAATAAACCCCACATTGTTTTGAGTTAGGAAAACAGTACTTGTCAAATATAGATGCTGTTCTTAAAAGATTCCCCCATTATGTACCCGCAAGATAACGTAAGAACAACCCAGTGGGTTTTCTTCCCATTGGGGAGTGTTGTACATGCTGCTGTAGCGGTGTGTTCACTCACAGGACGAGTGACGCTGCCCAATACTGTCACTATGGCGGTGTGTCCACTCAGGATGAGTGGCGCTGCCCAATACTGTCACTATGGCGGTGTGTCCACTCACAGGACGAGTGACGCTGCCCAATACTGTTGTTACCTATCGTACGTTACGGCTCGTGATCCTACAGCAGCCAAACTTTAATAAGTCTAGGGATACGACACAACTGCTGTTCTCAATAGCGAATCACCAGTATAACCCCTTAAGAGGTAATGAGCACAAAATAGAATCTTCATTTAGGACTGAAGAATAGATACACAATATGATAGCTATATATTCAAAACAGTATAATATAAAAACACAGATGGTAAAGTTAACTTATAGAATATGATTGTATAGTCATGGCACAATATATATAATAGTAATTATGGCAACAAATGAATAATAACAGACTTATCTCCCACTTGTTACTCCTCCTAGTTCCCCGAAGCTACTGAACTCTCGCTCTGTCGCCACCCACATTCTCACCTCCCGTCTGCCTCATCCCAGGATGAGGGATGGAAACTAAGGACTTTTTAATATTATAAACTAATTGAACAACCACTTGTTCTCAAAACACATAAGACTGCAAGTTACATATAATAGTTGCTTACAAAATATATAAGTATAATGACACCTGTTTAATTACAGTATATAAAACAATTCTAACTAAAATAAAGTGACATCTGGAACTCCCAAACTGAACAGGTCCAGCTTTCCCGTATCAATCAAGTAATAGACGTGTGCAGAGACAACCGCTCTCCTGTCCACTGACGCTGCCAAACCACACGACAATTTACCCAAAACACAATGTGTGTACATATACATGCAATGATAAAATAAAATAATATTTATTTTAAATTTATATACGTATTCTGCTAGGAGTACGTAACACTTCCACCTCCAAGAAAAAAAATGCAATAGATTGAAAATCAATGGCATTTTTTCAAAGTAAAATGTATGACACTTGAGATTTATGGTATTAATTACACCAAACATGTATAAGTAATTAGAACACATCTCTGGACAAAAATGAAAACACTCCAAATATAGTCTTACAGGAAACTCAGAAATTTCAGTCTTATGACTATGTTCTACATTTGTGTCACTGGAGTATGCAAATTTATCTCTCCAAGGTACTATCTCATTTATTTCACTTTGTTTTAGATCATATTTCACACACCTATCTACAACAGTATCATTAGTAGCATGAATAGAATTGTCAATAAAGGTAGCTGCTTTCACACAGTTATCATGGCAATTTTGCTTTTCATATGTTTCTACTATTTCTTCAAGATCAGTTTCATTTTTCCATGTGATTCCTTTTCCACATGGTGAATTTTCCCAAGACAGCCTCGATTTTCCATTACTCCCTTTTTCTGGAGCTGAACTGCTTAATTGAAGCAGGCTGTATGTTGAGTTGAGTTGGGACTTCTCCTGGGTATGCTCTGACACAGACATCTGCTCATCACTCTTGATCCTCTGTGGAACACATACTCTCGCCCAATGGATACTAAAATTAGAGAAAGTAGCATTAAACCTCACAATTATGCATAAGACTTTCCCATTCATAGAACCTTCCAAAACACAAGACACCGACTTATCAAACCTTTGACCTTCCAACCAAGAAATACAACCCAAGACAAGTGCAAAGACTACCTGATCGAACTGACTCAGATGATCCATAAGGAACACAGAAATCAATTGCCTCATAACTCTGTCATAACGATCAGTGAAAGAAAACAGGCATATGCCTAGGCACCATATCTCAATCATAACTCTCAAAACGAGTTCACACCCTCTGATGGTGAACTTGAACACAACACACACGTTCATCAACCGTCTAGTCTTCCAAGAGACTAAATAAAACATGCCGAAAACGTTACAACCTTCACCATCACTTCCCAAGTGATTTACGTCTGATGACAACCAATCAACCAAGAGGTTTAAGGGTCTGAACATCTTGAAGATGAACAGCAGATTACCTGGAAAACGCCCAAGGACAATCTGAAACCCTTCACAATAATTAACTCTAGGTAGGATAACCTTATCCTCCAACTTGAATTGCACACCTGGAGCCTCAAACATCTGCTCCCCAGTATGATTTAATCTTTCACCCACAATATGACTCTGAAAGTCAACTCCAATATGACTCTGAAAGTCATCACCACACTTAAGTGGAACATACACTCTTAACACTCGTGCATCAAAATTAACTGGATCTGAATATAGAGACACTGCTCTAGCATAACTCACCACTTCCTCAGAACTGGATGCACAACCTACTTGAGTAAACTCTCTCTGCTTCACCACAAGGCTTGACAAAGATGTCCCACAGTCCATTACTTCACAAGAAAATGGCTCCTGCAGAATAAAAGTAGATTTCAACATCCTACACACACTCTGACTCAATGTACCCAATGAGAAATACTTACTCCACATAGAATAAGAATCACAACTCCGCAACTTAGATCCAAATGCTACTTTACCACTCTTAATGATTTTACCAAAATTTCCTCCCATGACTTCTGGAGCTGCTTGGAGTACTGTCTGCTCACAATCAACAATATAACTACCAAGCTGGGTCACATCCTCACAGACAACTGAAGAGGGAGGCTCAATGGGTCTCCATCTACTCAACAGAAGCTGATCCTCTGGCTGCTTTCCCACACTCTCCAAAACTGGATCTACAGTACAGACTGTCTCCTTGCTTCTCTCTGAAATCTTAGGGTCAGTTCTACTCAAAGCACATAAATGAAGGGAATCTGAAGCGAGCGGGCAAGTAACAGGTAGTTTGACCTCCTCCCCTATTATATCACCTTGACTAGGGTGAGGCGGGGCCTCCACAACGGACTTACTCTCGACAACTGATTCTAAACTTGGAGTGAGCGGGAATACTTCTGCCAACCCGACATCTTGTCCTAAACCATTCACTTGGCTAGAATACAGAGTCGTGGCTTTTAAGTTTCTCTCAACTCCTGGCACAACGTTCGTAGTGAGCGGGCAAGACAATGGTACATGGACATCCTTTCCCAATTTATTGGAATAAAGCAGAGTCATAGTATCAGGCTTACTCTCAACAACTGAATCGGCCACACAGGAATCTGGAACAACCACATCCCACTTCTCCACTGAAGGGGTACTGGTTACTGGAACAAAGGCTTGAGTAACAACATCAGAACTGACAACTGGATTTATATTAGTACTGACATCAGCACAGGTAGAATGGACAAAACCATCTTCTACAACAGGTTCCTTCATAGAACTAACTTCAGCACAGGCAGAATAAACATGGTCTGCAACTGGCTGTTTACACAAACGGGGATCATTCTCGCCCACAACATGATTTATGGCCACATCATTACCCAATATAACATCCACACCTGGGATGGGCAACTGTGTACTAACACCCACAGTGCATAAACGTGGTGTAATGGTGGATCTGAAATTAATATCTATTAGAGGTACAGTTTTACATCCTGCAACACTCTGAAGAACAACAAACTTTCCAGTATCTCTCTTTTCAACATCAGAAAGAATATTGGATGAAATTATGGTTTGGGAAGCACCTGTATCACGAAGAATAACCACTGGCTTCCACTTTCCATTAATACACAAGACTTCACCTGAAGACATATATGGTGAATACTGTTTCACCCAATTGGGGTTTACAGTTACATGTTTATTAGTAAATTTATTTTGCACACCTCTGCAATAAATGAGACCAGTTGGTCGTAACTCAGGGTGCAATATAAAACATGAATGAATTCCATGGCCTTTTCTCTTACAATGGGAACAGGACCTTACAGTGGACACACTGGTAGAAACAACTGTAGGTTTAGAAATAACCTTATTATTATTTGACATTCCTGACAATGCAGTAGCAGGATTAGGTTTTGTAAGAGAAGAGCTCATGGGAGTAACTGGAGTACTAGGACTGGATGGATTCTGATAAGGAGTTCGGTGAGCATTATAATTTACTCTACGACTAAACTTAGGTGAAGTGGCCGTAAACGGGGCCTTAGTCAGCAACTCATGCTCATCCGCGAGCTTTGACAGCTCATCAATGTCTGTTACATTCTTTTGTTCTGCCATAAAAGTAGACAACTGGTCTGGGAGACATGACAATACTTCTTCCATTATAAGATTCTTTAAAGCATCAAAATCAGTGACTGGAAGTGACTTTAACCATCTGTTACAAAATTTCGTCTTCTGACGAGTAAAATCTGCTATTGTCTGATCACTTGTCCTCCTTAGATTTCTGAACTTTTGCCTGTGTGCCTCTGGATTTAGTTGATAAGCATTTAAGATGCTTTTCTTTACAAAGTCATAATCAAAGCTATGAGCGTCAGGTAGGGATGTGAAAACCTCCTGACTACGCCCCTTGAATTGAGACTGCATAATGGCTACCCACTGATCCCTTGGCCAGTTCATACTGATGGCAATTTTATAAAAATGTGCAAAGAAAACCTCAGGATCTTCCTCATTGAACTTGGGCAACTCTATATACTTATTCATCCTGATGGGATTATTATCACTATTTGTTGAAACATTACTAGTATTTCCATGCCCAGCTGCCATACGCTGTGATTCAAGCCTGAAGTTAGTGTCAGCCATTTGTTGTTGAATCTCTAATTGCCTAGTTTGTTCCTCGGCTTGTTGCTTCTTTGTGGCTTCAAGTTGCAACTCAATTAAACCTCTCTGGTTTTGTGCCGCAATTTCTAAACGCCTAGTCTCTAGCTCCCTTTGCTGAGCTTCAGCCTCTAATATTTGCTGTTGCTGTTGAGCTTCAATCTCTCTTTGACGAGCTTCAGCCTCTAATATTTTCTGTTCTTTTTGAGCTTCAAGCTCTAATTGGCGAGCTTCTAACTCAAGACGCTTTAACGTCATCTGATCACTCGACTCCTCTCTTAACTCCTCTAGAATTTCTTCACCTAAATCCCCATTCTCAACAAAATGCGTCACAATGACTTTCAATATTTGGGCTTTAACCATTCTATTGCTGGCGGTCAAATCCAAATGATTTGCCATTTGTATTAACTCAGTCTTTTTAAGGTTCTGAATCCCTTCAAAGTCTGGGTGAGCCACCAACGCTGCAACTTTCTCCTCCATCGTTACTAACACTTGGCACTTGATTCACAAAAATAATTAACACAATGGCACTGCACTACACTTCACTGTAAAATTGTCACCACACTGAAAATTCGCTTGGCCTCACTGCACAAACAAAATATATAGGATGACTTACCTCAAAATCGTGAAACGTTGTTACTTGACACACAGGAAGGCTTGCTTGGCACATGGAATAGTTCTTAAGAAACACACAGAGACACTTGACACACTGGTACCTAGGAAGGCAAGGTTAGATTAGCATAGTTAAGTTAAAAATGGGACAATATTTCCCGGCACAGGCCCCCATAACTCTTTGTTACCTATCGTACGTTACGGCTCGTGATCCTACAGCAGCCAAACTTTAATAAGTCTAGGGATACGACACAACTGCTGTTCTCAATAGCGAATCACCAGTATAACCCCTTAAGAGGTAATGAGCACAAAATAGAATCTTCATTTAGGACTGAAGAATAGATACACAATATGATAGCTATATATTCAAAACAGTATAATATAAAAACACAGATGGTAAAGTTAACTTATAGAATATGATTGTATAGTCATGGCACAATATATATAATAGTAATTATGGCAACAAATGAATAATAACAGACTTATCTCCCACTTGTTACTCCTCCTAGTTCCCCGAAGCTACTGAACTCTCGCTCTGTCGCCACCCACATTCTCACCTCCCGTCTGCCTCATCCCAGGATGAGGGATGGAAACTAAGGACTTTTTAATATTATAAACTAATTGAACAACCACTTGTTCTCAAAACACATAAGACTGCAAGTTACATATAATAGTTGCTTACAAAATATATAAGTATAATGACACCTGTTTAATTACAGTATATAAAACAATTCTAACTAAAATAAAGTGACATCTGGAACTCCCAAACTGAACAGGTCCAGCTTTCCCGTATCAATCAAGTAATAGACGTGTGCAGAGACAACCGCTCTCCTGTCCACTGACGCTGCCAAACCACACGACAATTTACCCAAAACACAATGTGTGTACATATACATGCAATGATAAAATAAAATAATATTTATTTTAAATTTATATACGTATTCTGCTAGGAGTACGTAACAACTGTCACTATGGCGGTGTGTCCACTCAGGATGAGTGGCGCTGCCCAATACTGTCACTATGGCGGTGTGTCCACTCACAGGACGAGTGACGCTGCCCAATACTGTCACTATGGCGGTGTGTCCACTCACAGGATGAGTGACGCTGCCCAATACTGTCACTATGGCGGTGTGTCCACTCACAGGATGAGTGGCGCTGCCCAATACTGTCACTATGGCGGTGTGTCCACTCACAGGATGAGTGGCGCTGCCCAATACTGTCACTATGGGGGTGTGTCCACTCACAGGACGAGTGACGCTGCCCAATACTGTCACTATGGCAGTGTGTCCACTCACAGGATGAGTGACGCCGCCCAATAATGTCACTATGGCGGTGTGTCCACTCACAGGATGAGTGGCGCTGCCCAGTACTGTCACTATGGCGGTGTGTCCACTCACAGGACGAGTGGCGCTGCCCAATACTGTCACTATGGCGGTGTGTCCACTCACAGGATGAGTGGCGCTGCCCAATACTGTCACTATGGCGGTGTGTCCACTCACAGGATGAGTGGCGCTGCCCAGTAAACTCACCCCTCGGGGCAAAATATTAATTTTAAGTACAATTATTGGTCACGTTTGGAGCCCAGGCACACAAGTGAACCACACATGTGTCACCAAGGGTATAACCACACATGTCACACATGGGTGTGTGTGTGTAAAATAGGTGCATGTGTAGCAGGTGAATACACACAAAACTACTCTTCCCCGCTAGGCTTTTTAACTAGGCTGTGCACTCAGTTGTAAACACGCAATGGCCACGGCCACCTTCTGGTGTCTCCCTCTGGTGGTGTATCCTCACTACATCTGCCTCATTCTGGCTCAAGATGAGATCTAACCTTGAAGGAGCATATTACGTCCTTTGAACAGCCTCTTTGATATGTTGCCTCAAGAGGTTTCTCTGTTTAAATCCTCATCAGGAATACATGTCAGTAATCCCTTAGTGTGAATGTTCTCAAGTCTAGATAAATTGGAAACAGGTTTTTATGCTGGGTAGAAGAGTAAGGACATTTAGAACTCACATTAGGCAACATAACTACAGTATCTGCGGTGTAGTTAGTTATGCAATGGTTTGCTTGCTCGCGCAAGCGATCATAGAAATTGTCTTTGCATTTGCCAGTATTTTTGTTGTGAATTTCACTCTCCTCTAGAAAAAAAAAAGTTATTTGTAGCAGTTTGAGTAAACACTCAATAAATTGTCATTTCAATGAATAAATCACGGCCCTTGTGGATTTATTCATATGATATATCATGCTATTGGGATTTCTGTGTGTATATTGTTATTTCAGTCTTGCTGGTCGCATGTATATGTATAAATTTGATTGGTAACAAAAACACACACACACACACACACGTCAAAGGACGTAATTAGGTAATTAGGTGAGTACACACATATACACTCACTGTATTTATCTGGAGCTGGTGGCCGAGCGGACAGCACGCTGCACACGTGATCCTGTGGTCCCGGGTTCGATCCCAGGCGCCGGCGAGAAACGATGGACAGAGTTTCTTTCACCCTATGCCCCTGTTACCTAGCAGTAAATAGGTACCTAGGAGTTAGTCAGCTGTCACAGGCTGCTTCCTGGGGTGTGTGTGGTGTGAAAAAAAGTAGTTAATAAAAATTTGATTGACAGTTGAGAGGCGGGCCGAAAGAGCAAAGCAAAACACAACTAGGTGAATACATTAGGTAGTGATGTGGTGGAGGCTGACTCCATACACAGTTTCAAGTGTAGATATGATAGAGCCCAGTAGGCTCAGGAATCTGTACACCAGTTGATTGACAGTTGAGAGGCGGGACCAAAGAGCCAGAGCTCAACCCCCGCAAGCACAACTAGGTGAACACACACACACACACACACACACACACACACACACACACACACACACACACTCGCTCAAAACAAGAGACGATGTGATAATGTGTGTATCAAACCCCTTTCACCGAGCACGTAAGTCAACGACCGACCCGTCCTCGCCCAGGGCCCGCCTGGCGCCACCTTCCTCCTCGGTACTTGCTGGGGTACCACATACATGGAGTCCTGTAGCTGACATCTGGGGAAGAGTACATGTATTATAATCCCCCTTCCCACATCCCCCCTTCCCATATCCTCCTCTCCCACATCCCCCCCTCTCCCTCAACCTCCCCCCCATACATCACAGCTCCTAACACCACACGGGCTCACCATAGCCCGTGCTACTTGGAACTTTTTGTTCCAGGTAGTGAATCTACCACAACAACCACACATCCTAACACCAGATTGCCTTGATCAGGCGAGGCAGTGGGGCCCGCCCTAGGAACCACCAGTCACACAAAGAATAGTGTAGGTGTGATTTGTGTCAGTTCTTTGGCTGTTTCTTAGTGTGGTAGTGTTGGTGGGGTGTAATAGGGGGGTAGTGTTGGTGTTGAGAGGGTGGTGGTGGAAAAGGGGGGGTTGTGGTGGTGGTGGTGGTCATGTTTGTTGAATGGTAGTGGGTGTGGAGGTGGAAGCACTGGTGGTGATGATAAGGGGGGAAGGGGTTGTGGTGATAAGGGGGGGGTGTGGTAGTGGTAAAGGGTAGTGGTGGGTATAGGTTGTGTCGAGGGTTGTACCAATAGTGACGATAGCTATGTTGGTTGGGGGGGGACTTATAAATTGTAGCATAGTTCTATAATAGGTTAGCAGCTTCTACCACACGACTAATTTGGTGCAATAACTTCTAGCAAGGTGTTCTGTCCAGCCACTTGGACTGGTCAATACAGCTTGTCCAGCCACTTGGACTGGTCAATACAGCTTGTCCAGTCTCCTGGATTGGTCAGTACAGCTTGTCCAGCCACTTGGACTGGTCTTTACAGTTTGTCCAGCCACTTGGACTGGTCAATACAGCTTGTCCAGCCACTTGGACTGGACTTTACAGCTTGTCCAGCCACTTGGACTGGCCAATACAGCTTGTCCAGCCACTTGGACTGGTCAATACAGCTTGCCCAGCCACTTGGACTGGTCAATACAGCTTGTCCAGCCACTTGGACTGGTCAATACAGCTTGTCCAGCCACTTGGACTGGTCAATACAGCTCCGGCTTCGTGTCTCACAGGTGGGAAGTCTCAGAGAACCTTCAATGTTTTGTGTAGTGAAGTCTTCAGATCCGCTCTTCTTCCTCGGCTCCAGAAAGCTATACAGGGAGGTCTGAGGACATACATGGAGGGCTGAGGTCATATATGGAGGGCTGAGGACACACATGGAGGGCTGAGGACACACATGGAGGGCTGAGGACATACATGGAGGGCTGAGGACACACATGGAGGGCTGAGGACACACATGGAGGACTGAGGACACACATGGAGGGCTGAGGACACACATGGAGGGCTGAGGACACACACGGAGGGCTGAGGACACACATGGAGGGCTGAGGACACACATGGAGGGCTGAGGACACACATGGAGAGCTGAGGACACACATGGAGGGCTGAGGACACACATGGAGGGCTGAGGACACACATGGAGGGCTGAGGACACACATGGAGGGCTGAGTACATGTTTTCTAAGACAGGGAGCCACGCCATCCAGAAATACCAGTGACGCAATTTCCTAAAAATTAGTCTCCCTTACAGTGGATCCCTTGCTACGTGTGTGGTGTGTGTGACGTCAGCTAGGGGCTTTCACTCTGTATCTATATCTATCATTCCTGATAGCTCTGTATCTATATCTATCTCTCCTGATAGCTCTGTCTCTCCCTCCCTCATTTGTTATATTTTTAGCCCTTAGGGGTTAGGGGTGCTATAACCATCCCTCTGTTAACTGGATCTTGTCTATCCCTGGCGTTAGTAGGTCATGCGCATGTGCTTGATATAGTACATATATAGCTTGATATAGATATAGTTCAAACACATGTGTTTGAACATCCGGCATCTCTTCCCCTTATACACCTGTTCATGGACTAGGTCGCCTGAATTCAAGAGGGGGGAACAGCATACCAAAGATCTCATTCTGACCCCAATGGTGATTTTTTTAACACTGCCTGCTGGATACACCTTTGATAAATATTCTAAAAACAAAAATGTCTAAAAAAGGACATTTTCTGCTATTCATATTTTGGTTGTAGTATCATAAAACAATCTCCCCATAGCTTCAAAGGAGTTCTTAGACCCCCGCCGCTTTCTTAAAGCAAATGGGTAACTATTATATGTTTTAATATTTCACACCATTAAGTTCCTTTCATACGCCAATGGTAGACTTTTATATTTGTTATAAGAGAAACAGAGACAGATTATAAATCAGAGACAGACAGTCAGCGACAGACAGACAGAAAGAGAAAGAGACACACAAACAGAGAGAGAGCAAACAGACAGATAGCCCTACAGAGACAGTCGACCAGGGTGAAGAGACAGACAGGAAGATCAACATAAAACAGAGACAGACAGAGATAAGGAGAGGAGGAAGGAGAAGGGGTTATTTGATGAGAGAGAAAGAGGAAGAGATGAGGAGGAGGAGACAAGTGAGAGAGGAGAAATATGAGAGGGGGGGAGGATAGAAAGTTGAAGAGAATGGGAAAAAGGGTAGAGTGGAATAGAGGAAAAGAGAGGGTGAAGAAGACAGGCGAAGGGTGAGAGGCGAGAAAGTTAGAGAAGAGGGTGATGGGAGGAGATAGGGAGGGGGTAGGGAAAGATATAAGAAAGGGGGGCTATTGGTTAGGGGGAGAGAGAGAGAGGGAGAGAGAGAGAGAGAGAGAGAGAGAGAGAGAGAGAGAGAGAGAGAGAGAGAGAGAGAGAGAGAGAGAGAGAGAGAGAGAGAGAGAGAGAGAGAGAGAGAGAGAGAGAGAGAGAGAGAGGGAGAGAGAGAGAGAGAGAGAGAGAGAGAGGGAGAGAGAGAGAGACCTGGGAGCTGCCGGATATCCCTTCTTAGTAATAAATAACTTTATTTATTTATTTATTAGTGGAGAACATTTAATGTTCTCCAGTCTCTCATGTGATATTGTTCTGTGTCCCTGTATTAATGACAAGATGGTTTGTTCCCCCTGTTAACGGAACATATTGTTCTTCCTGTTAAACGTATAATGCTGTTCACCTTCATGCTATACAAGTTGTTCTTCTACTTCTTCACGGTCCATATTGTTCTACTTCTTAATGGACCATAGTGTTCTTCAACCTGTTAACGCTACATCTTGTCCTTCAATCTGTTAACGGTACACGTTGTTCTTCTTCCTGTTAACAGATATGGAGGCGTTTGAGGTGGAGGGAGAGGCAGCAGCGCGGGTCAGCCTGGTGGAGCAGCTGACGGAGGAGGTCAGGAGTCGGGCTGACGCCCTGGGCTGTGGAGAAGTCGTGGTACCTCAAGCCCTCACAGACCAGGTCACAGCCCAGGTCCTGCGGCTTGCTGACTCCGAGCCTTGTGGGCTAAGGTAAGACTGAGTGTGGCTGTGGGTGTGGGTGTAGGTGAGAGTGTGGGTGTGGGTATGGGTGGGCGAGAGTGTGGGTGTGGGTGGGCGAGGGGGTAGAGGTGTAACAGAAATGGTTTTATTTAGTAATTCACTAATAAGAATGGAGTCAAGTCACACAGGAAATGGCAGATGCCAAGTTGACTGCAGTCTCAATAATAGACTGCTCACACCTTAGTGTCAACGTTGCTCGTGACCCAGAGGTCAAGCAAGGCCTTGTAGGTGACCTGGCCACTGTCCTAAGTGGCTAATTGCAAGCGGCTTGCTGTACTATCCCCCCCCCCCATCAAACGAGCAGCCGGTCTTGGTGTGATAGCGGTACAGCTCTTCAATCTATCGCTGGTGGGCGAAGCCTTAGCAGCTTTGGATAGGCTGAGAATAGATTCAGGAGACAAAGGGTCCTCAAGTTCCTATCTCCCTCACCCTACTCCTATTGCCCATTACATTCACGTTGATATATGTTAAGTAATGGATGAAACAAAAGACAATCCGATTTGTTTAACCATCATGACAGTATGTACAAATAAAATGTCAATCTTGAATTTGTGAATGATTGCCTCAGAGGTGGGATCATTCCCCCTACTCACTGCCCCACTCTCCCCCAACAGAGGGGGGGTGTTGCATGTGCACTACGACGACGGCCAGCAGAGGTGTGGTCTTGCTCGAGTGGTACTCGACCCCACCATGCCCAACACCTTCCAGCTCCACCTCACACTCTCTCCAGACACCACCACCTGGTATCACAAGATGGCCAGAATTATCAAGTCAGTACCTTACTATATCTATTTACGTATATGAATATGTGCAACAATGATCACAAAAACACTGATCCAAGTATGCAGAAAAACCACATGTGAAAAAAATAGAGAATGCTTAACGCGTTTTCGGCTAATTCGCCTTCATCAGAGCAGAGTAGAATCATTTCTTCTCTGCTCTGATGAAGGCGAATTAGCCGGAAACGCGTTAACCATTCTATATTTTTCACATGTGGGTTTTCTGCATATTAATGTGTATTTATGTAAGCATTATGTCCCAGTCCAAGGATAGGGGATGGGGGGGGGAGGGGTTGTTAAGTGGACCCCAACTTTATAAACAGTTACACAAATTAATGATAAATTACAACAGAATAAAGAACCACCTTTACTACCGATAACTAAGAGGCGTTGCCCAGGAGCTGCAACAATTTCATCCTTCAAACCTCTCTAGGTGTATATGGCACTATAGGGGCGTAATGTTGACCAGACCACACACTACAAGGTGAAGGGACGACGACGTTTCGGTCCGTCCTGGACCATTCTCTAGTCGATTGTCAATGGACTTGAGAATGGTCCAGGACGGACCGAAACGTCGTCGTCCCTTCACCTTCAAGTGTGTGGTCTGGTCAACATACTTTAGCCACGTTATTGTGACTCGTCGCCTACATAGGGGCGTAAGCCACCGGGTCAGAGTAACAAGAGTGCCAGAACTGTTGACCTCTGGGGTCACCAGTGCCAGGGAGGGGGGGGGGGAGCCTCCAGACTGGCACCCTGTACACCACACCATGCTAGCATTAACAAGTACCTTGGTTAACGACACTATTACTGGTCGAGACTATGTTAATAATTAATTTTTTTTATAATAATTATATTTCTTAATGTAGGATGTATTTTTATATAATTTTACTATTATGAATTATAATAATGAGAAAATCCGTAGCAGCAGTGATGAGGGTTCGAACCTGTTCGGTGGGTGTCCCCAGGCACACGCCCTAGTCAACCAGGCCACGACATGTATTGTAACTTGGAGCTCTACTGAACCCACGAGGGTTTTCTGAGGCTTCCACTGAAGCCGAACCAGGATTTTCACACAATCCCTCCTCCTCCCCATGCACTCTGGCTCTGTCATCCAGGAATTGCAACATCCAGGTTGCAATCTTTTTGACCATGTCGTGGTCTAGTTGACTAGGGCGTGTGCTTGGGAACACCCACCACACAAGTTCGAACCCTCATCACGGCACCTACGGAGTTTCTCATTGACTCATCACGTTAGTGTGATTACTCTCTCTATATAATAATAATAATAATAATAATAATAATAATAATAATAATAATAATAATAATAATAATAATAATAATAATAATTATTATTATTATTATTATTATTAGTATTACTAAAACATGAATACATTCATATTACTATTTTTTCGTTATACATGTAACAGTCACGTAAACAAACATACAATTATTCATACATACATATACATTCAAACCAACATACACTCATATATATGTACCAAAATACAATAAAATAATCAGAAAATACAATACGTTACATGTGTCCCAGACCAAACATAACATAAGCTGCCACATCCTAGACTAGACAAATATACGATCTAAACCAAAGTGAACACGAACGAACTTTGTTTAATCGTTCAGTGTACGATGCGACCACACCCCCCTATGATTTGCCCACACCCCATTTCGTATAACTGACTATTATCCTTGTGGCTTCCTCAGGCCTCTTCGCAAGTCCAGTCCCCTCCTCCTCAGCACCACCTTCAAGCTGCACAAAGTGAGACTCTACCCGGAGGAGTGACCACCTCAGCTCTTCCTCGGCTACCTAAGATATTGCTTGTGTCACAGCTGCTAGCTTCTCTTGTGGCGTCGGTGTGCCGGGGACCGTCAGTCAGTCAGTCAGTCAGTCAGTAGGCGTTTGATATGGCGTCTCCCGCAGGCCACAGTGTGGGCGACTCGCTAGGTAGACTGGTTGGAGACCAGGGGGGGGGGCCGCATACAGGTTATGTGTTGGACTGTTTGAGGCTGAGCCTCTCGTTAAAGCCCTTTGTACGCGTTAGAATTAAGACACTCATCAAAACTACGAGCAGACCTGAATCATCCTAATCATTCGCACTTGTGTAAGGTATCTTTGTCAGCTGCGGTAGCGTTATAATCATGTACTCTCGCTCTCCTGACTCCAGGGGCCAGATTCACGAAAGCACTTATGCAAGCACTTACGAACCTGTACATCTTTTCTCAATCTTTGGCGGTTTTGTTTACTGTTATTAAACAGTTAATGAGCTGCGAAGCACCAGGAGGCTGTTTATAACAATAACAACAGTTGATTGGGAAATTTTCATGCTTGTAAACTGTTTAATAAATGTAAACAAAGCCGTCAAAGATTGAGGAAAGATGTACACGTTCGTAAATGCTTGCGTAAGTACTTTCGTGAATCTAGCCCCCCTGGCCCCTTGCTGGGGTGCTGATCCCCACTTGATATACACTATCACACCCTCCCTCGGGCACAGGTTATTGACACTTGAGATTGTTATGAGTATATCTGAAGGGAAAAAGGCTATATCTAGAGATAATATCAGCTACACTATCCCTATATAGTCTTTTCTGGCTGGTACAGGTATAAGAACACAAGAAACAATAAGCTGCAGAAGATTGTCGACTTCTCAAGTCGACAATCGACTTGAGAATGGTCCAGGACGGACCGAAACGTCGTCGTCCCTTCAACTTCTAGTGTGTGGCCTGGTCAACATACTTCAGCCACGTTATTGTTACTCATCGCCTGCAAGCTGCAGAAGGCCTGTTGGCTTATACTACACAGCTGCTACTTATTCTCACCTAAACTCATGCATCTATATGTCTAGTCTACGCTTGAAACAATCCATCGAACCCACGCCTGTTATGTTATTCCGACATTGAACAGTATCTACCTGGGAAACATTGCACAGTTAGATAGGCTGCAATGTTCACTAATAATAACTAAGTGAGGACAAAAACAGACCAAACCAAAAGAGAGATATTGTCTCACCCAACACACGTGTTTATATACAACCAACTGGAAAAAAATCATTAGGGGAAAAATGGATGTACCTTTGGCAAGCCACCGGCTTCCTGTCCCCGTCGAGAGAGAGAGACAGGGAGAGACGTGGAGGTCCTCTGGTAAATATACAAATTCATAGTCTCTAATGGCCTCTAGATAACTAAACGACCCGGCGATGATAACTAAACGACCCGGCGATGATAACTAAACGACCCAGCGATGATAACGAAACGGCCCGGCGATGATAACTAAACGACCCGGCGATGATAACTCGGTTAACAAGGTCGATGTCAGATAACCTGCAAGGCGGTACCTTTATCCAGCTTCCCACCAGGACATGACCTCAGCACCCTCCTTCCTGGCGTCCAGGTACCAGCAGTTCGAGTGCCCTCGCCGGCCTAAACAGGAACGAAACCTCTGGATCATCCCAGGATCGGCCCTTATAGGGATCACACGATTCACACTGCAGCTAAATATCCCAACAGCGACAGCTTATTTTCAACTCGAAACGGAGAACAGAATTTCGAAAAAAAGGAAAGGATTGATGAACTAAGAGATGAACTAAAAGGAAGAGAAGCGATATGATGACCATGATTAGTTATAAGATATGGCATAGAACTATCGTGCCCAGGACGAGAGCAAAACAAGATACATTACCTTATCTCTACTGGTTTCCAGAAAAACAAGCAAGAGGCTAAACACTTCCTGCGAATTCTGCTCTCCCAAATGTACTTCCAGGGAAAGTGAGTAGGGGTCCAGGTCACGATTTCCTGGAGCAGAAAGAAGCAAGAGAGAAACTAACGTTTTTCAATGTTCCGCGAACTCTCTCGTTCCTGGAATGGCTGAAATCTAGTTTCTGCCCTGGAAAATTTTTCTCTCTCTTCTCCGTTCAGAAGTTTATTCAATTCAATAAAACCTTTGACTAAAAAAAATGTATAGTAATAAGGTTCTCCTGAAAATAGTATTTTTCGGACTATTTTCATTGACGTCCTTTTGCTGAAGAACGCTTCATTTATCATTGGAAAAGAGCAATAGAGACTACAGGTGCACTACAAGCTCTGGTTGGCCTTGTGACTGCCTGTAGACTCTTAAAACTATCGGGTGTACTTAAGGTCCACCACATTTTTAGTTCACTAGGGCAGTCAGGTATGAGTTAAACCCAGAAGTCTTACCTGGAATTAGCCCTAAATAAAACTTACCAAATACCTGGAGCTTAAATTAGAACTCGAACTTTAAATGACTTATCAAGTTCTCTGGATCTTATCTGTGCAACTACCTGGAACTTAGGCTACCTGGAACTTAGGCTACCTGGAACAAAACCATTACATGGATTTAGACAGGAAGTGAGTTAAGCTGGAATTTGGTGGCAATGAGTCAGGTGATGAATGTCTCCCAGTGAATAAAGTCCCCTAGGGAGTATGTGAATACACTATACTTGGTGTATGTTGAAGAGGGGGAGGGGTGTATGTTGTATTAGCTTATTATGCCTGGTATACGCCCAATAAGTGTATGGGTATAGTATATATACCTTGTGTATGTCTGGGGGGGGGGGAAAGGGGAGGGAGAAGTGAGGGTTATATTATTATATTATGCCTGTTGTATGCTGAAAGTGTATGAATATACTATATTATTATTATGAATTATACTTAGTGTATGTCGGGGCTCTGCCTGTATAATACACTAACTTTGCATTAAGGCATCCTCTCTTGTATATCGATGTTATTTAATATGCACATCAAATATTTTATTTACCAAAAATACAGAAACACTAAAATTTGAATTATATCTATATATAAATATATAAATATATACATATCTAATATAGTATTTGTTTTTTTTTCCTTTGTTACCCCTAGACATTGGCAATTGGAAATAAGTGAGTGAGACATACACATAAAAAAGGGAATAAAAGGGCTAATTCTGCTCTCAGACATAAAAACAGGTTAAAAACATCAAATTTTTACAATGACTTGTACTGAAAAAAACTATCACTGAATGTCAGAAAACTTGTTTAGTGACTTTGTTTTATTTTCTCCCAGTAAGCATTTGCTTTTGGTCAAAATTAGCATTTTAATTTAAGACAAGTGATGGTTCTCAGTTGATGGAAATACAATTGAGATTATTATTATTATAATACGAAATATACTTAAAGAAGTATATTCCTCTTCTTGATGTATATAACTTGATAGTATTCTAGACTCACCTATGCTCATGACAAAGTATATTTGATGGTTGAGCAGTAAGCCATTATAGTGGCCTTATTAATAACCCTGCAGAGGGTATTAGGCTTTAAATACAACACCAAACCATACAAGGGATATATCCACTGAGACGTGCTTCCGGCTACTCTGTATATATATATACACTTGAGAGTGGACTTTAGTCCTAGACTATGTTCAGGACTAAAGTATATTTGATGATAGGTCAGTCAGTAATTGTGGTGGACTGAATAGCCCTGCAGGACACCAGAGGGTAATAAGCCTTAAGCCCAAAACCAAGCCAATATTGGGGTTCAAAAGGCACAAAGAGAAAATTATCACAGACAACTTAAGTCATTGTTTGGTTCGAGAAAGAAACCGCGTCCTTCCTATCACATCTCAGTTATTTTACCCATTCACCACTCCTCCCTAATGCCTGTGTTGATAACCCGCCCTCTTGCAAATTACGTCGCTTTTCGCTAGTATGCGCTACGGCCAAATATCGACGTAATTCAAAATGGAAATATATTTTCCAATTAAATTTTTTATTTATTTTTTCCCAAAACAGCAATTTAAGGTCCTCTGGTTGTCAGGTGGGCAGGAAGTTCTCCTAAGCTTTATTGAAAGTTTCCTCTCCTAACAGCCTAAGCCAGACGACCCAAAACAGAAAACGGGAGAGTACGTCACTTTCGGGAGCCGATTCCATTTTAAATTACGTCCTTTCTTAGCCCGAGTGCGCATACGAGTGAAAAGCGACGTAATTTGCAAGAGGACGTGTTGCTCAGTCGGCCAACCAAGCAGGAGCCGCGGCGACACACAGAGAAAGAGACAAGTCAACCAAGTACAGGAAACAGATCACCGGTACAACTTCGTTACAATAGGATCTTAAGACCCTTGTTCTTTGGAGAGAGAGTGCAGACAAGTTTCTTAAGGGTCCATATTCCAGGCTCATTGAAACTACAAGAGAGACTCTAGAGTGGCAAGTGTTCTCTTCCAGCGCCTCAGTGTCGCGATCCAGAGGGGGAATGCCAGCTGCGTCCTCGGTTCCTGCCCGGCGTCGGAGAGGTTCGAAGAAATCTACAGCCTCTAGAAAACAAACTTCCCTTTATTTCCTCTTAATGTCCACTTTTTATAACCAATCATATATGTAATTGTGTAACCTTGTATAATAAAGTGTACAACATAAATAATAAAAGAAATGGGTGGTAGGAGAAGTGAACACTCAAACGTGTTTAGAGTTGAATGGTAAGTTTTTCTCTTAATGCTCTATATTCCCTTCTCCGAGGCTATGGGTCCCTACAATTGCACCAGAGGTGGTACCCTTTATATATATATATATATATATATATATATATATATATATATATATATATATATATATATATATATATATATATATATAATGAATCTTGAAGAACGCTAATTACGAGAACATCCCGGGCACTTAATAAATAATAATTCCATAAGACATAATATTAAAGACATAATGAACATGATGTTCATCTCTTAAGTGTCCAAAGAGCAACTAGTATTTTCCAAAGCAAAAATTAAGGTTGTTATATGTTGCAAGTGCAGGTAGATGCAGGTGAGGTTGGTTGTCATGGTTACTGTGTAAGCTGGACCTGAATGAGCCACATCTCGAGTCATAGGCAAGGAATGCAACCCGTCCTCGACTCAAGTCCATTCCATCTAGCGGTCGACCCCACAGACGCATTCATAAATTTCAACATGCTGTTCATTCAAAACAGGAATTTTTTCAATCATAAATTAATATTATAATATATTAGCATATTGTGCATATATATATATATATAGGCATAGGTTAGGTGTTTAGGTTTTATTGGCGATTATTTGTATTTGTAGTACGTGGGTGAAGCATTTACAGCGTTGTGGTTCGAAGAAAAGTCGTCAGTGAAGCATTTGTTCCGGAAATGTTCGAACGTCAACAGTTGTGAGTCGTGTGTAAACCGTTTTTCATTCATAAACAGCTGGGGTTTGGCGGGTGGATGGAATCACTTTTAGGTCTTTGTTTGGAGGACGGGCTGAGTTATGATAGACGGTGTGGTTCAGTTGGCAATTATTTGTATTTACAGTACGTGGGTGAAGCATTTAGAGAGATGCGTTCCGAACATAAAAAGTCACCGAAGCACTGTTCAAGATAATGATGATTGCAATCAGTTACAAGCCATATGTAAAGTGATATTTTTTACCCATAACCATCGGGAGATAGTTGCTCCAACAATTGGTCACTACTCTGAGGATGGAAAGCGATAGTTTGTATTCACACATCGTGAATCCATGCTCCGATGCACTTCTGTTTTGATGGTTGAATGCGAAATCTCGATTCCTCACGATGTTTCGAAATCGTGCATTCGAGACAGTTTGGGGTCCACAATCTCAATGAAACGTCCCCGACGATCGTCCTCCACTAGTTAGGCGTTTAGTTGCGTGGCGGCCCTGGGACGCTATATTGTTGGTCTCTCCTGGAGTTGATTTTTTTTATGAAGATTTTCGTGACGCCTGTTGTGAGAACCTCGTCAAAAATATAATTATCGACATGGGCCGAAAATTTTCGCTTTGGTGGGCTTTTCCTATGTTGGTGGCGGGGTGTCTGGTGTTGGGAGGACCGGGAGGATGCCTGGAGGGCTCGGGGACGGTGGCGACCCAAGCAGACGACTCGCCGAGCCTTGGTAAGGCCAGGGAACTCTTGGATAGGGTCAAGAGTGAGGGGACGGACTTAACTCAGAAGATCCCAGAGTTTCAAGGTGAGTGTATATTGTTCCTTGGCCAGAGTAGTTGTTAGTGGCCTCTTGGCTGGTGATCTTGACAACCCTACACCTCCACCCCCCACCCCCACCCCTCCTCCTCCTCCTCTGTCCCCCTCCTATCTCCCCCTCATCCCTCACTCCAACCCTCCCTCCTCACTTCCCCCCCCTACCCCCACCAGCTGAGAAATTTAATCTAAGTATTGCAAAAAACTATTTTTTACAAAGAAATGCTCAGTAAATATTCAATATCGGTCAGAAGGCCGTGAATAAATTTTGGCGTATATAGTGCTTTAGGTGCAGATAGTTGATATTACTACAGAGAGAATACGCCATTGATTCCTTTAATGAACGCGGAGAAAGTAGTTTCTACCTCAGTACATGTTTTAAGGTGCCTGAGCTACGATGTGTGAACTTAACTACAATTGGGTTGGAACAATGTAGCGAAAACTTTGGCACATTATCAAAACAAAGGACCATGTGCTGAGAACAAACAAGTCAAATGACTGTTTATTAAAGCCTACACAAGTCCAGTATTTGACTTTAATATCTTGGGCTGACGGATTGGATTGGGGAGATGCATGTGACCTTGCACGTTTCGTGAATTAATATGCTATAAAAAACTGCCACATTAAAAGCAAAAGGGCCAGTTTCCTATTTGCCGCATCCTAGATAAGGTTGCTAGAGTTAAAAGGACGTTTATTCAGACAATAAAATGTTTCTTAGAGGGAGAGAGTAGCTTAGGCTATTTCTACCCTCCCAGGGTGTTAGTCTGTTGCCTGTTCAGTTTATAGTTCATTGATTAAACTCCTCGATTGTTATAGATTCAGCTACACGGAACAAGTTTCCAAGTAGCATGGGCTATGGTGAGCCCGTAGTGGACTTACCTAGTACAGGAGCGGTGCTCTGAACTCCTCGATAGCCACCGTGAGAATTATACTGGAAACGGTTAGTGGCAGAATGGGCTCGTGTATCTAATCCCAAAATTCGCTTAGCAGAGTAAGTTGCAGCCTTGATTGGCTAGTTATATTGTAAAATTATATGTAATCTATCAAACTAGTCTTAGCCCGTTTAATTTATTTTGCTTGTTGGGTTGTTAGTTTTGCTCGGTGTTCTTCCTTTATCTTCAGCTAATCTTGATTTGGTTTATTGTTCCCGCGGCCCGAATTCTGCTTGCCAGTCTGGTCAACCAGGCTGTGTGTACTGCACATAGTTTGGTGTATGAATCAAATAGTTTCCAGGCACCCTTTGAAGGCTGAACTTGGATCTTTATGAAAAAAAAATCTCAACCCTAATATTCCTCCTATGAGCGCTGGTGGAAAAAGGTTCATTACATAATTGGCTCTAAACCCATTTTGTTCCCTTTATTTTTACCAAATTCTTGGTATGTGGTAGAGAGTGTGGGCCCCGGGGCCAAGTGTGTGGGTAAGATGCCTGCAGCTACCGCAGTTGTGGGGCGTTAATAGTGACGTGGTTAGCAACGCTTCCGGGAATTTATTTGGTTCGTTAACATTGTGTTCAGGAAGTTGACTGGACATGGCTATACTAAGCTAATATGTATTTACTAATATTTTCCGGACGTGAAATGTGATGATTAATCGCCCCTAATTTTCGTTTAGTGGAACCAGCGTTATCAAGTCCCCAGTGGGCACAGTATCCAAATTTAATACTGATTCAACGCTGATAACGATACTCTAGGCAACCTTCTCCTACCAGGAACGTCGCCTTTCGCTCGTATGAGTTACTCAAGGCCAAAAATTGTCGTACTAGAAAATGAAAGCGGCTGGCGAAAGTGACGTACTCTCCCGTTTTGTTTTGGGTCCTCTGTTAGGTTAGGAGAGGACACTTTAAATTAAGTTTCCTTGACGTTGTGAAACCTTAGGAGGACGGACTGCTCTAGGATGTGTTTACCGAGTTGATAATCTTCACAAACCGTTCTCAACTGTTTATCTTTCCCATGAACGGATCTTCCATGCAAGTCTTTCCTCCTCCTCCTCCTGCAGGCTGTTCCGGGGACGGCCTCCAGCAGTGCAAGGACCGCCGGTGGTGCTACACGAAGCAACAGAGATGCGACGGATCAGTTCACTGTCCGGATGCCTCTGACGAGAGGGGGTGTCCGTGTCGCTCACGTGTGGCGAAGGAGAGGCACTGTGATGGCATCGTCGACTGTCCCGACTTCACCGACGAGCTGGGATGCTTCGGTGGGTTTGTACTTCGATGGGCGGGTTGGTGGGTGAGGGGGGATTAACAGATGAATACTTTGATGCAAGTGCGTTAAGGTTCTTGCGGTCATGGCACTAGTGACGTGCTAGTGGCAGTGGCACTGGTGTTGCAGGCAGGGGTAAGGGGGTGCAGCTTCCTTGCGCATGTAGTATGTGGAGGTGTACAAACTGTTCCAGAGTTGTCCTGAAAAATGTTTGTATTGGAATGAATTTGCTTAACATCGGGTTGCTTCTAATGTAAAATAGTGTTTTGATTTATATTAGTTTATCGAGGTAATAGGTGCTGCTTGAGTGACCTTTTTTAACCATTCTTTACCACCCGTCACAAGAACTATCTTGGGGGGGGGGGCCCCCCTCCCTTCCTGAAACTTTTATCTATAGAACCCCCATCACCCAGGGAACATTAGTTCGCACTTTAATCTGCCATACTTCCCCTCCCTCCTCGCCCCAGCAGGCTGCGTGTCGGGGCAGCTGTGGTGCACCACCAACGAGACGGCCTCCTGTGTCAAGAACACCGAAGTCTGTGACGGTCACATCAGCTGTGACGACGGTCAGGATGAGGCCTTCTGCAGCAGACTCTCCCTCCAGCAGGTGGATCCCTCGGTGAGTGAGCACTCTGGCTCAAAGAATCATTAAGAATTTGGTGATAAGACCAGAGAATGGTGGCTAAACATGCTCTTTCAAATTGCCAAATATATTCAGAGGTGTACCCTGCTTCTTGGTGTATATAACCCCTAGTTAACTTCAGTACCGGACTGTGTTCAGGGATGCAACCCCACAGCAGTTGCCAAACTCCTGGGTACCTCTTGACTGCTAAGTTAACATAGGCATTAGGTGAAATGTAACTACCCTTTGCAAATCGAACCCAGGCGTCCAGATTTAGAGTAGAGAACAAAGCCAAAGTTCTGAATTTAATTATGAAACTTCATGCGCGATATTGTGAATTATTAAAGTTTTATAGAAATGAAGTGAAACTATGATAGGTAATTGTTTGTTGGAAAAAGTACCCCAGTATGTTGTACCCTGCAGGTGACGCCGAGCCTCCGTAAGGAAGGGTACCTGCAGGTGAAAAGAGGCGGGCAGTGGCTGCCCTTCTGCGGTAGTCTTAAGCAGAACCTGACGGCGGTAGTGAGAAGCCTCTGTGAAGAGCTCGTCGGCGAGAGGTAAGAGCTGTGTCTGCAAACAAAATCAAACTTTATAGGGGCCTTGGATATATTTTGTTCCCAATGATAAAATCTTCATGGTATACTTTTGGATAGGAGCCCCATTGGGTTTGGCCAGTAACTGGATGGATTCCCGCTTTGACAGCATCGTCCTTTTGACACCTCAATACGTCTTGCAGGTTTAATGTGTCTGATAATATATAGCACGGAAAAAATAAGCCTCTTGCTTCAGTTACTCCAAAACCGTTTTCTTTATTAATTTTAAAATAGAAAATGTATATACAATGGCTAACTTCGGTTTTGAATTCCATGTGCAAGCAAATTTTTATATAACTTTTAATATATAATATATATATAATGTAATATACATATAATATATAACGCTGTATAAAGTCTGATTACATGTAGCTATTTGCAGTTATAGGTATAGATTTACACCTTAATGGAGCTAATATTACTCCGCATCTTGGTAAGGGCAGGTGGTAGATTTCAATTTTTATTTGGGTGAGAAATTAAATAATCCTAATAGTTTGTATAAGGGTTTAATGCAGACTTTTCTTTAGAGCAGCAATAAATAACAAGAAATAAGAAACATAATTACCGTTGTCCCTTTAAGAGCAGTGATAATTGTTTCATTATTTGAAACACGATTACCCCACCACTGTAATTTGACTATTTTGATTCCTTGAGGTTAAAATTAGTTTCCTTAATCTAGTCACGCCAAGAGTAAAGCAGGCTCGAAGCTTTAATAACTAAGCACACTTTTCTCCCTCTAGAGTCGGCGAGGACACGTACAGATTGACGGCTCTCAGCCCCACAGTGATACCTGAAGAGATTGCTTGGACCCGCCTGAACGAGACGACGGGAGAGATCTACCTGTCCAAGGGCTGCCCCTCCAAGCTCGGGGTGTACGTCTCCTGCAGCGACCCTCAGTGTGTGAGCAGCTTCCCCAGCAGGGGGCGCCGGGAGGCAGGTGAGACGACGTCGACAGGAGAATGTGGAGACGGGAACGGAAATGTCCCATTTTCAGTAGTCTGATTTTAATTTTCAACTATGCCTCTTATTTTAGTCATACAAATTATATTAGATAATCTGTTTATCCATTTTACCTTACTTTTAACATTGTAAAATAGTTTCGTTAACTAAAGTTTAGAAGAGTTCATAGGAAGTGAAATTCTCTGGAGAAAGTGGTAAGCCACTATAGCTATATAAAATTGAGGCCAAAGTCCATCAAACGTAGACTTTTGAAAGAAGCGAGGCCTCGTAGCCTGGTGGATAGCGAGCAGGACTCGTAATTCTGTGGCGCGGGTTCGATTCCCGCACGAGGCAGAAACAAATGGGCAAAGTTTCTTTCACCCTGAATGCCCCTGTTACCTAGCAGTAAATAGGTACCTAGGAGTTAGTCAGCTGTCACGGGCTGCTTCCTGGGGGTGGAGGCCTGGTCGAGGACCGGGCCGCGGGGACACTAAAGCCCTGAAATCATCTCAAGATAATCTCAAGAAGCACTCTACAGATTAGTCGTGATTGCAGATTACTTCCTACTCTTAATGTGTGTGTGTGTATGTGTAATAATTATTCAACGCCTAAATTCACTGATCGTCATACGATTGCGGGAAAGGTCGACCAATCCTGAGCTAGATTAGGATTCTATTAGAGTAGAAGTGTGATAGGCTGGCACTGGTCACGTGACCCCAGGGGCGTACTTCTGGCTATGCAGAACTTTAGTTTTCAATACTCAAGATTGGAGACACGAATCGACAAGAGTTGTCGATGTACAAAAAGGTTACTAGCTGTCATTAAGATTAGGTGAAATTTTAAATGTAAAAATATTTGCAGAGCTCTTTGTGCTCGTCTATACTCGTCACTGGAAGAGTATAGAGTACACAGTAAACAAGCCGCTTTTGGAGGCATCACTCAAATGGTCAATTAAAGTATATTAAGTGTTTATTATATGCGGTACTCCTGGCCAGGAGCAGGACCACATGGCAGTGAAGATCGAACGAAGAGCGTCATTGAGAGACCGACTCCCGGTCAGGTGAGAATAGTGGGCGGAGAAGAGTCGTCCGCGGACGTGTGGACCTTCCTGGTGAGCCTGGTGAGGGAGGGTCAGCACGGGTGTGGTGGGACCATCATCTCCGCAGAATGGATACTGACCGCAGCCCACTGCTGCCTGGGGTAAGTACCGACCGCAGCCCACTGCTGCCTGGGGTGGATACTGACCCCAGCCCACTACTGTTTGGGGTAGGTACTGACCGCAGCCCACTGCTGCCTGGGGTAGGTACTGACCGCAGCCCACTGCTGCCTGGGGTGGGTACTGACCGCAGCCAACTGCTTCCTGGGGTGGGTACTGACCGCCGCCCACTGCTGCCTGGGGTGGGTACTGACCGCAGCCAACTGCTGCCTGGGGTGGGTACTGACCGCAGCCCACTGCTGCCTGGGGTGGGTACCGACCGCAGCCCACTGCTGCCTGGGGTGGGTACCGACCGCAGCCAACTGCTGCCTGGGGTGGGTACCGACCGCAGCCAACTGCTGCCTGGGGTGGGTACCGACCGCAGCCCACTGCTGCCTGGGGTGGATGTCTCGGTGCAGAGGGACGAATTAAATATCTTCTGTAGATTTGAGCCCTCAAGATGGGCTAGATTTGCTATGTTCGGTGGATATAGTATCCTAAAAGGGGATAGGCGTGTAAACACTGCACACACCCCTTTCCTCTTAGACGTGTCACACGGCTTCATCAGCAAGGGTCCCAATTTGTTTCAGGTGGTTGAACAAGTTGACGGACGTTCATGTTGGGATGATTCGCATCAAATCTTTCTCGCCACAGGAGCAGACTTCGGTTATTTCGCAGATCTACATTCACGATTACTACGACTCGAAGCACGTCAGAAACGACGTGGCGCTCATTAGAGTGAAGACTCCTTTGCAACTGAACAGGTGATGAAAAAGCAGTCGCAATAGGCTGGGAATTGCCCGAGGGACATTCTTGATTTGCCAACGAAAGAATTAGTTTAGGGTAGGGGAGAGTGACCTGGCCAGCTTTGTCTGTGTCTGTAACAGATTAGGGACTATGAGGTTAGTTATGGTGACCTCACTTTTACCCTGAAAAGTTTAATGGTAACTCTTATTTGAATCAAATGTATTTAATTTAGATTAGCAAAGGACCATAATTTGGTAAGATTTTTCGTTCCCTATTATAAATGCTGTTACTCTAGCTACCCTCTTGACTGGGCTGCAATCCCCAATAAGCCTTTGCTCTCCTGCCTGCACAGATGGGTGCGGCCGGTGTGTCTGGACACGAAGGCAGAGTTGAGCACTAGAGACGTGTGCTATGTGGCGGGGTGGGGCACCCTGGCGGAGAACAGCACAGCTACTCGTAAGTCTCTCACGACTCTCCTTGACGCTGATAACATTTGCCAGCGAATAAATGTGGTCTTCTCAGCTTGGCGGGCTGTTTTTGATACTTGCAAATAAAGAATTAAATGCCACAATCAAAACTTAACTTTCATTATCACAATTCTTACCTTGATTGTGTATATCTTTGCTCCCTCCATTTACTCGAATATTCCCCCCCCCCTGGCCTTCACACCCCAGTGCTGCTTCCCCTGATATTTGTGCCTATAGACTTGTTCTCTCCACCCGTGTCCTGCAGCCGACCACCTGCAGCAGGTACTGGTGCCCATCATGAAGACCTGCAAGAAACACTTCACCACCATTAATGACCAGGAGGTGATCTGCGCTGGCTACAAGGAGGGCAAGAGGGACTCTTGCCAGGGAGACTCCGGTGGACCACTCTTTTGTAAAAGGTAAAGATACCCTCGGGCTGACCAGACCACACACTAGAAGGTGAAGGGACGACGACGTTTCGACGACGAAGGGACGACATTCACAATCGACTTGAGAATGGTCCAGGACGGACCGAAACGTCGTCGTCCCTTCACCTTCTAGTGTGTGGTCTGGTCAACTTACTTTAGCCTCGTTATTGTGACTTAATCACCTGCATACCCTCGGGCACCCTTCTCTCACGTTTTAATACGAAATATCCAACTGGGCAGCGTATTTAGTAATTTTGCCGAGATTCCTGATTTATTCTGGTTGGCCTGGTCATATGTTTTGGGAGACATGAAGTTTAATAATGACGGTAGATTGACGGTTTAGTTTGTTGCAGGTCTGCGATCAACCCCCGGCCTTCCAAGCGGCTGGGCACCATTCCTTACCCCCGTCCCATCCCAAATTTGTATCCTGACCCCTTCAAAGTGTTATATAGTTGTAAGGGCGTAGTGCCTTCTCATAACTACCTTACCCTACGTCCCTCGTCTTTTGAACAATTTTACACGAGCAAATTAATCTTCTGTCGCAGGTCGAGTGGGTGGACTCAGGTGGGTGTGGTGTCCTTCGGGGTGGGGTGTGCCAGGCCAGACAGTCCTGGAGTCTACGCTAGAGTCTCCTACTACCTTCCTTGGATAACGTCCAAAATGGGTATGTATGTAAAAGTGTTTTTACTATTCGTCAGTTTTACAGGTCCTGGTTATTAAAATGTTGGATAGTTATGGTTCAAATAACTTTTTAAGAGGGGTATATATTGGAAGATATTGTGACGGGTTGTGGTATTGCAGCTATACTGAACAAAGATGGTATGGCTCTCCCTCACATAAATAAAAAAAATGCTGCTACTTATTATGTGTAAGTCGCAGGTGGAAACAAATGAAAATCAAATAATTAAAACAATTTACTGAATTAATGAACAAAAATGGCACCTGAAAACGCTTGGCAATCATGTAATGCAAAAGTGAACAAAAAATATGGAAAAAAAAATAAATACAAATAAAATAAATAAATAAATACAAATAAAATAAATAAATAAATACAAATACAAATAAATACAAAAATAAACTAATTAAATTAATACAATTCCTGAAGATATACTGATGTAGTGAAGACAACTACCGTACCACCATGGCATCAGACACACGGCGTAGGCTGAAGGCAGACTAAGCACTAAGAGAATCAGAATCAGAATAATACAGGAGAAGATGCCCATAGGGGCGAGCTTGGAAGTGGGGACAGAAGAAGATAAGGGGGGGTGAGAGGAAGAAGATTTGTAAGAGAAAAAGTGCCAGGGCTAAACCCAGCTGCGTGTCGTTAGGTTGCGGCTTTCGAGGCAGGGACTCAGTCGGGTGTTTTCAGTGACAACATCGGGACATCACAAACTCACAACATCACAGTGATTGGCTCAAGAGCGTCAGGGCTGAACTTTTTTACGGATTGTATGTGCTGGTTGTTGAGAGCTGAATATGTAATGATAGTGGATGCTGGGTGTTGAGAGCTAAAGTTTAACGAAATACAGAGTTAGGAAGAGGATCATGGATGGTAGAGAAGAGGTCATGGTTGTTTCGTGGTAGTCTGAGAGTGTGTAGG
The DNA here is from genome assembly GCF_040958095.1 of Procambarus clarkii. Taxonomy (NCBI): domain Eukaryota; kingdom Metazoa; phylum Arthropoda; class Malacostraca; order Decapoda; family Cambaridae; genus Procambarus; species Procambarus clarkii. Next base: position 2,811,376 of record NC_091240.1, read on the forward strand.
AGAAAATCAATGTGTTGTTCATGATGAGTGAGTAGTCTATCGATTTGTTTGTCTGATAGAGTTTTCCAGTAGGTATTTAGGGCAGGAATGTTAGTACTTTCATGGAGACTTTGACTGGTGTTTAACTCTTGCCATCGGGTGTTGAGTACCCATCTTAGTGCTCTGTTCTGTATTCTTTGAAGTTTTATTTTGTTAGTTCGTGCAGATAAAGAGCTAGTGGAGCGTATGTTAGGAGAGGTCTAATAAGTGCTTTGTAAAGGTGCATTTTTGTGTCAGGTTTTGCAAATCTAAGTCTGTATAGTTTCTTCATGACTTGAAGAGCTATTGCATGTTTCTGTGTTGTGTGTGTGAAAGAGTAGTTGTCGATCAAATGTGAGTCCCAGGACTGTGGAGGAGGGAGATACAGAGATATAAGTAGGATTTTGAGTGTATGAATAGAGTTTGAGAGGAATTGGGCGAATAGTTCTTTTACAGAAAAAGTAGGTGATTTTAGATTTGCTGGAGTTGGTTTTTATACGCCATTTGTACTCCCACTCAGTGACAACATCAAGTTCTGTTTGTGCTCTGTTTGTTAGTGTATCAATGGTGTTGCTGGTGACAAGGTGAGAGACATCATCAGCATAACATATGGTTAATGAAGTGTGATGAACAGGGTCAGGAATGTCGTTTATGTATAGGATGTAGAGTGTTGGGGCAAGAACAGAACCTTGGGGAACACCGGCGTGTAAGTTGAAGTAGTCAGAGTGTTGTTGGAGGAACTTAATTCGCATTGTCCTATTGTCTAAGTAGTTCGAAAGAAGTTTGGTGGTGATAAGAGGAAGATTAAAGTTGTTGCATAGTTTGAATTTTAAGCCGTCATGCCAAACAGTGTCAAAGGCCTTCTCAACGTCCTTAGTGATGAGTGCAGTCTTAAGTCTTTGGTGCTGATTGATACTGAGGTAGTTAGTCATGATGTTTAAGGCGTCGTGAGTGGACCGGTGAGGCCGAAATCCAAACTGTTTGTTAGTGAGTAAGTCATTGTGTTCAAGGTGGGTTCTAAGTCTCTGGTTGATCAGCCTTTCAAAGACTTTGCCAAGTGTCTCTAGAAGGCTGATGGGTCTATAGTTCTTTGGGTCAGTGTGGGGTTTCCCAGGTTTTGGAATAAGAACGGCTGTGGCAGACTTAAAGTTGAGTGGAAAGTATCCAGAGGCAAGGGAGGCGTTGAATAGGTTAGTGATAGCAGTAATGATAGAAGCAGGGAGTTGTCTAAGAAGGATATGTCCAATGCCAGACGCACCAGGGGCTCTACGACGAGTGCCCATGAGAGCTGTCTTGACATCAGCTAGAGTTAGGGGAGTCTGTAGTTCAGTGTTTGAATTGAGATTTTCAAGGTGAATGAGGTCGTCTGGTGTAGTTGCTTGTCTATTTTGGTGTATCCAGTCTTCGACTATTTCAATGTTGGGGCGTGCAAATGGTTCAGGAGGATGTGGGTGAAAGATTTGTTCCCAGTGGTGTTTAAAAATGTTGAGAACTGCTTCAGGATCAGTGATTTTGTTATTATGTAGAAGGTATTTAAACGGTGTGTGAGTTGATCCTTGTAATCGTTTGATTCGTTTCCAGAATTCTTGAGGTGTCAGTTTTCTGTATTGTTCTGCTTGTTCTATAAGGTGTTTCCAATGTTTTGTGTGATCTTCATCTAGGCTGTTAAGGATATGGTTTTTTAATGCTGTTAGGTCCCATAGTATTTGTCCATGACGATGTATGTTTTGTAAGAATCTAGTGTGATAGCAAGCTAAGAGGCGTTTGGAGCGAATGGAGGGGGTGAAAGTGAAATGTGGTTTGTGTGCTGTTTTAGGAATGGAGATGTTTGCTGCATGAATGATGGTGTCTTGTATGTTGCGTGCTTGTGTGTCGATGTCAGTGTGATGTTTGTCATTGTATTCATAAGTGAGATCAGTGTCATCAATGTGTTTGAACATGTCCCAGTTTGCCCTATGGTATGAGAATTGAGGAGTGCTGGGGATGAGAATAGGATTTGTGGAGACTGAGAATTAAGGGAATATGATCAGAGCCCGTAATGGGCCCTGGTGAAATGAAGTGTTGCAAGTTGCTGCCGTGTCTGTTGGTGAATATGAGATCAGGCCGGCCAGAACCTGTATGTGTGAAACAAGTGGGGAAATCAGGGCCAAGAAAGAATAGATGTTTTTGGGTGTATATTTGGTGAAGCTGTCTGCCATGCTGATTTGTGGTATTGTGGTGGAATGTAGGGTGTTGTGCATTGAGGTCTGCAAGCAGAAAAACAGGCAAGTGAGAGTTGTTGAAGAGAGTTATGAAATCTTGCATGGGAATGTCGGTGTTAGGACGGGTGTAGGTTGTGCAGATGATGAGAGACCCCATTTGTGTATGAACTTTAATGGCTAGGAAATGTTTGTGAAGGCAATGAGTGTGTAAGAGTTCGTGTTTGTATGAAGAACGGATGAGTATTGCAACTCCTTCATGTGCTTCATCTGGTGACTGGTAAGAGGAGTAGCCATAATGTTTGATTTTATATGAGTTCGTAATGTATGTGCTATTTAATAATAGCACATCAGGTCTCTCGATCTCAATAAAATCTGACACCATGTGTCTAATGTTGAAATATGCCCGCACATTAAACTGTATGATCTTTATGAATTTTTAGGTTTTGATGGGGTGCTGGTGGAGTTTTGTGCATGTACAAGAGCATGAGGGTTGCGTGATTCAATGAGTTGGGCAGTTATTGAGGAGGGTGCATCTTGGAGGATGGTGGTAGGAATTGTAGGATATTTACAGCGGGAGGTGGGAGTAAGACAACGGGTTGTTGAACGGGCTCGGGACGAGACAAGATGAGTTACAGAAGAAATGACTGAAGTTGTTGGGGGATGGAGGGAGACAGAAGGCTTGTTGACAGGGACCGGGTGAGAGGTATCAGAGGTTGTAGTGTTAGTAGTCAGATTGGAAGTGGAGAGGACAATGTTGGGAGAAGAGGTTGAAAGTGCCTTTGATATGGATGCTTCAGTTTGGGATAGTCCAGGATGTGCTGTTTTGTCAGTGGCACCGTTTTCTGTAGCAGTCAGGAGTGGGTTGGTAGGAGATTGTGGGGAAACTGTAGTATTTTCTTCAGCTGAAGTCATGGTGTTTTGTGGAGTGAGGACTGTAGGCGAGAATGGAGCAGAGCGCAATAGTTGAGTAGGAGGAACAGAGATACTAGGAAGGCCGTTATGAGTGAGAAAGATTGGAAGATAGTCAGCAAAGTCACGGCCATCGTCCTTGGCCTTCAAGTAAGCAGCTTGTACACAGGCAGTGACTCGTTCATATGCAAGGTTCTGAAGAGGAGAATAAGGTGGAGGTGGTGGGTGAGGGAAGAGAGGTGGAGAGGACTGAGTTTGTTGTGTAGTATTATGATGATGTTGCTGGTGAGGTGAAGCATTAAGGACACTGGCATAGGACATTGAGGTGGCTGATGCTGTTTGGTGATGAGATAGGTTATGGGAGGTTGAAGAAGAGGAATGAGGGTGTGCTTGAGTGCGAGGTTGGTTATTGCGAAGAGATTTTAGGGTTTGCTTTCTCAAAGGGCAAGATTTGTCAACTGCTGAATGACCTCCTTGGCAATTGATGCATTTTGAAGTGTTGGCAGAGCACCGAGTGTAAAAATGGCCTTCTGCAGAACATTTTGAACAAATTTGTGGGCTTTTACATTTCCGGGTTTCATGACTGTATTTGTAGCATTTAAAGCATTGCAGCAAAGGAAGATAGTCAACTGGACTAATGAGATAGGGAGGAGTGCTGGTGTTGAGGATTTTAATTCCATGATGCAAGAGTTTTTGAGCTTCTGTAGGGGAGGAACACTGGATCTTAAGGTGTTTTGTGTTGGGCACTGGGTATATTTCCATGACAGTAATAGCATTCCTGTGTGAGATGTCTTGGGAGAGATTGATAGTGTTAGGTGCTGATAGGACAGAGCTGTCGACATTTCTTACAAGGATGGAGCATTTAGTTTTTTGTTCAATTGTGAGGACAGGAGTCAGTGAAGCTTGTGTGAGTTTTGATAAAGCAGGTTCCCTGAAACAGGCAAAAAGGTCGTCTTCTGAGGCAATGAGAAATTTGATGGTGTTTGTGTTGGCATGTTTTATATGGTTAGTGGCTGGTGTGCCAGTGGCATTGTAAAAGGTAGTGATGCAGTCAACTGTGTCTATGGGTGTATTCCCAGTGTAGGTCATCCGTAGACAGTGAGCCATTGTGACTCACTATCTACTGACAGTCCCGTGTCTTGTGCCAATCACTGCGATTCCATTAGGTCAGTGTGCTCGTGAGCTGTGGGTTGGAGCTCGGTTGTCAGAGGCGTAATTCCGGGTTCCTAGCAGGCTAATTGAACCCGGTTCGGCACAAATACAAAGTATTCGCGAGTCCTGAAGGTGTTACTCAAGGGCAACCCCCACTGCTAGTTGACTCGCACTATCACGAGGTTCTAGCAGTGGATCGGCATAGCAAACAAGCCAGGCAGGGAGACACAGGGCGCAAGCACGTGCTGTGGTCCCACCTGGGAGGAAAGGACGAATACCCCACTGCACTTTCACCGCACAGGGGGTAGGTCCCGGCCTGAAGAGGAAGAAATGTTTAGCAGAGGAGAGAAAGAGTGCTATACACGGCAATACACATTACGTAAGTTAGGCCATCCAGCTGTCCCTGGTTTTATTCAGGGTGGCAGTACGGGTTGGCCCACTAGGGTAATGTATCTTTGCACGCTATATCACTGATAGAGCTGTAACATAAACCGTGAACACGCCGAGAGGAAGAGCCGTCGTTGCCTGAAAAAGAGGTGTGTGCCAGTTTGCCTGGGTGTTGCCTTGGATGGAAGATGGCTGTGATAAGGATGTGGCCCCAGGTAGGGTTACCACGAGAGTATGCTCGTCTGGGCCGACCAAGCGGCCCCGACCTTGCAAGTTAGCAACAGGTGCTACTAGCGCTCTGCATCTCTGGCTGTTGTTAAATCGATGCTGTTGGATCACTGTGGTGGTTGTGATGTCAGATGCCTCAAAACGGTGGTCCCAGTAACTGCAATAGTGCAGAGGCAGGTGGTTGCAGGTGCGGGGGCGCTCAAACAGCGTATCGCCTAGATCTCACTGCGAGCGCGACGTGCTACTGCTTCCGTTGCCAATGAATGACGAAAAAAGAAAAAAAGACACTAAGAGCACTAAGAATGCCCTTTATATAGTCCGGCGGTGGTGACTCGCATCCGGTGTCAACGCGAGGTGGACATCTGGTCAACTAGCAAACTGCTCGTTTGTGGCTGGCGGCGCCTTGGTGTTGAGCTGCACCACTGCTAGATGAAGGCGGCTAACTGCTTGTTTGTGAAGGCAAAAAATACTTTAAATAAAAATAAAAAAATAAAAAATAACTCTCCTCTGGCTGAGATTACCCAATAGGAAGAAACTCTGTGAACTCTTTGATAAGTGTTTGTTTTTCTTAAATTTTCTTTTCTTAAATTCTTCATGTAAGAACTCTTTTTGTATATATAAGAACTCTTGTATATATAAATATATGGCCGTGGAGAACTTGTAACGGATCCATTTTTGTACATTCGATCAGTAGTTGATATATGGTTACGTTGTGTTGATTCCTGGGGTGAAGGTCCCCGCGACCCGGTCTGACCAGGCCTCCTTACTACACTTTTCGGAAGACAGGTAGAGTAGGAGTGTTCAAAGTTAGGGCGAGACCCGGGAGCCCTTCCCCCCCCCCCTCCCCTCAAGCGTCGAAGCAGCGAGTGCGGCTTCTTGGTGCCTTTGGTTTGACTGATTGGGCCTCTGCCCCGGGTGCATACCCATTCGTTATTGGCCGAGGTAAGACTTAACTCGCAGCAGCCACACGGAGTGTGAGAAAGTTCCTTCCAGCTGGAGACTTAACACGATTGTTTTTTGGCATTTCCCGAACAACTGCATCGACCAGACACTCGCACGTTATCTGCAAGACACTCCCGACGTATCTTCGGGAAGAGAGGCCTCTGCGCCGAATGCCAAGCTCTCCAGCAGCATGGATAACTGCACTAGCATCAGTTCAGACTCCACCAAGTCCTCCATCTCCCAGGAGGTAATCTGTTGTATAGTGCTAAGCAGCACAAAAGGCGCAATGCTAACCCAATGGTATCTTGTGGCGACTCGCCTTGTTTATGCCTCTGGCGGCACTCCTCGCCTGTCTTTTTCAACAGCGGGCTGCCCGTTCTTCTGCTGCCCGTTTATCTAAGCCTTGTCTTTTAAAATGAACCACGTCCCGTCGTCTGCTGTGATGGTACATAGCTCTCGTACATAAACATTGTGCGAGATAGTGGGAGTGCGTATTCTGTGCGTAGTTGAACTGAAATAAGTTTGAGAAACTTCATACCGTGTTTGTTTATATCTCAAGGTATTCTCACCCCGTTAAATACAGTGTTCATATTTATTTACAGACCACAGTCTGAAAATCCTAGGTTATGAACACATGTGCGCAAACAATGTACTAAAAGCTCTTGCAGTTTTGTTCAGATATGAAGTACCTTTCACTGCTGTGTTTGTTGGAATCGAAATTTGGCATGACTATAGATACACTATTTAAATTATCCAAATTTTGTCTTCGGTACTTTTGATGAAGACGTTTTAATTAAGGTTTTATCCTTCTGCAGGTAAGATGGACGCCCCTTCAAGGGCTGGACCTCTCCCATGTAAGGGCATGCTTTGCCAGTTAAACTATGGCTCCTGTGCTCCTCTTGCCCACATCTGCAACGGCAAGGTGAGCGGTGCCATTTAGCATGAGATTCTTTGACTAAGAGTTTTATAGACAATCTTGGCGTTGTGAAAAAGTAATTATATCTTGCAAGTAACACTGGTTTTCTCGCTTCGATAGACGGAGTGTCTTGGTGGTGAGGATGAGATGAACTGCCCACACTACTACAAAAATCTTCCGAACGCTACGACTCCGACGTCCGTCACGACGTCCGCCTCCACGTCCGTCCCGACGTCAGCTTCGACGTCCGCCTCCACGTCCGCCCCGACGTATCCTCCAGGGGTACTTGGCGTCACCACTGATATACTGCGGGAAACGAACTCTACTACAGCGCCAGGCTCGGCCAGCAGTGTAAAGGGCACTGCCATGTGCAAGTACCCTGAACGTACCCTCGACTCCATCACCACGGAAACCAACTGTTCTAAGGACGAGTTCGTCTGCTCGAAGTAAGTAAAATTCTTTGCCAATCTGGACTGGAGAAACTGAGGGTTATGACGAGACCTCCAATTAGTTTCCTAGCATTCGACAGTTTAATTTTCATGGATCAAACGAAGGTTGTTTGTAAAAAAAAGATTTGAACACGGTAAACTGACGTTAGTCATATAGATAACAATGATAGAGGTAGTTTCCTCGACTCCAGATAAGTCGCACAACTATTTTTGTTTCGACTCGCTAGTCGCTCAACTTTTCCTGAACGATTCTTTAACCAGCCGCACCACCAGGTAACCACCACCAGCTTCCCCTTATCGCCGTTTATACCCAAACAACTTGCGTGGCCGCAATTTGCTGGTTGGAAATTTTAAACTGGCAAATTGCGGCCATGCAAGTTGCTGGTTGAAAATCAACTTGCATGCCCACGACAACAAATTCTTATGGCTAGCTTTGTTCGGTTAATAATCGCCATACAAAATTCTTTTGAACAAAAGTGATCCATCATAACTTGTTGGGAGGATCTCGTCACCTGCTGCAGGCTGGTAGTGTCCCCCAGTGTGCCCAGCACCAGCTGCTGCCTCGACACACTGCCTGTTACAGACCCTCTTGTATTACCCCCATCTTGTACATCCAACAGCTCAGGCGGTCTTTGGGTCGCTTGCATCTAAAATTGTACTCGGCCCCACAGAGTGCCTCAGTGCCTGGCTTGGGAGGCCGTGTGCGATGGGGTGCGGCACTGCAAGGACGGCACTGACGAGATCGGCTGCACCTGCCTCGACAGACTGCTGAAGTTCCGTGAAGACCTCGACTGTGACGGCCACTTCGACTGCTTCGACCTGAGCGACGAGACCTGCAGTAAGGCGGCTTGTGACGAGCTGTAGATTGTCTTGATACATAAGTGTGCAATTTTCATCTACTGACGACAGGGTTGGGCAGGAATAGTGTATGGATAGAAAGTTTATAAAGACACTCGGTGTCTAAATTTATTTTCTCTAATTTAGATGGAAATTATCTCCAGAGGCCTTGTTCACATTACAACATTGGTAAAATAGCACCTTCCTGCTGAACTGAGACTGGCAAAACCACCTCTCTTTCAGGCCCGTGTGGGAGTGACTTCCTGTGTGCGAGGAGCCGCGCCTGTGTCCCTTATGAGAAGGTATGCGACAGCAAGACTGACTGCGTATACGGAGAGGATGAACTGAACTGCAGTAAGTGGTTATTAACCTGTCGGTATATTGAATACTTGAGAACATTGCCGCCAATATTTAGGTGTTTACGCTGGGTTTACCAGAACTGACTGTCGCACGTTTCCCTCCTGCTGCGCCTCAGTCGGGCTGCTGCAGGAGACTGGACTTCTCGAGTACGACAAGTTTGGTCAGCTGGTGGACCGGTCACATGGGACGCTGGTCCTGCGGTCAGGAGGAGGAGCCGAGTGGTCCTCGGTGTGCCTGGACCACCTGCCAGAGGATGTTGGCATCACAGTCTGCTCCTATCTCGGCTACAGGTGAGATGACGCGTGTAAATGGTACACATGATAAAGGATTAAACAGATTATCTGAAGGAATCGACAACTTTACTGAATTTATCCAAAAGAAATCTCGCTGACGCAACTAATTTGCACAAATATTTCATCATTAAATTCCCGTCTTTATCCCCCACCTACAAAATATCAAACTTAATGTTTAGATATCTAGAAAATACAAATCTAGCATAACTTGGCAGTATAATAGTAAAATGTAGTCCTCGTTTCAGTCTCGGAATCTCGTGTAGTTTCAATTAGTCACCTTATTTCGCCTGCTCCTCAGTAAACTGGCCAACGTGAGCTATATCCAGGCAGAGAGCCACGTGAGTCTTCCAAAAGTCCGTGAGGTCCTCCCCGTCAAACACCCCGAAAGGAACGTCACCAACTTCCATCAGCTTCCTGAAAGAAAGCGGAAACAGAGACGGTCCGTCGTGGGACAGAGTGGCGCCAGCAGCGTCAGGAGGCTGGTGGTCGACGATAGCTCCAGCACGAGTCTCCCGGGTCTAGAGTTCCTGCAGCAGGTTAGAGATAAGATGCAGGACGGAAGGACCAAGAGGGAAGTCTGTTCCCAGGTGAGGCATAGACGGTAAAGAATAAGAGTTGTACAGCACAACCCAAATATGAAGTTAAAGTTGTCTATATGTCCTGGAGTCCCATGTAAATTTAGGACATAGCATGAGCGAGAGGGAGAGTCCCTGTAGTTCCATGATTTGGGTTTGGTTATGTTTTCAGCAACGTTGTGACGCGCTCTGCAGAGGGTTGTATAGCGGGGCGAGTATGGTGCTTTTGTCCTCTTCAGCTGGGTCACTTAGTGACCCAGCTCAGTTTTTTTTAATATAAATTTAATGGTGTCAAACTGCAGTCAGTGAAGTACATTCTGAAGCTACTTATGCCAGCCTAGAATTCAGATATTCACGTAATCTCGATGGTCTAAAGCACAGTTAATTGTTGAATTGGTGCTCCGTGTTCACTTTGGAGGTACGTGGAGCCCACATTGGGGGAGCATGGAGCCTCTAGGGTATTATTTTACATCTTGCTTATGTTGTCTTGTTCTGTGACCTTATCGACGTCTTGCTAATCTTTTAAAATGTTTTTCTTGATTGGTGGTGGCGGCTCTTCCTGTCGTCTTGGGCTCCTCAGGCGGTGGTGAGCTGCGAGAGGGAGTCATGCGGGAAGGCTCCTCTGTACTACTTCAGCAAGGATACCCCCGTGGGGATGGCTGGTGGCCTCCCCTGGGCTGGCACTGTGTACGTCGACGGCAGGCACAGGTGTGGTGCCACGCTCATCAGACCTCACTGGGTCGTCACCTCCGACACCTGCATGAAGGGAGTCAGGTGAGACGTAACACAATACTCGTATGCTGCCGACGGCGGTATTTTGTGCTCTTGAGGAACTTGAGTGCTAACGATTATAGTGAAACTAATAGTTTGGTTATGCCGTGTTCTCCCACGACCACGCTAGACGCCCAGTTGCGCTTATGCTATCGCCTTCACTGTCAGCTTGCAGCGGTCGATGGTGTCGATGGTGATGGGGTCACGGCGTCTGGTCGGGTCGCCCACACGGCTCTGGGGCGCCCACGAACACGACCGTCGGGTGACGTACATGAAGGCGGTGGCCAACACTGACATCCTCTTGTTGCGACTTGAAGAGAGAATGCCCAAGACTCCCTACATCGCCCACCTGTGTCTCCCGACCAAGTGAGTAGCGAGAGTACACACACTTAGTGGGCATAATTTCTCTCCTCCTTATGACCCCCACATCTTCAATAGATAAGTGCCTCTGACACTCTTGTATCGCTGCTCAGCCATCCTGCCGGAGCTTGTGAAAGTTTCAATCACCAGTGTATCGGTGATTTCTGGCAAGTGTCGGCAGGAGTCTGTACTTGCCAAAAGAGGGTGTCTAATACTGCATTAGATTTTCTTGGTTTAAATTAAGAATCAATATAGTTATTACAAATTTTGCAGAAAGCAAGTACCACCTTAATACGCTTATTATAGATGCTCTACCACTATAAAACTCTATCCATGATTCTGTGCATAATCCCAACCTATCGAAGGGAGGTAGGTATTGTGAAGGGAAAGATAATTTCCAGGTATTTATAGTGTTAAAGGGTTTACGCCAAAATAGTCGCCTTGCGTAATTCAGTCATTCTGTGCCAGCGAGCCTACTGTGACAGGATGAACAACCCAGCGGGTTTTCTTCCTATTGGGGAGTGTTGTACATTCTGCTATGGCGGTGTGTTCACTCAAAAGATGAGTGGCGCTGCCCAATAAACTCGCCCCTCGGGGCAAAATTTAAAATTTAAAAAATTTGGTCGTGCCTTTCAGGAGCGTGACACAGCCGAAGAATGACAGCAGGTGTGCGGTGGGCGGCCTGCACGAGGGCCGGGGTCTGGTCAGCGTTGGTGTGCTCCTTCGACTGGCCAGCGACTGTCCCGACCATCACCTGTGTATCCAGCCCGGCCAGGCCAACCTCCCCTGCATGGTGAGGCAGAAGTGTGCAGTTGTTGTTGGTTTTAGATTTAGCTACTCGGAACAAAATGTCCATGTAACACGGGCTATGGTGAGCCCGTAATCGAGTTTGGTTATTCGCGATAACCTTGTTACTCTGATATTTGGGTCAAAGTTTTAAATGGAGGTGGGGTTTCCTCCTTTTTCCCCCGTTACTTTTTCGCTTCTGTTTTAGTCGTAAAGTGTGCAGGGAGACTTTGTTAATAGTTAAATGCCCACTTTGTGTTGTGGCTGATGCAGCGAACGGTTTTTCCGAGATGATCATTTATGTGTACATATAAAGCAGTCCCCGTGGCGTAGTGATACGACGCTTGCCTCGCGTTTCGCGAGCGCTTTGTCCTGGGTTCGTATCCTGGCCAGGGAGGATTTATTGGGTGCCAATCCTTAACTGAAGCCTCTGTTTACCCAACAGTAAAATGGGTACCTGGTTGTTAAAAGATTTGGTGGGTCGTATTCCAAGGAACATAGGATTAAGGACCTGCCTGAAACGCTACGCGTGCTAGTGGCTGTACAAGAATGTAAGAACTCTTGTATAAATAAAAAAATAAAAAAAATACATGAACCGAGGAAGATACATGGGCAACATAAATACAATGCTTAAAGCCACTAGTACACAGTGCATTTCGGGCACAATTTAGTTAGTATTAGAGGTTGTAGTGCTTGTACTAATTGTAGTGCCACTATACAAGTAAGCAGCATAAATTGTTAAGACATTTTGCAAAGGTACAGCTTCTAGAAAGCTGTACATTTGAACATGAGAATGAGTTGGGGAAAAATATGTAATCCCGTAATAATAAATAATGGGGGAATACTTGAAATTAAATGACAGCATTTTTTGAATTTTGGAAGAATTGTTGAAACTGTTTGAATATACATTACTTAACTTTCATAATAATCGACGATGGCTAATCTTGTGTTATACAATGGATATAATTGCTATTGACGTAGTGAAATGAAATATTGGCTGTGGTTTGTCCCCTGAGCCCTCTATCAGGGTCTACCCCTTTTTGCAGAGGTCGTGGTCAGGGGTCGTGGCCTGCCAGATGACCCGTGGGAGCAACCCTACCTGGGTGGGGGCGGGTGTGTGGGCGTACCACCGCCCTGACGAGACCTGCTCCATAGTCACCAAACACCCGCTCTTCACCATCGATAACATTCTCGGTATTCAAGCCATCATTGGTAGGTCTCTTAGTGCCACTTAGGCATTTACTTTTGTGTTACTTATCACTATACAACCTTAAGTGCTTAGCTAGTATTACTACATGGCACTTAGAAGGACAAGGAGCTTGGGTACGAGGACAGGGTTAAGGATTAGTGTCTAACCATTTTGACCGTTGGGAATTGTACGGTTTGACCAGTTAGAAACGAGGTGATCGATGTACCGACCAATCATAGTGGTTGGACTTGATCAAACGTTGTTAAAAAAAAAAAAAATTCAAGAGTAAGGAATTATACCACTATACTTTACTCACTTTGCGTGAGGTTCATCTAATAAATTTTGTCACTAGTCCTCCCGTCTGAGTTGCACTCGGCTCATAAAATTCAATCATAATATAAAATAGTGCTAGTGTTACTAGTCTCCTCTGAGTTTGATATGATAACTAGGAGTTACTAGACGACTAGTCCGAGATGATCCAATCCTGTGCAACACACAGGTGTGTGTGTGTGTGTGTGTGTGTGTGTGTGTGTGTGTGTGTGTGTGTGTGTGTGTGTGTGTGTGTGTGGACTGGCTCTAATCAACATATTGTAAAAGAATTCCTCGGGCAGAAAGATGATACTGTTGATTTATATATTGAGTGAGTGAGCTTGCCGGTGGTGGTTTATAAAGACTGAGACCACTATACTGCCATTATTTTATAATACATTCGAAATAGACAGGGGGTGATAAATATCCCTTTTCTTCTGTATAAGTAAGACGACCACTTTCCCAAACTTTAAATATAACCAAAATAATTACTAAATTCTGTTAACGGTACGCATTCATACTATCCTTTGTCTTTCCCCTTACCCAGAGACTCTTGACACCCCACCCCCCTCCCAATAGAAGTCAAAAGTATATACATACACAGGCTGCCTGTCCCCGACAAAAATCATTAAAATAAAGATTTATTTTCCTTTTTAAAGAGCCATGGTTCTAGACTTCGGTTTTTAAGTCAAGTTTTTAGTTTCGATAAAAAAGTGTATATTTTAAAAACATTGTAGAATGATGAACTTGCATATTTTAATAATAAATTGTTCATACTACAGATACAATACCACAAATAAATTTCTGGTCATGTGCATTTCTGGTCATGTGAGAAAGCTGCATGAACGTGCAAGCCATAGATCACTAAGAACTCTTTGACCCGGCCAGGATTCGAACCCATGCCGTCCAGGATCACCCCCTAAACGTACACAGTACCGTGACCACCGCACCAATGATCGTATATATTGTGGGTATATTTTGATTTATTCCACGGGAGACATCTCCCGTCACGCAGGGTGCAGGCGCACCTCCACAGATCTCCAGTATCGTCTATTGATACTGGAAATGGCTCAAAAGGGCCACCACTTATGGGCTATTCATGCCCAAGCCACCTTTTGGGTGGCTTAATCTTTTCTCTGATTTATTCCACATTCAGCACCGCTCCTGTGCCAGATAAGTCCACCACGGGCTCACCATAGCCCGTGCTACTTGGAACTTGTTCAGAGTAGCTGAATCTATAACAACATTGATTTATTCTATTGTAGCGACACGCTTGACCTTACAGAGGGGTATGAACCCGTGCCTCTGCTGGAGTGCGCGGGCAGAACTTGCGTGACGGGCGTGTGCGTGACTGAGGAGCAGCGCTGTGACGCAGAGGTGACCTGCCCCGACCAGAGCGACGAGCCCACCGCCTGCCCGCACCCCGTCACCACGTGTCGACCCAACCACAAGACCGGCATGTGCGGTAAGGTGCCACCTCAAACCAGGGGCCAGATTCACGCAAGCACTTACGAACGTGTACATCTTTCCTCAATCTTTGACGGCTTTGGTTACATTTATTAAACAGTTTACAAGCATGAAAACTTGCCAATCAACTGTTATTGTTATGAACAGCCTCCTGGTGCTTCGGAGCTCATTAACTGTTTAATAATTGGAAACAAAGCCTCCGAAGATTGAGAAAAGAGGTACAGGTTCGTAAGTGCTTTCGTGAATCTGGCCCCTGTTCACTAACTTCAGAAGTCTAGGGGAAGGGGTTGCTTTCCCTGCACAACAACGAACTTAGAAATTGTGCTTAAGCAAGTAAAACTCGACCAGCGTTGGATATATTGTCAGCTTTATTTAGCCAGGTTTTAACAAAAGGACTTGATGCATGCACATAGTTTTTAAGTACTTTACATAAACAGGAAATCTGAGTTCATGAGCAGTCAAAAGGTACAAACGTGTCCATTTGTTTACTTTCTATCTTGGTTTGTAGAAGATTCATGTTTTTTGTAGAGGAAAAAAGAGGGAGAGGCTGGAACTGGGGATGAGACGCGACATGTCCACAGTTTAGCTATATTAAATGCTTCTGAGACGCGCTTTAGATTCTAGACAAGCCCCAACAATTTATCAAAGCTTCGTTTGTCGCTCATAAATTGCCTTCTGGCCCTAAATCACTAAATTTGGTAGTTTTTATAATCACTGATAATCTTGAGTCACAAACTCGGCTAGATCATTTTAACCATTTTACCAATTGACTTTCTAACTTGTAGCATCACATTAGCCAATTTTTATATCTTGCTAATAATGCACCACACTCTAGTTTCCTTCGAAGATAGGTTTTCAAATCGGTGCACTATAGTATCTACATCAGTAACTGGTGTGTGTACAGAGTGTCCAGAGGGCGGAGCTCCGTGCCGGGACGGGATGTGTGTCCCGGTCAAGAAGATCTGCGACGGCGTCCCTGACTGTCCCGACGCCTCCGACGAGACCAACTGTGTGTGTTGCCGCGTGAGTACTGTGCAGAGTATCCCTCCCATTTTCACTGGTCTCTATTTAACGTTACCCTCTTTCCCTTCCTCTTCCAGTAATTGTCTTCGTGGCGCAGTGGTAGCACACTCGCCCCGCGCCTTGCAAGCAATTTCGCCTGGGTTAGTTTCCTGGGCGGGGAGGATTGACTAGGCGCCAATCCTTAACTGTTCGCCTCGGTTCACCCAGCACTGAAGGGGGTACCTGGTTGTTAAAAAATTTAGCGGATCATATTCCAGGGAAGATTAAGGACCTGCCTGAAATGCTATGCGTGTTAGTGGCTTTAGGAGAATGTAAGAACGCTTGTATATATATCTAAATAATAATAATAAATTAAAAATTACGTCCCCTGACCGCAATACCATTCCTGCCAGTTTATCCCCTCATTATGCCTCCTTTCCTCCCTCATTCTTGCGGGCCTCTTTTGTTCATGACATCCCTCTTCCTGTTTCATCTCGTCTGACTACCCCCTCCCCCCCCCCCTCCCCCTCCCCATTGTTCCAGGAGCCATGAGAAAGCATACGAGCGAGACGATCGGTACATAGATATGGACTCTGGCTCCTTGCGGGGCGGGGGATTTCTCTACAAATACGTCGGGTGTGAAATCGCAGTTTTGAGTCGACTGTAAGACTGTCGTGTGCACTGTATAGTGAAAACCTAGAGATTAAGAGTTTAACATGCTAATTTGGGTTAAAATAAAAAAGATGCTTTGCCCATTTAAGCTTCGGCAAGTATTCTACACTAGACACACCCCAGGCAACACTAGACAAGATGCCAGCTTGGTGGGACTAGAAACTTTTCTGCCCAACAATGCAAATATCTTGATGCAACGTAACTAAGTTTTTAAAACTTTATTAAACGTTGTTAAAAAGTTTAAGATGTTTTAAAAGTTATAAAAATAGTCAAAGGGTAATTTTTTTCTAATTTTATAGTTATATTTAATGTAAAGGAATGTTTGTGTAATGACCCGTTTCAGTACCTGTCTGGGAACTCTCCGGAGAAGGTGTGTGATGGCCGGCTGGACTGTAGCGACCAGAGTGACGAGGCTTACTGCGGCTGTCAGCCCTCCAGCCTGTGGTTCAGGTGCCACTTGTAAGTTGCTCCTCAAGCCTGGGGGAACTCCCTATATTGTTCAGTTCGTTGTGCCTTGGACATCTATGCAGTGTAAACGTCATTGTTAAATTTATTTGACGTATCTTTGTATCAAAGATCCCCCCTCCAATATTGTCTGAAGATGTATAACTTCTTGAAAATTGGGCATCTCTCCTGCAGTTCCGAGGAGCAAGTGTGTGTGGCGAAGTCAAAGTTGTGTGATGGAGTGAGGGACTGTCCCTCGGGCGAGGACGAGCAGCACTGTGTGGCCCTCGCCCCTGCCGTCCACGTCCACGAGGACGTCCTGGGGTGAGTGAGGCACTTCGAGGGGCAGCCTTAAATTGTTTCTCTAATTTCATTTTTGTTGTCCCTCTTCCCCCATTGAGTTTCCGAAAGTGTGTGGTGAAGATTGCATGCCGCGAAAGCAGTTTGTTTTAACAGGTTGTGCATAGTGAGCCTTGTGGCTTGGGTTAAGACTGTGTAGAGTGCAGTTCCTCACTGCAGACGTGTATCTCCTGGGCTTGGTCTCGGTGAATATAAGAGTACCATTACCCGGACAGTGTGCAATGAGGATCATGAGTCAAAGATGGTTGAATAACGACGCTCGTCGTTTTGCCATAGTTTCCCCTGCCAAACTAAAGTCATTTGAAGCCGTTTTAGGCATATCTGCTCAATTAGTTAGCTCAATGCTAATACAACCAAACTTAACAAGAACCCTTGTGTATCTTTACCAATTTGAAATTTGAAAGTTACTCTTTATAAAAATATTATCAGTTTCATTGTGGCCTGTGAAGCGAGGCAGGTTAACATGTTAACAAAAATGACAATCACATGACGGATCATGGTTTTAAGAGGGGAAGTGTGAAAGTTTAGTTGACTAAACTCTTTCTATTCTTGTGTGTGCAGGGTTCCAGAGAGCCATCCTCTAGGTTACCTGTTGGTGCGGCTGTCGGGGATGTGGTACACTTACCTGTACTCGATGTGGAAGCCCTACCTGTCTCACCTGGTCTGCCTCCAGCTGGGGTACTACAGGGCCAGCAGTACGGACCCTCGCAGTCTTGACATTAACGTGGTGAGCAAGGCGGCCAGGTCGCTGGGAGTCGGTGGGGGAGACTACAGAGATCTCTTCAATCCTTGGAACTACAGCTTGAGGAGGACTGATAACAACACTGTCGTCTACATAACGTGTGCAGAGAAAGATCCCAGAGGTGACGACACGCTTGGAAACCATTCTCAGTTTGTTCTACCAGCTGTCGGTCTTGTCTAAGTCGACAAAACTCTATTAAATCTAGCGACCTGAAGGGTATTAAGGTGCTTTTATGTGGGAAGAGGGAGGGAGGGGGTTAAATATTTGGTTTCTAGATTCCCTTCCAGGAGAAAGCTTCAGAAAAATATTTTAGAGAAACCAGGATTAAAACGTAAAATTGGTCTTTGGGGTCGATTGTCCAAGGAAAAACGGTGGACTATTTTAAACGGCTTTTGCAGTTTATTTATATTTTACAATTTCATTTAACATTTTCTGTTTGTTGCATTTGTTAATCTCTTACATTGTTGAACTTTTAATTGTTTTATTATTTAAAATAAAGTATTTATATTGGCTACTTTCTTCGTCTATCCTCTATTTTAGCTCAAAATTCTCAAATGCCTCGCAAGTCCTCAGAATTTACTGTCCTAAATATCACCATACAGACGTCCCCTGGTGACGTGCCAGGCAGGAAAAGGAATTTGATACACCAACCCGTCCTCCCGTACACCACCACATTCTGCTGTATAACATCCCCACCTACCCTCCCCCCCCCCCCCACCTACCCTCCCCCCCCCCCCCCCCCCCCCGACCTAAAGCTGATGCACTGTACTGAAAGTTTTAACAGCTCGCAAAAATGACATGTTTAATAATTAGTTCGGAAAATTTAGTTATTATTATTATTATTAACATCTTTATTGACAAAATTAATTACAATTTTGCCTAATCTGAGGATTTTGATAGTCTTATTAAATTGAGGTTAATGCTAGTATTCACTGTCACGCAGGACAGAGGGTCATACATAAGACAATAGGTCTAAACTGTAGGCTGAAGCACATATATATCACGGTTACAATCGATGAAAATTTAGTTGAGCAGTTTAGTGCCACTGTGAATGCTCGAGAGGGCGGGCTGATAAGCGAATATTTCACTTATGGAATCGTTGAGTACTAGCGGCTTTAGTGTGTGTATATATATATATCTGGTTTAACTATGGACTATATTCCTTAAATCAGCATAACGCGAGTGATTTTAGAGTTAAACGATGCTTGCAAAAAAAAAAAAACTTCAGCCGGTAAGATGACCGGCTTTTTTTTTCAGCTAACCAAAAGGCAAATGAAAAAACGACCCAGTTTAATTTCAATATTTTTAATAATCTACCACAAAGAAGATAAAGAATTTTAATTATTTGAAACTTTTTTTTTTGTTTTAGCACTAAAAATGAATAAACTAGTTTCAAACTTAATTTTTTTTTTCGTACAAATAGTTCCTATAATACGTGTTTAAATGACCAAATATTAAAAGTATAAATCTGAAGTGTTGGTCCAAACAGGTGAGAACCTCTGGAAACACCTATACACGCTTGCTATAAATTTAAGATGCGGCACACTACCCAAGATCTGTGGCTGCCTTACAGATGAATTATCGTGGTATTCAAATGGTGGTTATTATTAATTACTGCTAATACTACCTAGAGGTCTAATAGTACTTGGCACTACATTGTACAGACTCCCTCGAAGATCCCGGGTTTGTTGACCAGACCACACATTAGAAGGTGAAGGGACGACGACGTTTCGATCCGTCCTAGACCATTCGTTCTCAAGTCGACCACAATCGACTTGAGAATGGTCCAGGACGGACCGAAACGTCATGGTCCCTTCACCTTCTAGTGTGGGGTCTGGTCAACATTCTTCAGCCACGTTATTGTGACTCGTCGCCTGCTCCCGGGTTTGCTCGCTGGGTGAGCCAGATGCCTCTGTTCACCCAGCAGTAAGTATGCTGAGGAAAGCCAGTAACTTGACGTGAGGAGGAGGGGGAGGGAGCAACAAAGACAAGCGGTGTATCGATAAACAACACAGGCTTCTTGCGCCTCAATCTGTAAATAAATACCTAATAAACATTTGTGAGTTGAACACCGGATCACCACTACTGCCGCCTCTAAACCCGTTCAAGTATGTTTATTGAGACAAGAAATACATCTTAAAGGGATAGAGTAGCTTAGGCTAAGCCCGTCTTGGAAGGCGGAACAATGTTAATGGGGTCATTTTAGCCCTACAGATAGAAAACGGGTGACAATATGTCGCAGTGTCCCTGTTTTTTTCAAGTTCACTATTGAGGACCCCCACTATTGAGGACCCCCACTATTTAGGACCCCCACTATTGAGGACCCCCACTATTGAGGACCCCCACTATTGAGGACCCCCAGTCAAACGGGCACAATATCCAAGATCAACGCTAATTCAAAGCCAAATTAACGTCATTAATAGTGAATTAACGTTGATAATGTAGATTCAATGCCCAATGTAGATCGTGCCTCCCACGGCGGGGGTGGGGGGGATAAAAACGGTTGGGCACGTTTCCTTTCACTTTATGGGATACCAAGTAAAATACATTTTACTAACATTAATAGAAATATAGCTGAAGGAATATAGTTTGCGGGAATCGCAACACTTAGTGGGCCAGCCAGAGGCTTAGGGTCCGTGCAGGAATATCCTTGCAAAAAAACAAAATCAATATTTTTAATGTCAGAACATATCATCTTACGTTAGAAAAAAGCTAATACCGTTTTTTTTACTGTTTATTTGTAACAATTTCACAAAGGTTAGGCTAGCATATTCATTAGGCTATATTTAAGATGGTTCAGGGATATTATATACCGAGATGTAGAGCCTGCGTCTCGGAGTATACACATTAAGTTTACTTTAGTTCAGGACTAACATTTCAAGATCTTGTAAATGTTAAAAAGTAAATTCATACGAGGAACAATGTCTCAGCGGCCCGTTCTCTGAAGACTAGCACGGACAGATCTCATAATCTGGGAAATTTGGAATTGAAACTATGAGGAGAAAGCGTTGTTGTTGATTAAGATTCAGCTACGGGGAACTAAAAGTTCCAAGTAGCACGGGTTATGGTGAGCCCGTGATGGACTTACCTGGCACAGGAGCGGGGCTGAAACGTCAATCGGAAAAAGCGCCAAGCCATTACGACTATATAGCCCTTGGAAGGGGTCAGGATAAGGACTTGAGATGGTACGGGGGGGGGGGGGGAATACTGCCCAACCACTTGGACGCTCGGGGATTGAACGCAGACCTGCATGAAGCGAGACCGTCGCTCTACCGTCCAGCCCAAGTATTTGAAACAAAGTGATTTCAACAGAGTTCTGGAACCCCCGTAAACAAGATGGTCCTAGACATGCGCACAAGGAACATTGACGCCCTGCCGCGCAGTCTACCTTAAGTCCAGTTGAGGAATATTTTAAGTGACTTTTTGACCACTTTGCAATGACTAAAGATGTAATTTTTTTTTTTTACAATAATGTGGTAGAAGTTGTATTTCTCCAACTGTTCCGTGCTTCTCGAGAGGGAAACTGTATCTCTGTTCCATTAATGGTTCCATTAGATTACGCCAGTGACAAGCTGAATTGTGCTTGATTCTTCTCAGCCTGCTTAGCACAAGTGAGCTCTCCGTGTGTTTCAACAGTACCACGCCAGCAATGTCTGTTTACCTCTTGGGGGCCCAGGTCGGTACCTCACGATCTTCAAAGATGCTAAACTTAGCATCCAGGGAAAACTTAGCATTGGGAGACAGCTCAACCCGTCCTCACACGAGGCAGCGGCCGTCCTCCCCAGACGCATTCATCAATTTTAAAATACTGTATATTCAAAATTGATTTGTCCTCATATATAAATTCATGTTATTATACATAAAAAATTCTATGTATAGTTTGGCCTAGGTTAGGTTAGGTGTTTATAGGTTCTGTTGGCGATTATTCAACCCGTCCTCGACTCAAGTCCATTACATCCAGCGGTCGACCCCACAGACGCATTCATAAATTTTAATATGCTGTTCATTCAAAACGGGAATTTTCTCAAGTATAAATTAATATTATAATATATTGGCATATTGTGTATATATAGGCATAGGTTAGGTTAGGTTAGGTGTTTAGGTTCTGTTGGCGATTATTTGTATTTGTAGTACGTGGGTGAAGCATTTATAGCGTTGCGATTCGAACAAAATTCGTCAGTGAAGCACTTGTTCCGGATATGTTCGAACGTCAGCAGTTGTGAGTCGTGTGTAAACCGCTTTTCATTCATAAACAGGGGGTTTGGCGGGTGCATGGAATGGACTTTGTCCTTTGTTTATGAAGACGGGCTGTGCGCTGAGACTCGAGGTCCAGTCTTAGGCGCCAAAACAGCTTCGAAATGCCGATAACTCACGGCACTTCGAAGTCGTGATTTCGAAACGGTTTGGAATTCAGTTTTCATGAGAGATCTCTGACGATCCGTGCCCCGTCAATGTGTTCCTGTCGCTTGTCGCACGAGGGCGTTTTTGTTGTCTGTGATCGATGTAAGGATTTGTAAATTGTGTACCATGTTGATTTATTCGACATTGTGAGGTGTCTGGATTAGATGCACGTTGCATTCTATCGCCATGACTCTAGCTTTCTCGCGTTGGTGGGTTTGTTTCCCCATTATCATGGCCGTCTCACTGGCGCTGGTGGGGCGCTGCGCCTCTCTTGATGACGGGAAGATGATGGTGGCCGACGCTGAGGACTTTAAGAAGTTTGTATACAAGAACGGCACCGTGAAGCGCAGAACTGATCTGGAGACTGAACAAGCACAAGATATCCCAAAATTTCGAGGCAAGTTTCATTTTTTCTTAGCATAGGACATGTAGCCTCAACATTAAAAACATAGTGCGTTCAAGTTTTCGCTTTGGAGATGGTTCTGACATATCTTGATTCAGTGCCTCCATAATTGACGGCTGGTCAGGTCTTAGGGTTGGGGTCACAGCCGGGTGTTTAGAGGGTGGAATGATCAGTGGTCTTTAAAGGGGGGTCGTCCATTAATTTCTTCCCTATGCGCTCTAGTTTATGTAATATACGCTGGATTATATTAAGTTTTATTTTAGATGACTAGTGCATAGTGTCTCTTGAATGCCTGAGCTAGCAATTTTTTTTAATGAATCTTAAAAAGGCGACGTCGATCTTGAACCAAAAGTTGACTAAGGAATGTAGCAAGTAAAAGAAAAAATTAGTCAAATAAGAGTAATGACTTTTGGAAAATGTATAGAGTACTGAGAGGTGAAAAATGGTAAGTTACTTACCTTTTAGAGGCTAGGCAATAAAGTGGCGTACAAGGTGGCTACCCATACGGGCTACTCGCTCCCGTGCCACCTCTTGGGAGTCTTACCCTTCACCAATCACTGGCTACCTTTGCACATCACGAGGGGGGGGGGGGTGAGTGGTTCTCCGAAACGTGATGGCGTCAAAGTGCCGAGGCTGTTAGAGGGCTGGAACCCGTATACTAAGTTTTTGGATCTATTCGTGTGCATGACACGTTTGGTTATTTTGACTGATGGATACTTCTTCTGGCATCGTGTTCTTGACTTCTATTGTATCCATTTAGAGCCTATAGAGCCTGCATAGGACTCTGTAAATGTAACTATCACACATCAATGTACGGATTGTTCAGCTGGTTGTCTGAAGATCTTTTTATAGTTTTGATTGTTGGTGAGTTTGAGGCAGGTTACGGTGATTGACCCGCATGCACAGTTGCCTTAAGTTAGATGTGGATAAATTAATATTTTAGTCTGTCGATCTAAAAAAAAAAATCTAATTTGTATTCAATATTTGTTAATTTGAAGATTGGATAATTTGGTTAGAAACAAAATATAGGTATTTTGATTAGTGAGATTGAATTTTTTTTTTTGTGTTCATTTAGGGTATGGAGGTTAGGGCTAAAGCTACAGTATCGTTTAAAAAATAGTAGAAAAGTTTGAAACGCTGGCATTGATGTTTACAAGTTGAGCTCAGACTGCTGCTCTCTGGTCCCTTGTGGTTAACAGAAAAGTGGGTATTGATGACTACGTATTGTCTGATCGGTTGTGATGTATGGTATCAAAGGCTTAATCAATACAACCAATGTTTAACCGTTTACTTTCGCAAACCATTGTTCCTACAGCGCTGCTCTTCCATGCAAGTATTTCTTCCTCCTGCAGGCTGTTCCGGAGACGGCCTCCAGCAGTGCAAGGACCGCCGGTGGTGCTACACGAAGCAACAGAGATGCGACGGATCAGTTCACTGTCCGGATGCCTCTGACGAGAGAGGGTGTCCGTGTCGCTCACGTGTGGCGAAGGAGAGGCACTGTGATGGCATCGTCGACTGCCCCGACTTCACCGACGAGCTGGGATGCTTCGGTGGGTTTGTGCTTCGGTGGGCGGGTGCTTTACATGACGTAAAGGGAGTTACTGATGGTAGACCGGAATTTAGAGATGCTAAGGTCTGTAGTCACAGTCCATTCCGTTGATTAGCAGCTGGATAAATGTTCTTGATTTTCAACGTCTTTTAAGCCGTTTTGATTCGTGGATTTGTACTTTAATGTGACCAGCAACAATAAAGGGAAGTCTCTGCTGTTCAGTTGGGAACTGAGGTGTTCACTGTGCTTAAACACCTGTCACGAGACTTTATCTTCCATCTCGTGTATATTGTGAACGGGATTTGTACCTCTGTTGTCCACGTGTGAAGTCATGCTTAGGAATACGCAACCTGAATTAAATTTACAGCTTCAGATGTGAATGATCCTTATTGGTGATGCTAACAGTTGCATCATTGTGGTGAAGGCAGTCCCTGACATGGTTAATTAGTCTTGCTTGATGTATATGAACTATGGATGAGAGAACTAGTTAGCACTACACACAAATCACAATAGCGTGATGCTTCAATGAAAAAATCCACAAGGGCCGTGACGAGGATTCGAACCCGAGTCGGAGATCATCCCAGATGCATCCCAGTCAGAGGTCATCCCATTTTTAGTTAGCACGCTACAGGGAGAGAGAGAGAAGATAATGCATAATAAGCCATGCTATAAATGAACTGGTCTAGAGACTTAAGTGGAAGCTGGAGATATGGGGAAGGTCTTTAGCGTAAATCATCAAAGGTTAGATATTGTAGAAGACAATTCAGAGAGCTACTTAAAACTAAAACGTGTCGGCACGCGGGAATAAATTTACCAGTAACTGTTAGTGTGGGGCTTGAGCAAATATTTTGCCATACTGCCGCCTCTGTAGGAGGACATCTCGCCGAGGATGGTGACAGTGTCGTTTGACTCCTACAGGCGAGTGTGACGTTACGTGCAGGGACGAGTCTCTCTCGTCCCCACCACCCACACCCTTATTTTATTTTATTTTTCCCCTCGTCGATTTCTTTCCTTCTGAAGAGTTGGTCAGATTAGTTTATCCCAAATACAAATGTTTGCTTGGCGGCCATGGCCTCATTGGTGATGGGTAAATAATTAAATTGATCTGCCCTTAATAGGGTGCATGGCGGGCCAGCTGTGGTGTAGAGATGTTAAAGGCAGACCTTTGTGTGTGGAAAAGTCTCAACTGTGCGACGGTCGGCTCGTCTGCGACACCGGCCAGGACGAGGCCTTCTGCAGAAGACTCTCCCTCCAGCAGGTAGATTCCTCGGTGAGTGTCCGCCCATCACAGTAGAGCTACCAGAGAGCGTACTCCAGGAGCAACAGTAGTAATGTTGATTGATTCGTGAAGTTGTGGTGCTTAAAACTATGCCCTGTTGACAAGCGAGTTTGGTAGACGTTGAATTCCGAGACCACTGGCTCTGGTCATATCTAACAAATGATGATTCGACAAAACACTCATTATGTTTAATGAGTCGATTGTCACAATGACAATCGACTTGAATGGTCCAGGAAGGACCGAAACGTCGTCGTCCCTTCACTTTCTAGTGTGGTTTGGTAAACATA
This sequence comes from Procambarus clarkii, assembly GCF_040958095.1. Classification (NCBI taxonomy): domain Eukaryota; kingdom Metazoa; phylum Arthropoda; class Malacostraca; order Decapoda; family Cambaridae; genus Procambarus; species Procambarus clarkii. The sequence goes on from NC_091240.1 coordinate 2,836,664, forward strand.
TTTCAGCCACGTTGTGACTCCTCGTCTGCACTATCTAGACTAGTTTTTGCACATGTTAGGTCTCTACCGCCTTCCTTCCCATCTCTGTTTGTACAAGTAGGGCCTACGTCAGGGAGGCATTGTCGGTGTCAAGTCCTGATAAAGGTACCAATAACACAAATGTCGATTGTGACCTTAAAATTTTAAATTGAAATTATTTGCATTTTGATTTCGCAAGCAAATATTTTTCTCAAATTACATCTTTTTAGAAACATTTAAGACCCACTGTTTTCAAACTCGCACCCTCTTGCTTCACGTTCATGATTAACTTCACGTAACGTTAGTTGATTCAAAGTTGTTGTGGGGAAAACTTTATAATTTCTAGTTGCGTATGTAGATTGTTGGAGTGATAATTAGTGAGGAGGATGATTTATAAAATGATTTTAGGATTTATAAATGTTTGTAGTAAAGTAACTTAATCCAAACTGAAATGTGTAAATTGATGTTGACCAGACCACACACTAGGTGAAGGGACGACAACGTTTCGGTCCGTCCTGGACCATTCTAAAGTAGATTGTGATGAGGAAGTAGAGACAGGCAATAAATAGGCACGAGAGATGAGGAGCAAAATAAGGTGTATTAGAGAGGATAGAACTGCAGAGAAATGTGTAAAATACGTGTGACTGACGCCAGTCTGAAGACATATTCTTGTTCAGAATAAGTGTCGTCCCCTGCAGGTGGTGCCGAGTTTCCGTAAGGAAGGGTACCTGCAGGTGAAGAGAGGCGGGCAGTGGCTGCCCTTCTGCAGCAGCCTTAAGCAGAACCTGACGGCGGTAGTGAGCAGCTTCTGTGAAGAACTCGTCGGCGAGAGGTAAGAGTTGACGCAATTTGCTTACTAGAGATTAGTCTTGGGTTCGATTCCCGGGCTGGACAGAACATTTGGGCAAGTTTCCTCTCGCTCGATACCTCTGTTTACCTAGTAGTAAACGGCTAACTAGGTGATAGGCAGCTGTTTTGAAAGTTGCATATTGGAGCAAGTCAGTCGTTGGCCTGCAAGCCTAACTAAGCTTCCTGGCCTCCGACTATTGGGAAAGAGCGAGGCAAGTCTTGTACTACTTACACCTCGTGTACAGCTCGGACTCGGCACTGTCAGGTTATGCACCGTTGTATCTGGCCAATAACTCGAATGGGTGACGGCGAGAACAGCCTTTATACTTTAGACGTCAAAAAGCTTAACAGGAATAATATCCTCGGGAACTATGAGGATAACAGAATATTTGTTACATTACTTACTTTAGTTACTCATTCACATTTTCTTTGGCATCTTAAAATAGAAAATAAAATTATACCGTAGACTTGTATAAAAAAAGGTTCCGTTGATGATAGTTAAGTTAATCGTTATCAACTGAATCATAATCAATTCAGCTAGCCCATGAATTGAGGCTAGCTGTCTTCCATCTAACATCCCGAGGGAAGGAAAACTCTCCTTTTAGATAGCAAAGATGCTTGCAGCTCCATTTGGTAAAGACCGTTTCTCCCTCTAGAGTCGGCGAGGACACGTACAGATTGACGGCTCTCAGCCCCACAGTGATACCTGAAGAGATTGCTTGGACCCGCCTGAACGAGACGACGGGAGAGATCTACCTGTCCAAGGGCTGCCCCTCCAAGCTCGGGGTGTACGTCTCCTGCAGCGACCCTCAGTGTGTGAGCAGCTTCCCCAGCAGGGGGCGCCGGGAGGCAGGTGAGACGACGTCGACGGGGGAATGTGGAGACAGGATAGTCATGGGATGAATGGAAATAGATGGATATAAATTGTCTAGTTGGAATGGAGGGTGAGGGCTGTGGTTGATTTTTGAATAACACAATGGGGGGGGGGGGTTCTTTTAATACTACCTTTATTATTGTTGGTTGATAACAGTACTGAAGGCAATAAGGTTCTCTTACACTAATCGCCGACTACTTAAGCTGCCGACATCTTGACTCTAGCTTCAAGGAAAATCTTGCAACACACGATTTTATTCTCAAGTTTTCACTGTCGGCAAGCACACTGCCCAGTTTAAAATGCTGTCCGTATCTTAAACTGGGCAGTTCTGGCTTTAATGCTCATTAACACCTGCTGAGTTCTACAGATCTTCTTAAGGATGAGAGAGGGTGGCGAGACACGTTCATTTAGTTCCTGGACACTTTTGTATGTTTACAACCAAGTCCCCTTATAGTTGTAAAGTGTTTTGCCTAATAAGGGTACAATAATTAAAATCAAATTATTCAATGACTGCTTCATCCACTAGACAAATTAAAAACAAAATAAAAAATAAAATGTTTATTTAGGTAAGGTACATACATACAATAAATTTTTACAAAGATTGGTTGACTTATAGGTAGAGCTAGTACATACAATGCCCAAAGCCACTATTACGCAAAGCGTTTCGGGCATAAATTCTTCTGTCCATGTTGCTAGGGAAGAGCCTGGAGAAAAGCTGGAATAGAAAGCTCGCTCAGGGCTTGAGAGACGACGGTCGGGTGAGGATCGTGGGCGGAGAAGATTCTGCTGCGGACGTGTGGACTTTCCTGGTGAGCCTGGTGAGGAAGGGACGCCACGGCTGTGGTGGGACCATCATCTCGGCAGATTGGATACTTACTGCCGCGCACTGCTGCTTGGGGTGGGTACCGTGGCATGGTAGCGAAGGAACGGGCGGTGTTGTAAATTTAAACTCTGCGAGTTTGCACCTCCTCGTGGTCTCTAAGGATAATAGGGGGGAAGATTTTGGTGTTCTTTGTCGAGCATCAGTCAAATTTTATAGTTATACTGCCCTGAAGTATAACTATTCTGTAACACTTAAGATGACATTGCTGAGGTAACTCGCCATGTGTCGTTCTGTTCTCGTATTGGCATTTAGTGATACTTGGCATCTGTTGAATATCCTACGATACAGAAGGTGCTAAATAGTCTTCCCAACTAGATGCCTTTTGATAATTACTAGCTCTGTTAGGCCCCATTTAGATTATGCAGAACAAGTTTGGTCACCATACTTTAGAACGCGCACACATTCACTTGCACGCATAAACGCTGATAGTCGATCTCTGGAACCTTTCCTAGGAAGGGATATTAAAAAACTAAAGTTGCCTTCTAGGAAAAGGATAGAGTAAGGCATAACATAATTGAAATATACAGTGTAAAGAAAATTTAAAATTTAGAATGACGATGGGAAATGATGCTAAAGATACAGATTTAACAAGATTAAAGATCTGGATAAATACTAGCATGGAAATTTAGGTCATCTGTTTATGGAACAGATAAAGCACAATAGACATGAACTCCCAGGAGTGTACGCAGCGGAGAATACATGTAAGAGTTTGGTTTGACTGCAAGGCGGCTCCTCATTATAACGGCAAATTAGCCTTGTGTACCTAACAAATTGCAACAGACATTGTCACGATATAACAATTTGAACATTGTTACAGGTCACTGAAATCGTTGACGGACATTCACGTTGGTATGTTGCGTACAAATTCCTTCTCTCCGTTCGAGCAGACGTCGATTATATCACACGTCTTCCTTCACGATCAATACGACTCTAAACACATCACAAACGACTTGGCCCTCATCAAACTGAAGACTCCCCTTCAGCTCAACAGGTAACGCGAGCAGTTCAGATGGGTCGAAGGGAAAGTGTGGTGGGGGGGTAAAGATGGGTTGAAGGTAAGGTTTCAGGAGAAAGCATTAAGCAATTACAACTATGTAGCACTTCGAAGAGATATAAGAATTAATGGGGTAGTTCAGTGGAAAGGAATGGTGTCCAACTGGTCAGGGTTTGAGCGCCGACCTGCACGACTCGGATAAATGTGTAAGTCTTCAGTTACTCAAAGATCTGCAGGATACTTTAATAATTACGTTCTGAAGGTTCTTATCACTGAAAGATTGCCAAGGTACCTTAAAGTAGTAAGGGCGATTAATGTTTAAAGCGTTAGATAATATTCCCTTGAATCCCCACCCCCCCTCCCCTTTCCTTAAGATGGACACATTTTCCTTGACATGTTACTTATTCTTGTGCGTCTACCTGGCCAGGTGGGTGCGGCCCGTGTGCCTGGAGACACGGTCAGATCTGCGTCCCGGAGACCTGTGCTACGTGGCGGGGTGGGGCTTCTTGACGGAGAACGGCACAGACATGCGTAAGTCAAATCCACAAGGGCCGTGACGAGGCTCTTGTGGATTTGTTCATTTGATGCATCACGTTAGTGTGATCTCTGTGTGTGATGCGTAAGTCTCTTGACAACCCTCCACTGTCCTGTTAATATTTGCAAATAGACTTAGACGTCAGAATCAAAAATCATTCCAATTCTTCCCTTTGTTTCTTCATTCACCCTTAAACTACCATCTACTGAATTATCCTCCCCCCCCCCCGCCCTCGTATTCTCACACCAGTACCTCTTCTTTCCTGATGCGTGTACCTTATAGACTTGTTCTCTCCGCCCGTGTCCTGCAGCCGACCACCTGCAGCAAGTGTCGGTGCCCATCATGAAGACCTGCAGGAAACACTTCACCGCCATTAACGACCAGGAGGTGATCTGCGCTGGCTACAAGGAGGGCAAGAGGGACGCTTGCCAGGGAGACTCCGGTGGACCACTCTTTTGTAAAAGGTGAAAATTATTTCTTTGCGCCCTTGGTGATATTTAGGGCCTTCTGATTATTTCGCGCATTTGATGGTGCTACATAGCCTTCCCGGTTTGGTGCCTTCTTTTGATAATTACTTATTTCTTTGTGCACTCTGGCACCCTTCACGGCCCGCTTCATCTGGTGAACGTTTTGTGCTGCCCGTAAACATAGGTTTCGGATCTGAACAAATCATAGCTTTTTGTACTAGAGCTTTCAGGTCGTTAGGAGTCTGTAATTTCTCTCCAAACGGACCTGAGCGTTTGGAACAATATAGTATTGACACAAGAGATGGGGATATCTAACTCAGTTTCGTCTTTATTACAAGCTAATTTTGGCTGCAATGTCTGACACTGTGATTGGTTATATTTGTGTGATGGTATCCATTCAAAGGAAATCCGAACCCTTTTAGTCTGTTCAGCGATCATGTCATTTATAATTGTTAATATGAGGTTCTTGCCGTCAATCTCGCAGAAGTTTTAAATTACTCGAAGATCAGACTTTGAATCGTGCAATTATTCCTCTTGTGTTTTTTAAATTTTCTGGTAGTTGTAGTGCAGCTGGTGGTGGTCTCTTTTAAGCCAAATGCTGAAGTTTCTTGTACCTCACTACGGACCGGATGTCTAGTTTCCTTGTAATCTTTATTTTTTTTATTAAATGTTCTCATTACCGTCCTCATTGCTACACGTCTCGACCTCTCCCACCTGTGAAGGCCCGGTGGGTGGAGGCAGGCGGGCGTCGTGTCCTTCGGGATGGGGTGCGCCCGGCGCGACAGCCCGGGAGTCTACACCAGGGTCTCTCACTACCTTCCCTGGATACAGAAGAAGATGGGTATGTATCGGTATATATATGACCAGTTTACATTTTTTCTGGATGTCGAGAATTTCATTCGGTTCCTGGCGTGTTTTTTTTTTGGGGGGGGGGATCAGTGTGCAGCTTAATTATATTTTTTTGGGAGGGGGTCTGTAAATTTAACTAGAAATTCTGGGTTATACTTTTGATAGCTCATAAAGGAGATGTGTGTGTGGCAGTTTGTTAAAAGTAGGTGGTGAAGGTAATTAATGAAGACCAAAATGTTAAAATCGTAAAATTAGCTCTTTAAATCTTATCGTTAAATTAAGAGACTACGATAATTATCTGGAGAGTATTCAGAAGCCTTCATTTTTATTTGTCGGGCAGGAAGCCTGTGTACAAATATACTTCAGGATTGTGTAAAAGGTCCCTTCAGAGACCAAACATTATACCATATAATGCAACTCTACAAAAATTGTTAAACTCGCTTGTTTCAGAGTTAGCTATTCGGAACAAAAGTTCCAAGCAGCATGATCTATGGTAAGCCCGTTGTACTTACCTGGCACAGGAGATGTGCCTCGCTTAAAACTCTGGTACCTATTTATTGCTATGCGAGCAGACATGTTGGGTAAAGGGAACGGTACCCAATATTTTCTGTCCTGCCTGGGAATCTTAAGCCGGGATCCCCGACTGCGAGTCGAGAAGCCTACTGTACTATATATTACACGGGAGATCGTTATTGACAAATGTTAAACTTGTATGCTGTCCTCGCGCTGGAGGCATCACTAAAGTTACTTTTATGTGGGTAGGAAATGCTTGCCTACCTCGTGATGTTACTTGCTATAAGCCTATGTAAGCAATGCATATGCTCTCAGTGCTCGAACATTAGGATTTACTGGCTTATGCTCTGTAGTATCTAAATTACAATACTACTCCATCCCATTATCAGTAATTATTGCATCTTGTAGAAATGTCGGCAATTAGAAGGTAAATTAAGCCCCCAAAAAAGTGTATTGGCATTATAGCCCATGAACTGCTCCGGGGAGGGGGGAGGGGGGGAGGATTAAGGCCGTAACAATATCCTTACTAGAAAATAAACTAGGGCCAAGTACAAAGCATACTTTAGAACTTTAGGTAGTCAAAGAAGAAAGTGAAGTCTATATACACCGACAACTGCTTTTGGTGTATATGCTTGTAGACACATGAACATTAGTTGTAAGTGTCCTTATTCTTCATAATTGTCTTCAGGACTGAAGGGCTAATTTACTCATGGTATTGGACTCCCTCTTCAGGAACGATGGAGTCGCCTTTCTTGGTTGGCCCTCTGCCCTGTAAAGGCATCAGGTGTAAGCTGAGTTACGGGTCGTGCGCCCCTCTTGCTGCCATCTGCAACGGTAAGGTGAGCATGTCTGAGCCTCTCTGGGGAAACTTTCCAGTGCTTGATGTAAACAAATGCTGATCTAACAGTTATTTATATAATATAAAGAATGCGTTAATTAAATGTTGAGGCTACTGATAATAAGTGGAGAAAGAAAATGGAGATTAGGCTAACTAATAGAAATGGCTATTTAATTTGTCAAAGGCATCTTGAGAACCTGTTAGTGTTAGAACCTGCTGAAGAGGCAAAGTCTAAAACTGTCTGCAATGAGAATGAGGTGCACCAGAGATGGTCTGGTTGTCATAGTTATGGGGATTACTCAGATTAAAAGTGAAAATAGACTTGGGAGAAAGCTTACTAATAACCTTAGTAACTTTATAGGTAAGCTTAGACTTTGCAGGTAACCTAGGCTAAGTGAGAGCCGGAGATTGAATGGCTTAAGGAGTGGATGATTCAATCTCCCACACCACCTTTCCATATGCTGCTCAATAGATTTTTCCCCGGACAAGTGCCCTCACACCTAATGTAAGTATACAAACGGGATGGTCTTGGGGAATTTAAATGGTAGAGCTTATTGTGTATTGTGACCGATTCTGGCTTTGGATACTCCACAGGAGGAATGTCTTGACGGAGAAGACGAGATGAACTGTCCCCAGTATTACCAAGTCCACTCCACCTCGTCCACCGCCCACACTCTGGGGAGTAACACGATCGGGATCTCTCATGGTACAAACAAAATGCACGTAGTGTCCATAGGTGCTAAAATACCTAGTGTCGTCTACACGGACGGTACGGACACTACAACCAGTTTGTCCACGGACACTACTGCCACTTTCTCTACTGACGGTACGGACACTACTACCAGTTTGTCTACGGATGGTACGGAAACTGCCAGTTTGTCTACGGATGGTACGGAAACTGCCAGTTTGTCTATGGAAACTACCGCCAGTTCCTCTGCAGAGGCTACAAAAGCGGTTCAGCATTCATTTTCTAATGCCTCGACACTGTTACCTTCTATTGACCAACGAGAGTCGGGAACACAAAGTGCTCTAAAGGTAAACACTTCACAAGAACACAAATTGTTTACAAACCTTACGACGACTCGGCCTGCTGGTAACAAGATTAGCACCTCGCAGCAGCTACCTTCGACGGCGACGACTGCCGCCTTTTCCACCTCGTCAGGGTTGGTAAATGGCAGCTTGGGTGGCCACCTGTGCAAGTACCCCGACATGTCTTCAGCCTCCATCACCAGGGATATAAACTGCTCGAGGACAGAATTTGTTTGCTCGGTGTAAGTTGAATTCTAGGAGTGTCTGGGCGCTGTCTGTCCTCATCAACAAAGGCCAAATGCTCGTTAATCCAAATGAGTTGGATTTCCATTTCCATAATAATCCATTAACGAGTTTGGCTCGTTAAGCCAAACTCGTTTTATGAATTAAAAGCGGTTTACACCAGACTTCAACTGATGACGCTAGAACACTTCTCAACCTGCGCTTCTATAACCTCTGCTCTAATCTCAACTTTGTAAATGCTTCACCCACTTACTTCCAATACAAATAATCGCAAATAGAGCCTAAACACCTAATCGACGAATCGGCCTAACTATACATAGAACTTTAATGAATAATATTGTTAATTTATATATGAAAAGCCTATTTTTAATACAACGTTAAAATTAATGAATGCGTCTTGGACTGCCGCTGCATTAACGAGCCTGGCCTGAGGACTGGTTGCTGGGTGGGAACGTATTGAACTTACTCCAAGTGCAATATTTGGAATTCGTATTTATCTATTGAATTTGAATGCTAAAACTTTTATGGGGTAAATATTTTTTTTTAAGAAAATGAGGTTCAATTTTTTTTATAAACTGGTTAAAAGTAAACAAACTTTAAATATTGAGTAGCGTCCTCCCGCGTGAAAGCTCTTGCCTTCTATTATATATTTTGTCCATTGTTTCTCTTCCCCCCCCCCCTCCCTCCCCCCTCTCCCTCTTTTCTCACACTTTCACACACACACACACACACACACACACACACACACCACACACACACACACACACACACACACACACACACACCCCATTCTTGCCTAGACAGCCTGTAGCCGTAACGGGCTTGTGTTGCTTGCATCTAAAATTGTACTCGGCCCCACAGAGTGCCTCAGTGCCTGGCTTGGGAGGCCGTGTGCGATGGGGTGCGGCACTGCAAGGACGGCACTGACGAGATCGGCTGCACCTGCCTCGACAGACTGCTGAAGTTCCGTGAAGACCTCGACTGTGACGGCCACTTCGACTGCTTCGACCTGAGCGACGAGACCTGCAGTAAGGCGGCTTGTGACGAGCTGTAGATCGAGTAGTTTAGTCTTGGACAGACTGGGGTCGAATTGGTGGGGAGGGGGACGGTGAGGGAGAGATAGATTAGAGCGTGAAAAGTTTACAAACAAAGGGTTGCTGTCCCGGTTGAGGCAGCCCTCGAGTGGCCCTCAAATGAATAATAATAAAAATTGTGTCGGATGAGAGGCTGAATGGGGTGATTGCATAGAGCTATTAACTAATTTTATTAGGTTGTTAAAATGTAAACTGATTAATGATTCGAATACTCTTATTCGAGATACACCACGCAGTTTAGCATGTGTATTCGGTCCCCCCATCCCTTACTGTTCCTTGGTAACCTCTATATTGGAGACAGCTGCCTGCCGACTTTGTTGTCTCCTTCTCAGACCCGTGTGGGAATGATTTCCTTTGTGCGAGGAGCAGAGCATGCGTCCCCTACGAGAAGGTATGCAACATCATAACTGACTGCGTGTACGGCGAGGATGAACTGGACTGCAGTAAGTGGCCTTTTTCTAGTAAAGATGTTGAAAACATGCTAACTTTGTCGCCAATATTTAGATGCTAGTGGTGCTCGGGCACCAGAACTGACTATCGCCTCTCTCCCCCATCCTGCTGCAACCTTAGTCGGGTTGGTCGAGGTGGCTGGCTCGCTGGAGACTGACAAGTTCGGCCGTCTGGTGGAGAGGTCCCAGGGCACGCTGGTGTTACGGTCGGGAGCCTCCTGGTCTGCCGTGTGCATCGACCACCTGACGGAAGATATGGGCATAAGCGCCTGCTCCTACCTCGGCTACAAGTGAGATACCTCCTGCAGTTTGCGTATATTGTTGTAGATCGGATAAAGAAATCTTGTCATAAATGTAATCTAGTGGATTTATCTAAATTGTTAATTTAGATAAAAGGTTGTATAAAAAAACTATTCATGATGATACGTGCTGTCTGCATGAAGGGTTTATTTTCCGTGCATACTGCACGTACCATCTAGTAGTAATAATTAATACAGGTTTTTTATATATAAAACTTTTGATCTAAAAAATTGAGTAGCAAAATCTGCAAATTTGCAGATACAAAAATCGGTAGGGAAATTAACACGCAAGACGACTCGCTATCACTTAAAGTTGATCTAAATAGGGTTTTAAAATGGTCAAAAGACTGGCAGATGCAGTTTAATGCTAATAAATGTAAAGTTTTGAGGCTAGGTAATGATGATAGTTAAAAGATACGAGCTAGATGGTGTTGAGATTGCGAAAGGGATCTGGGAGTTATGATTAGTAAGAATTTAAAACAAAAGGATCAATGCATGAATGTTCGTAATAAGGCGAATAGGACATTGGGATTTATTAATCGAAGCGTTAGTAACAAGACACCTGGTGTGGTTCTTCAGCTATATCTTGCTCTGGTTAGGCCCCATTTAGATTATGCAGTCCAGTTTTGGTCGCCGTACTATAGAATGGATATAAATTCACTTGAACGTGTCCAGCGTAGGATGACTAAGTTAATTCCCCAAATTAGAAATCTTTCATATGAAGAAAGATTAACAAAGCTTAAGTTGCATTCACTGGAAAGGCGAAGAGTTAGGGGTGACATATTATCCAACTAAAACCAAACCAGTGCTAACCTATATCGTCTCGAAAATTTTATAACTTGCTAGAAAGTTAGTTTCTGTCAACGACTCTTTCGTGTAAATTTGAATTCTGCTTCGATAAAAAAAATTGATAAAGAAATTATGAATTTGTAAGTTTAATTTCATATAATTGCGCTGTAATTACAGAACACGAAACAATGGGTATAAATTGGATAAGTTTAGATTTAGGAAAGACTTGGGTAAATACTGGTTCAGTAACAGGGTTGTTGATTTGTGGAACCAATTGCCGCGTAACATTGTGGAGGTGGGGTCCCTCGATTGTTTCAAGCACGGGTTGGACAAGTATATGAGTGGGATTGGGTGGTTATAGAATAGGAGCTGCCTCGTATGGGCCAATAGGCCTTCTGCAGTTACCTTTGTTCTTATGTTCTTATGTTCTTATGTAACGCAATTAAATATTTAAGAACATAAGAACAAGGGTAACTGCAGAAGGCCTATTGGCCCATACGAGGCAGCTCCTATCTATAACCACCCAATCCCACTAACACGCCTGTCCAACCCGCGCCCGAAACAATCGAGGTCACTAGAGAAACAATTTAAGTCACTAGAGAAATATAAAGGTTCAGGCTATTAAGTTTCTGCCTAGTTATTCTAGGCACATTAGTAATGGAAACTCAAGGTTTATTCTACAACTTGACCATAAACTGATAATGGTTATTTTTTATAAAATATCGTGCAATTTGGTTCATAATTTGCCAATACACCTCTGTGCTACAGGCAAAGGAAAGTTCAACCAAGGCCTCCTGTAATTCTTGAACAGTACTTCATATCGGCAGCCAGAGTGGGTCCACTCAAAGAATATTGTATACCATATTGAATTCACCTTTTCATCATGCCTTTTTTATAAATGAAACGATAATTAAATGTGAACTATTATAAGACATGGTGGCAAAGCTGTGCTAGCCTCATATACGGTTAAAGGCACCATGTACTCCGAATGTGAGGGATAAAACTTAGGTTCTCGGGACGAGAGGAAAGTTCGGCATAATTTAGAGCCTGAGATGGTTTGTCGCTAATCACCCGATTTGGTTTACCGACGAGAAAGAGTTTAAAATTTTGTTTCCATAATTGTCAAACCCTAACTGATGACACGTATCCACACAGATGAATTTATAGATTTACCTATTTGCCTCCCACTGCTGTAATCAACCTAACCCATAAATGTGATAATGCAGCAAAAGTCCCTAGAAAGAGTTGAGGCAAATTACTCGCGGTGGGAAGTGAATTTAAAAATTAGGCTATATTGTTTACTGTGTGAGCATATCTGTAGGCGTTCGCGCCACCTACTGACGTAGGCCTTACTATATTGAAATTTATAGTAGACATACTTTTTTAGAGCTAGATTTTGAAGCGGTATCACATTTTCTATAGATTTAAAATTTAAGATTATAGGTTTTGAAGATTATCATGAGTTTCAGATACTGCCTGAACCATGGCTGTGATTCTTGCATCGTAGGAGTATGGAAGAGCTTTTATTTTCATTGATAACTATTTTGCAGTTATGCTTTGTATGTTCTACAAACTCCCCATAGAATAGAACAAATTATATATATATCCCTCCTCAAACAATATATTTTGGTAGTAATATATTCTCGTAGGCCAGAGGCAAAATCCACACTGAATTAATTCTTAATTATTTTGAGCAAGACCTCGGGTAAGAGTTTACCAAGCGTGCTATAATAATTTCGCAATTGAATATAAAGTCTTTTAAATTTAAGGCGAAATGCCTTGGGCAACAGATATACGTGGGCTAAGGCTTTGCTAGTCCTGGCATCATTCGTGCTCTAAAAAATCTCGGAATATATGAATTTTTGGGCATGCAAAAAAAAATAACTAACAGTGTAGTGTGGAATTGTAAAGTTTGTTGCAGAATCAAAATCCTAATTTAAGCTTTATATTTTGAACCCTCTACACACATTTCCAAATTTAATTGTTGCACCGTGTGTCCGTAGCCTCGTTTATATTTCATGTTTTCCAGTAAACTGGCCAACGTGAGTTACATTCAGGCGGAGAGCAACATCAGACAACTAAGGCCCCGCGAGCTTCTCTCCGTCAAGCACCCCCACAGAAACGTCACTAACTTCTCCCAGCGTTCTGAAGGAAAGGTGAAACACAGACGGTCCGTCGAGGGACGGCGCGGCACGAGCAGCGTCGAGAGGCTGGTACACAACGACACCTGGATCCCAGAAGACTACGTCCCGAGTCTGAAGTTTCTACAGGAGTTAGGACATGTGTCCCAGAGAGGAAGAACTAGGCGCGCAATCTGTACCCAGGTAAGGAACAAGTGGGTGGCGGATCTAGATTAGGCTATTTTTTTACAATTTAGACTAATTTTGTGATAATTGGATAGTTACTGTAGCCTCGGTGGTCAGACTATTCTGCAGCAGAAGCGGCTTTCATGACGTTTAAGACTAGCTTAACCTGGGGAAATATTTTTGTAGAAATGGTAATTGGTTAACAGATTTCCTCCGTCCATTACTCCTGGCCTGAGAAGTGCAACAAATTGGCTTAATGTTAGACTTACCAGGAGGCATTTCCTTGTTAAATGTTAACTTCAAATCGTCTGAATATTTGTAGGCGGGGTCAGAAAGGAACAGGTGGTAAGAGAATATAAAATAAAACCTAATATATAGGGATACCACCACTGGTGCAATTGTAGGGACTTACAGCCTCTCGGGGAAGAGAATAAAAGCATTGAGACCTTGTGGAATCTCACTGAACACAAATATTTTCTACCACCCCAACTTTTTTGTACAATAAACGTAATGTATATTTTATGAATAAAAATTAACACAATGGTTTATTTGTAGGTACAGAAGTTGTATATTAAATAAGCAACTAATACGCCGTTAACTGCAGATAAACTTCCTCACTCTCAAAGTGGTAACACGTAACTTGACGCTACCTTGAGCACAGACCTTCCCTTGGGTCGAGAACGAACAGGTAGACCAGGTCACCGAATTTTCTCTCCATTCTTTAGGCGCTGGTGCCACCTGCTGCCACACGACCTGCCTTCATGTGCCCCTTAAGTCGCACTTGGCGTAGCTTTTTTTGTTTCTACCACAGACGTGGCCACACATTTACAATGCTAATCAGCGCATATACATTTTCTTCTGTCCTCCATGGACAGGGTGAGAGATTTGTCAAACATTCAGTTCAGGGATTTGACCAATCAACCACAAGGTGATTGTAGTGATTTTAAAAATGCTAGGCTAAGCTACATATGTAAATACATAGATACAGATTTATGTATGCTACATAGTGTTGGATGTGTCTTTAACATAGTGTCATTAATTTGGCGTAGCATTAAAAGGATAGTAAGCTAAATTAATTAAATAAGGGAACAGGCGAGTCAGAGTAGATTTGTTTACATAGGCGTAAACCTTGGACGGCGTTCGTGACATCATTAATTATTGTGCTGGATGGAAGGGGTCGTAGATAGCCTAACAGACGTCTTTTCTTCGATAGTGGAGATAATGACTCGGATTGCACTGTTAGACTGCGTCACTTGAGGAAATATGCAAGCGAGGTGTCGTGACGTTTACAAAATAAGAGAAATTCCGTCTGGAAGGGAGTCGTGGCAAACGGATGTGTTAATTTCCTGCCTCGGGCGTCGGTAAAAATTTCGGGTAATTAATAACCGATCTTTAACATAAAAGGCAAATTATTAATGCACCATAAACTGTTCAATCTCCTCAGGCGGTGGTGAGCTGCGAGAGGGAGTCATGCGGGAAGGCTCCTCTGTACTACTTCAGCAAGGATACCCCCGTGGGGATGGCTGGTGGCCTCCCCTGGGCTGGTACTGTGTACGTCGACGGCAGCCACAGGTGCGGTGCCACGCTCATCAGACCTCACTGGGTCGTCACCTCCGACACCTGCATGAAGGGAGTCAGGTGAGACGTAACACAATACTCGTATGCTGCCGACGGCGGTATTTTGTGCTCTTGAGGAACTTGAGTGCTAACGATTATAGTGAAACTAATAGTTTGGTTATGCCGTGTTCTCCCACGACCACGCTAGACGCCCAGTTGCGCTTATGCTATCGCCTTCACTGTCAGCTTGCAGCGGTCGATGGTGTCGATGGTGATGGGGTCACGGCGTCTGGTCGGGTCGCCCACACGGCTCTGGGGCGCCCACGAACACGACCGTCGGGTGACGTACATGAAGGCGGTGGCCAACACTGACATCCTCTTGTTGCGACTTGAAGACAGAATGCCCAAGACTCCCTACATCGCCCACCTGTGTCTCCCGACCAAGTGAGTAGCGAGAGTACACACTTCAGTGGGGAAATTTACCCGGACAAATGTCAATAAAGGTCTGTTTACCAATTAAATTCAGAAGAAAGTACTGACAAAGTGGTAAATCTTTTATTGGAAATATTTACAATTATTTTTGTCAATCTGTATAGCTCTAACCCCCGCCTTAAATACCACCTAAAAAGTAGATAATTAAAACGGAATAAATTCCTAAATTATAAAATGCTAAAGACCTCGCGTATCTCTAGTTTTAGTGTACAATCAAATCACATTAACGTGATGTATCGATGAGAAAATCAGTAGGAGCCGTGAGGAGGATTCGAATGCTCACATTTGGTACTCCCAGGCCCACGCCTTAGACCACTACACCGCGACATGGTAAAAGCAATGCAACCTGGGATTAAAATGAATAATAGAGGGGTTTTGCGGCTTCCACTGAAGCAGTCAGGGTTTCACACATTGGCCCCCCCTCCCCCCATACACTCTAGCTATTGTCCAGTTCTACCTCCAACGCTTCTTTTCAAGTGCATAAATGTGTTTTACAAATCAACTGCTTTTATGATGGCTTGGGTTCGAGTCCTTCTCATGGCTCGTACTGATTTTCTCGTATTCTGAACACTGACGGGGGATGCCAACCCTCCCTGAACTGTCGGTGAATCTTATTTATGTAATATTGAATATTGTATTATTGAATCTATATTACTGAAGCACTTTATTTTGTTTTAGGAACGTGGAGCAGGTGGAGAGTGGCCGGCGGTGTGCGATGGGCGGGCTCCACGAGGCAGAGGGCAGCATGAGCGGAGTGCTCTTGCAACTGGATAAAAATTGTCCTGACGACCACTTGTGTGTCCTGCGCAGCACGACCGACCATCCCTGCATGGTGAGGCACACGTCTCCAGGGTACATGTGTACCGAGTAGTTGTAAATTTGGTTATAGGTTTGACTAAACATTAACGTTTTGCACAAATTTCAATATTTATAACTATTTGGAGCAAAAATAAAAGAACAGGATTTGATTGATATTGTAAATGCACAGCTGTACCTCAATAAGTTTATTGAGGTATAAATACACACAGACGAGGTACCTAAAGCTATTCTCATCCCGTTCAGTACATGTTCATATGTTCTGTGCACAGAACCAATTGACTCGTTGTCGCTCCCTCTCGGCAGTTTAACATAAACAAACTGACGTACAGTAACAGTCTTGTGCTTCCAGACAACTTTGTCAAATAAAACTTAAATATCACATAACTTCAGCATTTTACTGGCTATGTACTAAAATATAACTTGATGCATCCAAAGTCTAAAACATAGCCAATAGTTAACATTTATACAAATAATCGTGGCGCCGGCAGCGCCGACACAAGACCCTCAACGGACAATATCGTTCCTACATTTGTATGTTGCGCCCAAATGGCTTGTTTTTTTATATAATATATAGACCAACCAGATCGTAACAGGACCTTTGTACCACAGAGGACTGGAAGACTAGACATTTATTGGAACATTCAGTTGAGAGGAAGCAGCGGGCAGTGTGCGTAAGATAATTCTTGAACCTCTGCTTCTGACGCGTCAGACAGAACTTTCAAAACATGACTTTTCAAACAATCTAGCCACCCCCTGGTCCTCCCTTCAAATGACTCGCACTGCCAAGGTTTTCAAAGTATACACGTCTGAATAGGACGGTGCAGCATAATTTTTATTAAACGGTTATAACCGCTTGCATTCAGTAGAATATCAGTAAGGATACTCTCCCATCACCAAAGCGGTGACCTCATAATTACAGTCTTGTGATGACTGATAGATATTAACTATAAACTTGCAGATTGATGCAATTAGTTCAGTCATCAATGACGCATTTGTGTAGCGAGAAGCCCATCATTCAGTGGTTTTTCATGCCATCCAATTTGGCCTTATTACGCGTAATTCCATATACGAAGCCCTCGGTATTGCCCATGATTTAATTGTCAATGCATTCTTGCATGGTACCTACATGTGGAACTGTGTTAGGCTGTGGCATCCTTAACTATAATAAAGTAGCGTAGCATGTGTGGAGTTGTCTACCAGTTTGGACTGGGATAGAAAAATGTGGCATCTAGTGGATTTCTGTTATAAAATGTTTCATGTATGTCATAATGCAGTTCAAATCGCGAGAAAATACAATTACTAGAGAAGTTTTTGGTTGCAAATGACCAGTTCGGTAACTTTTCCTTAAGCTCTGACCACACCTATAACCAGTTCATAAAGACTTGCTTAGCTAAATGATTTTTTTTTTTGGGGGGGGGGGTCTCATGAATCTGTAACCATTTCCTCTACCGCCCACAGGATGGATATTTGATGCATAACAAATGAACTGAACTCCCACAGAGGTCGTGGGCGGGGATCGTGGCCTGTCAGTACACCCAAGGACTCAACCCGACGTGGGTGGGGGTGGGCGTGTGGGCGTACAGACACCCAGAGGAGAACTGCACCAGCGTCGCCCAACACCCGCTCTTCACCGTCGACGTCCTCCTTGGTGTTAACGCAGTCATCGGTGGGTGCCAGAGTTCGGCTTGGAGGAGGAGCAGTAGTGTGGGTGTATGTGGGCGCGGTATTAGTATTCATTTAACGTGCCATACCTTGTTAGATTTGTCTAAAGTTAGATTAGAATGCTAAGAAAGTATTGGTTTATCAGTACCTTGGTTACCTTGAAGTTACCTTGAGGTGCTTCCGGGGCTTAGTGTCCCCGCGGCCCGGTCGTCGACCAGGCCTCCTGGTTGCTGAACTGATCAACCAGGCTGTTAGACGCGGCTGCTCGCAGCCTGACGTATGAGTCACAGCCTGGTTGATCAGGTAGTAACTTAAAACTAAAACGTAAAGTAGGTTTTACTTTTGTTTTTCTTTTGAAATAATAGTAAACCAGAGCAGATTGGTGCCCAACCACTTGGACGGTCGGGGATTTAACGCAGACCTGCATGAGGAGACAGTCGCTCTACCGTAATTTCTTTTGTGATTTTGTACTTAATTTCAGCATACATACATTTCAGTTTTCAAAATCTAGAATATTTGAAATCGGATCTATATCGTACCTTCTCAGAGGGCTACACACCCGAGGCTCTGATGGAGTGCGAGGGGACGAGGTGCGCGACGGCCGTGTGTGTGAGCAAGGAGAAGGTTTGCGACGCAGACCTCAGTTGCCCCGACCAGCGAGACGAGCCCGCAAACTGTCCCAACCTCGTCACTGTGTGTCGCCCTAACTCCAAGACTGGCATGTGTGGTAGGTATCCAACCCGCGGGATAAAAATCGATTAAAGTTTGTTTTCAACGCGGATAGTTATTTTCCCATATTTGCCTATCCTCCTCCCATCTCTGGTGGTAAGATTCATGTGGTGGCTGATCTTGCCCAAAACGGTGACCGTTTTGAGCTTGTGAATCTCGGACAGCTGTGAAGCAATTTCATTATTTCCCCCTTGTTAACTGAGGGGGAAGTGAAGGCGGATGAAGTAGGGTGTTGTGCACCTTTGGACTTGTAAGCTAAAGGTCGGGGGAGGTAAGCCTATCTTCCAGAGGTAGATATTATAGATTCGGGTACGCGTAGTATCCAGTAGGCTATAAGAGTTTAAATTTCATAACTTTACAGCGCTCTAAAAACTATTTGGAAAAAGATTAAACGTTGAGGTGCGTACTACATGATTTGGTACACGTGTGCTTCAGATCTTGCTTTAGTTAATAAGGCAATATCTTGAATTAAGATACCTCAAAATACAGATCAAACTTTGCCTATGAGGCTACACATACATGAGGGGTTTGTAATAGTTAACAAATCGGTGCACTATGGTATCTACATCAGTAACTGGTGTGTGTACAGAGTGTCCAGAGGGCGGAGCTCCGTGCCGGGACGGGATGTGTGTCCCGCTCAAGAAGATCTGCGACGGCGTCCCAGACTGTCCCGACGCCGTCGACGAGACCAACTGTGTGTGTTGCCGCGTGAGTACTTGTTCCCTCAGTTTTCTTGACTCCCTCTCACTATCCCCTGATTTCTTTCCTCTCGTTTTTTTTCCGCCTTTTCCAGTAGTTGCCCTTGGGTGTGCGGTTGAGGGCCTCGGGCCAGATTCACGAAGCAGTTATGCAAGTACTTATGAACGTGTACATCTTTCCTCAATCTTTGACGGCTTTGGTTACTTTTATTAAACAGTTTACAAGCATGAAAACTTCCCAATCAACTGTTATTGTTATAAACAGCCTCCTGGTGCTTCGGAGCTCATTAACTTTAATTATTGTAAACAATGCCGCCAAGGATTGAGAAAAGATGTACAGGTTCGTAAGTGCTTGCGTAACTGCTTCGTGAATCTGGCCCCTCGTGTGTAGCCTGCCAGCTGTGATCCCGACCAATCCCTGCTCCACCAGCTCGTGTGGCAATGTTTTCTTTTAATAACGTTACGATGTGTACACAACAGCCACTAGTTGTAATTATTTTTCGGTTCATTGCTTATTGAAAGTTATTTTTTATATGGAAATCTGTTTCAGTACCTGTCTGGGAACTCTCCGGAGAAGGTGTGTGATGGCCGGCTGGACTGTAGCGACCAGAGTGACGAGGCTTACTGCGGCTGTCAGCCCTCCAGCCAGTGGTTCAGGTGCCACTTGTAAGTTGCTCCTCAAGCCTGGGGGAACTCCCTATATTGTTCAGTTCGTAGTGCCTTGCACTAGCCCTAAGCAGTGTAAATGTTAAATTTGACGTATCCTTGTATCAAAGATCTCCTCCAGTGCTGTCTAAAGATGCATAACTTCTTGGTAATTGGGCATCTCTCCGGCAGTTCTGAGGAGCAAGAGTGTGTGGCGAGGAGGAAGGTGTGTGATGGAGTGAGGGACTGTCCCTCGGGCGAGGACGAGCAGCACTGTGTGGCCCTCGCCCCTGCCGTCCACGTGCAAGAGAACGTCCTCGGGTGAGTAATGCACCTCGAGGGCCACTAGCGCAGGTTCTCGGGGAAGGCACTGGCAAAGATTAGTTAATTGTAGGTAACAGAAGGGTTAGAAACTGGCTGAGAGGTTCGTCCGTAGTGAAAACCAAGTGGAAAGGTAAAAATGATAGGATACTCCACGTTTATGGTAGTTGTTGGACATTTGCATAAAATATTGAGGAATGTCGAGGAATTATTAGTTACTAGAAATCTAGTTTATGCAACAGCTTTTGACATGAACGTAAACCTTCGAATTCACAAGTAATAGAAGTTTCTATGCTTGCACGAGATCTTGCTTAAATAAGCGCTGCTTAATTTCATCTCTTTTTCCCCTCCCCTTTGCCCCCACAGAGTTCCAGAGAGCAGCCCCCGAGGTTACCTGTTGGTGCGGCTGTCGGGGATGTGGTACACTTACCTGTACTCGAGGTGGAAGCCCTACCTGTCTCACCTGGTCTGCCTCCAGCTGGGGTACTACAAGGCCAGCAGTACGGACCCTCGCAGTCTTGACATTAACGTGGTGAGCAAGGCGGCCAGGTCGCTGGATGTTAGTAGGGGAGACTACAGAGATCTCTTCAATCCCTTGAACTACAGCCTGAGAAGAACTGTTAATAATACTGTCGTCTATATAATGTGTTCAGAGAAAGACCCAAAAAGTAAACAGTCCCCCCAAAAAAACTGAATATTTGTATTTTAGGGTATAATTCGCAACGTTATAGTCCCATAAACAATGTAGTGTGCGGATGTTCACCTCCTAATTGTTTGTGTGCTACTTGCGAAAGATAATGACACGATTTAGTTTAAATGCTTTAATATATGTAATATATTTAGGTATTGCTAATGATCTAATGGGTCACACTAGGCTAAAACGTGGAAATGTTATATCGGGTTCGTGTGAATGAGTTTTTATTTGAAAGTTCCTTAAATTGGCTAAATTCGTCTCTCCCGTTTCCTCATTTGACTTTAATTTTTAGCTTATATTGATGAAACTAAATGTAAATAGTAAATTTTATAATTATCTTTTGAGGCAATGCTTATACTCTACCCATACATGTTCTTTATACATCTTAATTTAATTGTAGGTTCGGTGCATTTAATTTTCTTTCCAGTTTTACATATACTTTACCAAGATAAAAGCTACAAATCTGTATATAGTGTATTTAGTTAATTTAGTTTTATATTTGAATTGTTTTTAAGTTTTAAATTAAAAGTTTATACAGGCTGGATGTTTTTTTACTTCACCGTTTGAAATAGTACTTGGTCTTGAGCGAGTCGTCAACAATATTAAGATACTTGAACAATATCTCTCCTTCCCTCTCCAGCCCGTTGTCAAGGGGATTTGGTGGGCGGCTGCCGGGGAGTGATGCTCCATGGGACAGTCCTCTGTCCTTTTGTAGCCTTGTGTTCCTGCTGCCGTCTTCACTAATTGTGTTGATTACATTTTCTTTCTAGTTATTTTTCCTCCCCAGCTATTATTTCTGACTGTCATTTCCCGCCGACTTTTTGCCATTCTTGATTACTCTTTCTAATGTCTTCTTTTGTTTTGACGCCCAGGTGTTTGGGGAGGCACACTTTCGCCCATAAAACTGTGGTACCCAACGTTGTCGAGCGAGGGGACGCTTGTATTGTCAATCTTTGACTTCGTTGCTGAGCCTGATCTCAATGTACTGACGGCTCTGGAGGTGGCGACTGCAAAGTGTAGATCCACGTTGCACCCCCTTTGGTGGGGGGGGGGCACCATCTTGTCAGGTGTCCTCTCCTCTAATTGTGGCTCCATGGTGGGTATGGGTATTCGTGGATTATTTTTTTATGCCTTTTTCTGACCCTCACAACTTCTCAGACTCGTGGTAGGCGACCAGGCCTAAGAGTCGGACTGTACTGGAAGGCCGGGCTCTGTATCCCCCGCTACATTGGGCCCTGACCATGCTGCTACTCTCGGCTCCCCTCCCACCTTTGTGGCAGGGTTGAGCCCCGAAGCTCCAGTGGTGATCACCACCACCTCACCTGGCGTTGCTCAGTCTTTCGTTGTCACAACTGCGCCTTTTACCGTTTCCAGGGGTGCACGGCGCCGTCACCTCCGTACTCGCACGATTCCTCGCAGGCTTTGGTCCTGCTACGTGGACTAAGTATTTTGATCTTGGTAGTGTTGACCCTACTCGTCCTGATGATTTCTCCATAAGCACCTTGTTGATTCTGTGGATACGTTTGTCAGCTTTAACCCCTCCCATACTTGTACCCGTGTTGTTGCAGCCCCTTCTCAAGAAGCGGCTGACCGCTTGGCTTCCTTGTCCAGCATATAATATTGGGGAGACATATAATACTTCACTAGTTCCTCCAAACGCAAATGGCTCTGAAAATGTTTAAAGAAATTTAATGTAAGAAAGTCCTTCCCCACCGCCCACAGGTAGTATAGTGTTCACAATACGTGTGTACGTATATGCATGGTTAAATTTGCAATACAAATAAAATGGCTTACGAAAAGTCGGTGTGCGAGACGACCTTCGTCTCGCTCTTCGGAACTCTACCCAGAGTCTTAGTTTTTTTTACTAACAGATAAATGCTTACGTAGCGGTTAATTAAAATTTATAATTTCACATTAACCCTCTTAATAACTACGTTTGCTATGAGCTAATTTTATATAATTAATAGGTTACATGGCAGTTAACTTTGCTTTTAACTATCCCGGTTTGGTGCCTTCTTTTGATAATTACTTGCTTACTTTTATTTAACTAGACTGTTAGTCTAGTATGACACCTTTTGGAAAATCCTTTGATGCAGAGATCTTGGAAGAAAATCATAATAAAATTGTGAGCTGGATCCCAATGTTAAATATAAAACCCATAAAATATTCTATGCTCTGCTTTCTATTCACTTTATTTTTTTTTCCTGGTAATTGAATTTAGAATAACTAAAACAATAGGGTACAATCTTAAACTTTTTATTCATTAAAGTCTTCGTAACAATGAAATGGTTTGTACACAACGTAGGCCTATTGAGAGGCCTGGACAGTGAGTTGAAAGTGATGTGGCGTCAGTCGCTATCCGCCAAGGGTTTCTGAAGTCCTGAAATATATCTGCACAAGCTGTAGCAGCAGAAAAAACAAAATTCAGTGTTGGCCAAATAGCGAAGGTAACCATAAATAAAACTGCTTTCCACGTTCTGGTATTATTGGCCCAGTGTTTTATCACTCGTCCACGTGAAGTATAATTAACGTAAGGTTAGGTTAGCCACTGAAACGTTCCGATATTCGCTCAACATGGAAGGTTAGGTGAAAGTTCATGGAACTGCCAAACGAAGCCCTCAGCAGCAAAGGGAGCTGAAAATCAGCCCAATCAATGTTTTAATACATTGGCCAAATGCTCGTTAAAATAAGCCACCAAAACTGTCCGTGAATGATGAACTTCAGACTCTAAACTGGAAGTTAGAACTACATAAAGAACACCTGTAAGAGGAGCCACCAAATGTATGGAAATACGACTAGACTCGTGTTGGGGACAATCTCCTATTGTCAGCGAAAACCACACGTCTTAATTTGCTTTCGAAATTATGGTAGTCATTCAGCTTCAGGACATTACATGAAGGGTGGAAAAAAGATTTAATTGTAAGTTTTTTTTGCTACCAACCTATTCTACAAATATTAAGAGGCAACATAAAATTGTCAGCACGGCAAGAACTACTTCCGTTTAATTACAAACAATTGATGAAACTATTTGCCACATTTTAATAGGAGTAATGTGTGTAATAAACCAAATTTAAGCAACACAGGCCCCCGAGTTTACGACATAATGTTGTCATAACTTAAGTATAGAAATTAACTGATAGTGACGAGAATCGTCCAAAATTATCATAAAGTAAATTGACAAATGCTCCACGAAATTGCTTAAACATTAGCTTTTAGGGTAGCCAATTTTTCCATTTTATTACCGCAATGTACAAATGGTTCCGTCCGGCGATCGGAGTATATCGCGCCTTTCAAACCAGAAACGGTTCCCGCCAAGCAGTCTGTTCCCTAGCGATGCTATTCATCCCTCAGGTCCTTGTAGAGCTGCTTGGCATCCTTGGTGATATTTAGCGCCCTCTGATTATTTTGCGTACTTGATGGTGCTACATAGCCTTCCCGGTTTGGTGCCTTCTTTTGATAATTACTTACTTACTTGTAGAGCTGCTACAGTAACAAGCTGATGAGACTATACTTTTCCATGCTACAATTTTCTGTATATTGAAGCACTATGTGGTTTGTTGTACAAAGTTTGGGGGGGGGGGGAGTGCAATTAATATATCTTATCCTCTAATTTCTATCATTGATTTTAACACGTTCTGGACTATATGATGAATTGTGGAACAAATGTTCGATGATCAAAGATAAGAGTGGACATTTTAACATATTACAAGGGCGAGGCGACGTTAAAAAGGTGTAAGCTTGAAATTGGCCAAAAACTCGTTGGTGTCTAGAGAGTGACGTATTGGCGAAAAAAAAGTGCAGAAAAGCGGTGTATTTCATTGAATAATTATGCATTTTGAGAATTAAACAGTACAATTAGTCAACTGTGTTACCAGTCAGATTTAGGCAGCATAGGCAAGGCTAGGAGGAATGACTTCGAAGGGTTCAAGATATAACAT
This sequence comes from Procambarus clarkii, assembly GCF_040958095.1. Taxonomy (NCBI): domain Eukaryota; kingdom Metazoa; phylum Arthropoda; class Malacostraca; order Decapoda; family Cambaridae; genus Procambarus; species Procambarus clarkii. Next base: position 2,861,248 of record NC_091240.1, read on the forward strand.
GGGTCTCTCTCACACATTCAGGTGTTGGTAGAAGAGGTTGGATAGAGGCAGTGTGTTCTCAGGTGAGAGGTACTACTGCTGAATCGAGATGCTGCGAGGCTTGGGAGCAAGCCAGGTGTGATGGGGTTAGACCGAGCTTGGTATTAAAGACGAAAGCAGTTGAGGAATTCGGCTGCAGGAAGATAGCCCAAGGCATATGGGGTTGTGGCCTCATGGTAGGCAGTAACGTCTTGGAGGCGGGCGTTGGAAGGATCTGGGACGAGGATGACCAGGAGCTCCGTGTGTGGGGTACGAGGACTACGAAACAGAAGATGGATCCATCAAACGGCTCTTGCTGGCAATGGGGATGCCATGACACGGATCTGGACCTTACCTGGGGTAAGGGGAACTGTTAGGAATAAGTGCCGAGCAGGTGCCACGGAAGTGTATAGTGGAAGGCACGTGAATTCGGTGAGGGCGCCAGAGGGGGGGCCACTTTTTACAGCAAACTGCTGCCCATCTTCAGAGGTGTCTCAATCGAGGGCACCGTCACGAGTATATTTGTAACCCTTTTCGAGAATGGAATGTTGTGTAAGGTGAAGAATGAACTGTTTTATTTCAATGTGAGCACAGAAGAGAACGTAGAATGGTAATTACTGCGACTAATTCAGAGCTAGCAGGTTTGCGATAATAGATTGAATATGGCCACGATTACCATATAATAGTGCAGAAGATCATTGTGTAAATGCAAGGCCAAGCAACATGGCCACATTTATAATGCATTGTACTGGCATGGGGAGGGGGGGGGGGCTTGTTTGTTCCTGGACAATATTTGACTCGTCCTTTCCCAAGAACTACAGGATTTTGAGGTTATACTGTTGAACACAATACAAATATGGTAGAGGATAGATCACTTATCACGAGAGGGCCAGGACCTAGATAAGAGTTCCCATGGCATACTTAAAATCTTTGACTTCACTATGGCACTTCTGAGGATTTCTGCTCCCAACTGATGAGATGATATCAACACTAGGATTCAGGTGTATGTTTTTTTTATAATTGTTATCAGAACCTGACCAGCGTGAAGTGACGGAGCAAGGCGAGCAGTGTGTTCTTGATATTGGACTTCGATGGGTGTAGAAGACTGTCCGGGACGGAAGATAACATTGATGTCTTCACACACACGCAAATGCATTTGAAGCCCGATATCAATAACTATTGATCCACATTCTCTTCGAATGTGGTTTTATTCAAGTTATTAGGACGGTGTCGACTGTTGGATGTTGAGGCTTCGTTTGCGATGCAGTGGTTACAAACATCGAGTGAGACGGTCAGTAGATAGATGGTCACATTGGGTGACATAGCAGATGCTACTGCAACATGGATGGTTGAAAGGAGGAGAGAGACGTCCAACTAGTACTATAGCGTAGCTGTTTCAGGTAAGGTAGGAATAGATCTTCTAGATGTGCATGATTCGTGGTTTTGGTTGCAAACAACACGAATCAAAGGTAATAAGTGTACAAAGTTTTCTTAGAACGAAAGAGAAAAAAAGATGGATCCCAGAGCCATGGAATACCAATAACTAGGATAGAGAGGTAGAGGGAAAACTCAGGTTTCAACCCATGAAGACGGAGGTACCTCACCCACAGTGGCACATCCCATTTTTAAACTAATAGTTAAACTGATCTGAGCAAATATATCGCAGTTCGCCTGTGACTGGACACTCGATCAGTCCACACACAGTAGCATATCAAGAGCGACCCCCAAATGGCTGATACGGACTCTTAACAGGATGTTGAACAAATTGGGTCATTTAGTTACAGACCAGAGGGCCAGATTCACGAAGCAGTTACGCAAGTACTTACGAACCTGTACATCTTTCCTCAATCTTTGACGGCTTTGTTTACAATTATTAAACAGTTAATGAGTTCCGAAGCACCAGGAGGCTGTTTATAACAATAATAACAGTTGATTGGGAAGTTTTCATGCTTCTAAAGTGTTTAATAAATGTAACCAAAGCCGTCAAAGATTGAGGAAAGATGTACACGTTCGTAAGTACTTGCGTAACTGCTTCGTGAATCTGGCCCCAGCAGATAGGAAAAGGCAGAAGCCACCCTCAACTGACTAGGAAAACACACATGCCTGCCCTCAAAGATTCATCCATCCGCATGCTAACTCATCAGTATAACACCTGATGGTATAACACTCAGTACGAGAAGAACATTATAACAAGATTCACAGAATATATACTTACCATTGCAAACAGAACTGGGAAGAATGAGACTCGTCAAGTTCCTAGGACAATCAAGTGTAACATTCGGTCGGTTAATATCCATTATCAGGCCAGAGTGTAGAGGTTATCAGGCCAGAGTGTAGAGGTTATCAGGCCAGAGTGTAGAGGTTATCAGGCCAGAGTGTAGAGGTTATCAGGCCAGAGTGTAGAGGTTATCAGGCCAGAGTGTAAAGGTTATCAGGCCAGAGTGTAGAGGTTATCAGGCCAGAGTGTAGAGGTTATCAGGCCAGAGTGTAGAGGTTATCAGGCCAGAGTGTAGAGGTTATCAGGCCAGAGTGTAAAGGTTATCAGGCCAGAGTGTAGAGGTTATCAGGCCAGAGTGTAGAGGTTATCAGGCTAGAGTGTAGAGGTTATCAGGCCAGAGTGTAGAGGTTATCAGGCCAGAGTGTAGAGGTTATCAGGCCAGAGTGTAGAGGTTATCAGGCCAGAGTGTAGAGGTTATCAGGCCAGAGTGTAGAGGTTATTAGGCCAGAGTGTAGAGGTTATCAGGCCAGAGTGTAGAGGTTATCAGGCCAGAGTGTAGAGGTTATCAGGCCAGAGTGTAGAGGTTATCAGGCCAGAGTGTAGAGGTTATCAGGCCAGAGTGTAGAGGTTATCAGGCTAGAGTGTAGAGGTTATCAGGCCAGAGTGTAGAGGTTATCAGGCCAGGGAATCTCAATACACTTTCCAGTGGGCATTGTTACTGAAAGTTATCAGGACGTGTTAATTCGTCGCGCCAAGATTAAAATTGTGACTTAAAAGATAATGTCGAATTGCTACAGAAGGAAACGAGCTGACGACAGTTAGTGTAGTTTTGGCCCAGAATGCGCGACTGGTGGCGAGAAATGAGAGCCAATCAGAGTCGCCGACAGACAAGCACACCGATAAATTTGGGTACAGTTAGTACTCGGCTCGCAGTCAACAAAGACGAAGTGCTCAGCTCGCGGCCCAGTGACAACCGACCGAAGTGCATTAACTCGGCCTTTAGAAGAGTCGCCTGAGGGGGAATTTGTCAACTTTGGATGGGAAGATTCATCGACATTCACAACATGAGCAACAGCGCTGGACGGTGTAGAAATAGTGATCTTGGGCCAGATTCACGAAAGCACTTACGAACGTGTACATCTTTCCTCAATCTTTGACGGCTTTGGTTACATTTATTAAATAGTTTACAGCATGAAAACTTCCCATTCAACTGTTATTATTGTTATAAACAGCCTCCTGGTGCTTCGGAGCTTATTAACTGTTTAATAATTGGAAACAAAGCCGCCAAAGATTGAGAAAAGATGTACAGGTTCGCCAGTGTTTGCGTAACTGCTTTCGTGAATCTGGCCCCAAGTCTTTATTGGCGCGTCATACAAGACAAACTGACTGACGGCAGTGAATTGACATGTACATATATATTGTACATATAACTGTAAATATATATATATTTTTGAGAGGATACAGGCGAGGTATTTTGTCTTGGTATTACTTCATTTTCCCCCCGAAGATGTGAGCAACGTTTATCAAGAGCCATTCCCAGCCTGAACGTGTGTCGCACCTGACGACGTGTCTGGCTGGGGAGAACTGTGTCTGACAAGTACATACGAGACCTCGTAGGTTTTAATGCCCTTACCACCATTACACTCACCTGGGGGGGGGGGGGGTTTACTACAGCAGGAGGTCACGTCCCAACGGCTCACTATCCAAAAGCAATGCGGATTGAATGGTGAATTAACAATGACGTTGATTAAATGTTCATACGAGATTTGATTAACACTGGCAATGAATGGACACGCACAACGTGAGATCAACGTTGGAACAACGTTGATGCAGCGTTGCTTCAACGTTTGTGCGACCTTACATTGAAGTTAAAGCAACGTCGATACGACACTCATGTTGGTATGTCGCTGCAGTATCGATTCAACCTTAGGGGGGATGTCGCATCAACGGTGATGCGACGTTGAAGCAACGTTGATGCGACTTTGATCATGTTGAATCAATCTTGCATCGATATGTCAACATTATCAGTGTATCAACAGTGCTTTAACGTCGATGCAACGTTGTATCGATGTTAATGTCACGTTGTATTTATATTAATGTTCCGTTGAAGTAACGTTGATACGACGTTGAAACATTATGTGAGGATTTTGGCATATTGATGCAGCAGTGATTCAACTGTATTGACGTTTCAGCAACATTGGTGCATTAATAATTTTAAATCTCTGCAGTATCCACCTATCAACATTGACTTAATTCAATGACTCAATTCACTGACTTCGATTCAATGTGGAACGAACGCCACATTATGCCAACTGAGTGCCACAAGAAATGCTAACCAGAATAAAACAGAATGGGTCATGTTCTTTATAGTCCAATCAATATAACAGAACTAACAATATTTTGGATTAATTTGTAAGAAGCCGCAATGATTATATTTGCACCCAAAATATTTTGATCCTTTATGAAAATGTAATTTATTTATTATCAACAAGACCCACCAACCGGAGCTTTGGACTTACAGGAAGCTTATAACTTAATCACAGAGCAAAACCTAACATGGAGGAAGCTTTACATTACTTAATGAGAGCAATGCTAAGGCAGACTAGTGTTTGGTTAAACATTCCACACAATTCATTTCCAAAATTAAACTCTTAATACTTTTAATATTAACAAGTTTGCATTATATTACATATATGTGTGTGTGTGTGTATTTCATATTAGGTGCGAGTGAACGTCCACTTCGGGCTCACCGTAGCCCGTGCTGCTTGGAACTCTTGTTCCCGGTGACTGAATCTAAAACAACAACAGATGCGAGTGATTTTCCTTTTGTGATTACCTGTCAATTATATTGAGAGCTGTGCTCGTGTTACGTGTCTTGTCAGCCTCAAAGGAAGCCCCAACCGAAGAAACTCGACACATTATAACGAGGTTACTGTCAATTCGAATTAAAACATTCGTGATTGGGAGGACGAGGGAGGGAGTGGAGGACCAAGCTCCTCTGTATACCACAATCGAGGAACAAGATTCGAGTTGAAGTCTACGTTCGATACTCTCGTCATCGAGGACTACGTCGACCTACGAGCTGAAGAAAATAGGTACGAAATCGTATGGACCACGAGTCCCTCTCCGGCCTGTAATATGACCAGAAGCGGCACACTCTGAAGCAAGGACGATAGTTCCCAATTAGGCGGAACCTCTTAACAGGATTGGATCACTCTGCGGCAGGGGTTTCACCTAGTGATGAGGACGGTGTCGACCTGGGTGAGCCTGGTGAAGTGTTGCTGGTGCGTTGGGTGGTGGAGGAGCTGGGGCGACGCCTGCAGCAGGGTCGGGGTGAGGGCGGGGGGCGCTAGGGGCTCCATGCAGATGATCTCAGTGGAGCGGCCGCGTGCAGTCACCACCCCTAGGGTGGCCAGGGCGCTGTGATGCACGCCGTAGGTGAAGTACCACACCAGACCTGCAGGGAGACGACAGTATAGGTAAGAGACAGGAGTTAGATACACAGGTATGGGACGAGGGGTTAGGGACAATTGAATCGAACTATCAGGGGGAAAGCGCCAAGCCATTATAACTATATAGCACTTGGAAGGGGCCAGGATAAGGATTTGGGATGGGACGGGGGTTCGAAAGGAATGGTGTCCAACCACTTGGACGGTCGGGGAATGAACGCCGACCTGCATGAAGCGAGACCGTCGCTCTACCGTCCAGCCCAAGTGATTGGATTAGGGACAAGAAGTCAGGGAGGAGGAGAGAGAGAAATATACGAGGGAGCCAGAGTATGACAGGTGAGGGGCACAAGTTAGAAGTGCCAGAGTACAGCCCCCAGGCAAGTGTATGTAAACCAGTGTAGTAAATTCATTATACATGTTTCATCTGTCGGTTCCTCAGATTACAACCAAGATCATCATAAGACGTAACTTGAATACAATCCTGCTGTCATTAAAGCACTTAATACTCCTTTATGTATGAGCTCAGGACAGCCATGTGCATGATCCAACAGGTCATGCTGATGTTCAATGCTGTCACTGTGTTAAACTTTTTGATCTTTAAGGAGAATGAGCCCAATTTTACACACAATTATGCTTCAAGAAAAAGCTGATCTGATAACGTGACGCGGCTTATACCTGTTCAGTACAGCGGAAAGCAGGCTGTGTGTGTGTACTGGCCTAGTTGTGCTTGCGGGGGTTGAGCTGTGGCTCTTTGGTCCCGCCTCTCAACCGTCAATCAACTGATGTACAGATTCCTGAGCCTACTGGGTTCTATCATATCTACATTTTAAACTGTGTATGGAGTCTGCCGTCACCATATCGCTGCCTAATGCAGTCCACTTGTTAACTACTCTGACACTCTGTGTGTGTGTGTGTGTGTGTGTGTGTGTGTGTGTGTGTGTGTGTGTGTGTGTGTGTGTGTGTGTGTTTGAGGGCGTACTTACCTGCCGTAGTGTAGAGAGAGATAACTGCCCAGGAGTGCCTGAGGACCTGCACCAGCAGGATCACATTGAGAAGGAGGGCAGCGGAGGGCAGCCAGGGGGCTGCTGGTACCCTGAAGGTGGTGGTGTTGGAGGGGTGGAGGGTGGGTAGGCGGGTTAGAAGTGCCACCAACACCAGTGCTGCCAACATGGTGGTCGACAGCACCACCACCAGGAGTGGGTGGTCGCCGCCGTCCCTCCACCCATACACGGCCACGAATGCCGCCACAATCACCGTGGCCAGAAGGGCAGTTAAGGCCACGCACGCCCGCCGCGCCGTGGCCACCGTAGGGGCACGGGCCACGCCCATATCCAACGTTGCCACCTTCAACTTCTCCTGATACTCGGCCACGGCAGCGTCAATGTCATCTTCCGCATCAGTGTCCGTGCCATATCCCGACGCGGCGGATTCCGTGTCCGACGCAGAAGTCTGCTGCTGCTGCTGCTGTTGGTTGGTGGACTCTACTGCCTCCAGCTGCACGGAGTCACGGAGGGGCGAGGCGAGGCTGTCCTCTGAGTAGTCCAGCAGAGGAGCCGTGTCACGGGTCTCTGGGTCCAGTCCACTCACGCCACTCTCAGAGTCCGGAGAGGTGAAGGCGGGAGTGGCGTCCTTGTGGGTCCGGACTCTCTGAGGCAGGACTCGCATCCCGTCCTGCGGAGGAGCAAAGTAAGTCACGTATTCTCTCACGGGATAAGCATAACGGTTGTATTCTTAATTCTTAGAATAATAGTCATAACTAGCACTGGCTAATTTGCACACCAACAGTGCCATGTCTGTCCCACCAGTGCCACGTCCGTCCCACCAGTACCACGTCCGTCACACCAGTGCCAAGTCCGTCCCACCAGTGCCACGTCCGTCACACCAGTGCCACGTCCGTCACACCAGTACCACGTCCGTCACACCAGTGCCAAGTCCGTCCCACCAGTGCCACGTCCGTCACACCAGTGCCAAGTCCGTCCCACCAGTGCCACGTCCGTCCCACCAGTGCCACGTCCGTCCCACCAGTGCCAAGTCCGTCCCACCAGTGCCACGTCCGTCCCAAACAGCAGAGTAATATACCAGTATCATTCCCAACTTAGCACGCAGGAGGCCGTTCTTACCTTCAGGAAGTGGAAGGTCCTCTCCTGGCGGGAGTGTGGCGGAGCAAGACGCTGGTAGCTGTAGGGGGCGCTGGAGGAGGCGGTGGCGGCCACGGAGCACAGGGACCCGTAGGAGCAGCGGTGCCGACGGTACATCACCGCCAGCACCACCACCACGTGCAGGCAGAGCGCACACGTGGCCAGCACCTGGGAGATGATATCTCTGGTCAGGAGAGCTTATGCAGGCAGCAGCAGTCGTATTATCTAGGGAGTTATCTTGAGGTTATCTTGAGATGATTTCGGGGCTTTTAGTGTCCCCGCGGCCCGGTCATCGACCAGGCCTCCACCCCCAGGAAGCAGCCCGTGACAGCTGACTAACACCCAGGTACCTATTTTACTGCTAGGTAACAGGGGCATTCAGGGTGAAAGAAACTTTGCCCATTTGTTTCTGCCTCGTGCGGGAATCGAACCCGCGCCACAGAATTACGAGTCCTGCGCGCTATCCACCAGGCTACGAGGCCCCAACCGTGTACATATATTATATACCCCCCCCCTCTTTCCCTTCACTAACAGTACACACCCACATAGTCACTCCATAATAAGCTCAACTTGCTAGTTCAGACTGAACTAGTTGATCTTGCTAGAATCTAAACTTCCTTAACTATAATAGGTTAAGTAATAATTGTAATTACGAAGCAATAAGATGCTTATCTTAACATACTAAGAAGGTTAGGTAAGGTCGGTGTTTTCTATGAAGCTTTTCAAGGTAAACTAAAATATTCACAATAAATTAGTATGTCACATATGCACTTATTTAATAAGTCAATATTGACTATAAGAAAGTGTGAGAACGGGTTGCTTAAAACCCAACCATCTACACAAGTCTCCCCGGCTTGGCGCGTTCTCCTGATAACTTGCTTAAGCCTAACCCCTTGTCAGCAGCACCGGAGCCAGAGTTTAGTTAGTAATGTAGTTGTTGTTGTTGTTTAAGATTCGCTACTTGGAGCAAAAAGTTCCAAGTAGCACGGGCTATGGTGAGCCCGTAAACGGTACTAAGTTAGACGTCGTTGTGAGTATGATGTCTAGGGATATGCGAAGGGACTCGCCAGAGGATGTCGAAGTTTCATAAGAATGCTCAATTATCCTGATTGGATAATTGGGCATTCTTCTGAAACTTACGGTGGGTTGTTCTATTTTTATTTGTAGAGCTTCAAGAATTTGTAATGTAGTTGATTTCTATGATGAAATCTTCTCGCTATGCTTAGTGTGCACGCCACCCTTCACAGCCCTCGTTGTCGCCCACTACTGCCTAGTTCTACCTCACTGCGAACCACGACCCGGCCCGCCCCTTCCATTTACTCCTAGACCAAGGTCCTCCCCCGGACCCGCAACATGTCTTTCGGTCTCAGCTCGGGCCTCTTTAGGGGCCAGATTCACGAAAGCAGTTACGCAAACACTTACGCACCTGTACATCTTTTCCCAATCTTTGGCGGCTTTGTTTACAATTATTAAACAGTTAATGAGCTCCGAAGCACCAGGAGGCTGTTTATAACAATAACAACAGTTGATTGGCAAGTTTTCATGCTTGTAAACTGTTTAATAAATGTAACCAAAGGCGTCAAAGATTGAGGAAAGATGTACACGTTCGTAAGTACTTGCGTGAATCTGGCCCCAGGTTTCTTAAGGCAGCCCTCGGGTATCCACCAACATCTCATTCACCTTTCACTCGGTCCTCTCCCTCAGGTAAGAACGTAATTAGGGCCTCCACCAGGGGCTCCCTCGGCCACCATCCAGACCAATTAAGCTTCTCACTGGTCCCTGTCACGTACCTTCAGCGTCCCTTACCTGAAGGAGGAGGACGTGGCTGAAGAGCAGAGCAAGAAAGGCAGCCATGGTACCCCCGAAAAGGTGGGCGTGGGCGTGGGCAGTGGTGCGAGAACACTGGTGGGCCAGGGTGGGCGGCAGGAGGCCATCTGTGGCCAGGGACACCAGCTGTCTAGAAAGCGGATTCGCCGCCTCCACGAGGGCCAGACACAGCATCACCACCTGAGAGCGGGAGGGAAGCTTGTTGTATGATGAATATGATGAACATGAACATGATGAATATACACCTGTGTTGACGGGGGGGGGGAATTCGGGATGATTTTAACATCTGTGGAAGTTTTAGTGTCTATTATCTATCGGGAAGTTCGTCAGATTAGAGTATAAGCACAAACGTTTCCACGCCATCTGTACTATATAGTTTATAGCTTGAAGATTTGCATGGCTATACCATCTGTGTGTGTGTGGTCTGTACCGTCTGTTGGAGGTGTGTGAGAGGTCTGTACCGTCTGTTGGAGGTGTGTGAGAGGTCTGTACCGTCTGTTGGAGGTGTGTGAGAGGTCTGTACCGTCTGTTGGAGGTGTGTGAGAGGTCTGTACCGTCTGTTGGTGGTGTGTGTGTGGTCTGTACCGTCTGTTGGTGGTGTGTGTGGTCTGTACCGTCTGTTGGAGGTGTGTGAGAGGTCTGTACCGTCTGTTGGAGGTGTGTGTGTGGTCTGTACCGTCTGTTGGAGGTGTGTGTGGTCTGTACCGTCTGTTGGAGGTGTGTGTGTGTGAGGTCTGTACCGTCTGTTGGTGGTGTGTGAGGTCTGTACCGTCTGTTGGTGGTGTGTGTGAGAGGTCTGCACCGTCTGTTGGAGGTGTGTGAGAGGTCTGTACCGTCTGTTGGTGGTGTGTGTGAGAGGTCTGCACCGTCTGTTGGAGGTGTGTGAGAGGTCTGTACCGTCTGTTGGAGGTGTGTGAGAGGTCTGTACCGTCTGTTGGTGGTGTGTGTGTGTGGTCTGTACCGTCTGTTGGTGGTGTGTGAGGTCTGTACCGTCTGTTGGTGGTGTGTGTGTGGTCTGTACCGTCTGTTGGTGGTGTGTGTGTGTGGTCTGTACCGTCTGTTGGTGGTGTGTGAGGTCTGTACCGTCTGTTGGTGGTGTGTGAGGTCTGTACCGTCTGTTGGTGGTGTGTGTGTGGTCTGTACCGTCTGTTGGTGGTGTGTGTGTGGTCTGTACCGTCTGTTGGTGGTGTGTGAGGTCTGTACCGTCTGTTGGTGGTGTGTGTGTGGTCTGTACCGTCTGTTGGTGGTGTGTGTGTGAGGTCTGTACCGTCTGTTGGTGGTGTGTGAGAGGTCTGTACCGTCTGTTGGTGGTGTGTGTGAGGTCTGTACCGTCTGTTGGTGGTGTGTGTGTGGTCTGTACCGTCTGTTGGTGTGTGTGTGTGGTCTGTACCGTCTGTTGGTGTGTGAGAGGTCTGTACCGTCTGTTGGTGTGTGAGAGGTCTGTACCGTCTGTTGGTGGTGTGTGTGTGGTCTGCACCGTCTGTTGGTGGTGTGTGAGGTCTGTACCGTCTGTTGGTGGTGTGTGAGGTCTGTACCGTCTGTTGGAGGTGTGTGTGTGGTCTGTACCGTCTGTTGGTGGTGTGTGAGAGGTCTGTACCGTCTGTTGGTGGTGTGTGTGAGGTCTGTACCGTCTGTTGGTGGTGTATGAGAGGTCTGTACCGTCTGTTGGTGGTGTGTGTGTGGTCTGTACCGTCTGTTGGTGGTGTGTGTGTGGTCTGTACCGTCTGTTGGTGGTGTGTGAGGTCTGTACCGTCTGTTGGAGGTGTGTGTGTGGTCTGTACCGTCTGTTGGTGGTGTGTGTGTGGTCTGTACCGTCTGTTGGTGGTGTGTGAGGTCTGTACCGTCTGTTGGAGGTGTGTGAGAGGTCTGTACCGTCTGTTGGTGGTGTGTGTGTGGTCTGCACCGTCTGTTGGTGGTGTGTGTGAAGTCTGTACCGTCTGTTGGAGGTGTGTGTGTGTGAGGTCTGTACCGTCTGTTGGTGGTGTGTGTGTGAAGTCTGTACCGTCTGTTGGTGGTGTGTGTGAAGTCTGTACCGTCTGTTGGTGGTGTGTGTGAGGTCTGTACCGTCTGTTGGTGGTGTGTGTGAGGTCTGTACCGTCTGTTGGTGGTGTGTGAGAGGTCTGTACCGTCTGTTGGTGGTGTGTGTGAGGTCTGTACCGTCTGTTGGTGGTGTGTGAGAGGTCTGTACCGTCTGTTGGTGGTGTGTGTGTGGTCTGTACCGTCTGTTGGTGGTGTGTGTGTGTGGTCTGTACCGTCTGTTGGTGGTGTGTGAGGTCTGTACCGTCTGTTGGAGGTGTGTGTGTGGTCTGTACCGTCTGTTGGTGGTGTGTGTGTGGTCTGTACCGTCTGTTGGTGGTGTGTGTGAGGTCTGTACCGTCTGTTGGTGGTGTGTGTGTGGTCTGCACCGTCTGTTGGTGGTGTGTGAGAGGTCTGTACCGTCTGTTGGTGGTGTGTGTGAAGTCTGTACCGTCTGTTGGTGGTGTGTGTGGTCTGTACCGTCTGTTGGTGGTGTGTGAGAGGTCTGTACCGTCTGTTGGAGGTGTGTGTGTGGTCTGTACCGTCTGTTGGAGGTGTGTGTGAAGTCTGTACCGTCTGTTGGTGGTGTGTGTGTGAAGTCTGTACCGTCTGTTGGAGGTGTGTGTGTGGTCTGTACCGTCTGTTGGAGGTGTGTGTGGTCTGTACTGTCTGTTGGTGGTGTGTGTGAAGTCTGTACCGTCTGTTGGAGGTGTGTGAGAGGTCTGTACCGTCTGTTGGTGGTGTGTGTGTGGTCTGCACCGTCTGTTGGTGGTGTGTGTGAAGTCTGTACCGTCTGTTGGAGGTGTGTGTGTGTGTGGTCTGTACCGTCTGTTGGAGGTGTGTGTGGTCTGTACTGTCTGTTGGTGGTGTGTGTGAGGTCTGTACCGTCTGTTGGAGGTGTGTGAGAGGTCTGTACCGTCTGTTGGTGGTGTGTGTGTGGTCTGCACCGTCTGTTGGTGGTGTGTGTGAAGTCTGTACCGTCTGTTGGAGGTGTGTGTGTGTGAGGTCTGTACCGTCTGTTGGTGGTGTGTGTGTGAAGTCTGTACCGTCTGTTGGTGGTGTGTGTGAAGTCTGTACCGTCTGTTGGTGGTGTGTGTGAGGTCTGTACCGTCTGTTGGTGGTGTGTGTGAGGTCTGTACCGTCTGTTGGTGGTGTGTGTGAGGTCTGTACCGTCTGTTGGTGGTGTGTGAGAGGTCTGTACCGTCTGTTGGTGGTGTGTGTGAGGTCTGTACCGTCTGTTGGTGGTGTGTGAGAGGTCTGTACCGTCTGTTGGTGGTGTGTGTGTGGTCTGTACCGTCTGTTGGTGGTGTGTGTGTGTGGTCTGTACCGTCTGTTGGTGGTGTGTGAGGTCTGTACCGTCTGTTGGAGGTGTGTGTGTGGTCTGTACCGTCTGTTGGTGGTGTGTGTGTGGTCTGTACCGTCTGTTGGTGGTGTGTGTGAGGTCTGTACCGTCTGTTGGTGGTGTGTGTGTGGTCTGCACCGTCTGTTGGTGGTGTGTGAGA
>NC_091240.1:2879415-2901915 GCF_040958095.1 Procambarus clarkii
CAGCAGCAGACCATGTACCTTGCAAGGTGTTGCTGAGGGTCCTGAAGGAGCTGGGTACACCAAGGGGCTCCTGATAATGCGTACGGACGTGTATTATCAAAACCTAAACTCCAAATACTAAGAAAAACATGTAAAAAAATGTTCCAACTTTTCGACAATTCGACAGACCAATACAAACCAAATACAAAGCAATTCGACAGTTCCAACTGACATTCTTACCATCGACATTAACGATAACCAGCAATATCACTTCTACCACCACCACCACTACCACCACCACCACCACCACTACCACCACCACCACCACCACTACCACCAACCACCACCACCAACGACCACCACCACCACCACTACCACCACCACCACCACCACCACCACCACCACTACCACCAACCACCACCACCAACGACCACCACCACCACCACTACCACCAACCACCACCACCACCACCACCACCACTACCACCAACCACCACCACCAACGACCACCACCACCACCACTACCACCAACCACCACCACCACCACCACCACCACCCATTGACATTACAAATTACCACGCAATACATTTTCTAACATTCTTTCTGCCTTTGACAGGCCTCTGTGATTCACAGTACACTTGGAATAAATATTCTCCGTTGTCTAACTGCTAAAACCGGGACGCTAAACTGCTCAACTTTTCTTTCCTTCAGACGTAAATTATCGCAAATTACTATACAATTTACAAGCGCGCTCACTGAAGTCAACATGCTGGATAATACAGAGGGAATTTAGTCTAGTATTTTTGGGGAGGGAGCAGAGGGATGTGTGTATTCACCTAATTGTATTCAGCTAGTTGTGCTTACGGGGGTTGAGTTCTGCTCTTTCGGCTCGCCTCTCAACTGTCAACCAACTGTTATAACTACTAATTTTTTCACACACACACACACACACACACACACACACACACACACACACACACACACACACACACACACACACACACACACACACACACACAGGAAGCAGTTCCGTAACAGCTGTCTAACTCCCAGGTACCTATTTACTGCTAGGTAACAGGGGCATTCAGGGTGAAAGAAACTTTGCCCATTTGTTTCTGCCTGGTCTGGGAATCGAACCCGGGCCACAGAATTAAGAGTCTGTGCGCTGTCTACTAATCTATCAGACCCCCCTCTGTACTCACCTATTTGAGCTCTGGCTCTTTGGCCCCGCCTCTCAACCTTCAATCAACTGGTGAACAGCTTCCTGAGCCTACTGGGCTCTATCATACATTTGAAACTGTGTATGGAGTCTACCTCCACCACATCACTGCCTAATGCATTGATGTGGTGTGTGTGTGTGTGTGTGTGTGTGTGTGTGTGTGGGTGTGTGTGTGTGTGTGTGTGTCTGGCGTTTCAAAAACGGGTCAACACGGGTCACCTGTTTAATCTCGGTGCCCATATTTTCCGAACGAATTAACAGCCGTTGTTTATCAGCTAATCCCACTCAGTGACCAAAATCGCCGAGATTACCAGGCTAATTATACAGGTGTAACAGCCCCTACGCTGGTGCGCGCCAGATAAATCACACTGGATCGCAAATCCTCTTAATCCCCTTCCAGTGACGAATGATTGAGCTGCGTTTACGGCGAAAACTGGACTGTTTTCAGCCAATAGGTGGGCGAGAAGATGGATTATCAATGTGATTGGGTGATCCGGTATGGGCATGGGCGAGTAACAGTGATTGGGATGAGGAACCTTGTAAACAACGCGACCAGCCCTACTTACTATAGTACTTACGTACTTATGTACGTACTTATAGTACGTACTTTTGACTCATTAAGTTACAGTCTGATGGCTCTGTTACACACACACACACACATACACACACACACCTCAGAGGAGCCGATGTTAAGGGCGTGGTGCAGATGAGACGGGTCCTGCTCCGTGTGCGTGGCGCCAACAGCCAGGAAGAACACGAGTGCCACGCCCGTCGCCACACTCATCGTCGCCCTCAGGAACCCGGATTGCTGCGTCAGCAGGAAGAGAGGGAGGTGTTACAAGTCTCATATACCATTATAACCGAGTTTCTTTAGAATTACTTCTACAACCATGCATGATGGGCACATCCCCAAAGGTAATCACTGTTAAAACTGGGTAAGCTTAGCCATAAGCATCTAAGTAATATAATCTTCGCACCACCACGTGCCAGCACCCTCCCAACACCCACCTCGAGACCAAAAGCGAGGATGACGGCGACGCTGAGGGAGGCGCCGGCGGCTATGAAGTCCGGGGCGGCCTGGGAGCCTGGTAGGCGGCCCAGGTGAGTGGCCACAAAGCGCTCCACCTTGCCTCCTGACAGGTAGTCCATGGTGGCCGACTGTTGACAAGACGCAAGAGCAGGGTAATTACAGGTCGTGCAAGCGATGGCACACACACAGACATCACAATAACGTGATGCATCGATGAACAAATCTACAAGCGTCGTAGCTCAGTCGATTAAGGCAGCGTCTGGGATGCTCTCAGACGTAGGTTCGAATCCTCGTCACGGCCCTTGTGGATTTGTTCATTGTGCAAGCGAGCTTTACAACCCTAACATTTGTATGTACAACCTCGTATAGCGCTCCAGAGCTCGTAAACTGTTGAATTAAAGAAAAAAAAGGCCGACATGATTGGGGGAAAAGATGTATATACAAAAAATGTTTCGTAAGCGGTTGAACTCTGGCCCTGGCCAATGTTCAACCCTGCCTCACGGATTGAAACAATTTCATCTACCTTAACTAAGACCGATGCATCACTACAATACCTACCAAGGGGTCCCTGGCCCTACCAAGGGGTCCCTGGCCCTACCAAGGGGTCCCTGGCCCTACCAAGGGGTCCCTGGCCCTACCAAGGGGTCCCTGGCCCTACCAAGGGGTCCCTGGCCCTACCAAGAGGTACCTGGACTTACCAGGGACTTGCCGACGGCGGCGAGGGTGGCGGCAGCGAAGAGGGTGTTGAGGCAGCCCACCACGAAGGCCACCAGCTCGCCCACCAGCTGGTAAGTCACCGTGTACAGCTGACCCGACGACTGCCCGCTCCAGGTCACCAGCTCCGTGTAGCAGAACCCTGTGGGGGCGCCAGGAGGGTGTGAGAGAGGTGTGGGGGCGCCAGGAGGGTGTGAGAGAGGTGTGGGGGCGCCAGGAGGGTGTGAGAGAGGGGTGTGGGCGCCAGGAGGGTGTGAGAGAGGGGTGTGGGCGCCAGGAGGGTGTGAGAGAGGGGTGTGGGCGCCAGGAGGGTGTGTGAGAGGTGTGGGGGCGCCAGGAGGGTGTGAGAGAGGTGTGGGGGCGCCAGGAGGGTGTGAGAGAGGTGTGGGGGCGCCAGGAGGGTGTGAGAGAGGTGTGGGGGCGCCAGGAGGGTGTGAGAGAGGGGTGTGGGCGCCAGGAGGGTGTGTGAGAGGTGTGGGGGCGCCAGGAGGGTGTGTGAGAGGTGTGGGGGCGCCAGGAGGGTGTGAGAGAGGTGTGGGGGCGCCAGGAGGGTGTGAGAGAGGTGTGGGGGCGTCAGGAGGGTGTGAGAGAGGTGTGTGGGCGCCAGGAGGGTGTGAGAGGTGTGGGGGCGCCAGGAGGGTGTGAGAGAGGGGTGGGGGCGCCAGGAGGGTGTGAGAGAGGTGTGGGGGCGCCAGGAGGGTGTGAGAGAGGTGTGGGGGCGCCAGGAGGGTGTGAGAGAGAGGTGTGAGGGCGCCAGGAGGGTGTGAGAGAGGTGTGAGGGCGCCAGGAGGGTGTGAGAGAGGTGTGGGGGCGCCAGGAGGGTGTGAGAGAGGTGTGGGGGCGCCAGGAGGGTGTGAGAGGGGTGTGGGGGCGCCAGAAGGGTGTGAGAGAGGTGTGAGGGCGCCAGGAGACGGTGAAGAATATTGTCAAAACAATATATATTTATAAAACTGATACAACTTTAAAATGTCAACAAAAATTACCGAAACCATAAATTGAACGTATTTAATAACAAATATTTATTTAATATTTAATAATAATTGTCATCAGTAACAGAACTGAAGAACTGGAAGTGCAGCATTCACACAGCGTCAATAACAGAACAGACGTAGAACTTGGAGTAGATATACTTATATCTACTCCAAGGGGGGCGTCTTGCATCTACTCCAAGTATAAGTATATCTACTTGGTAGATATAAGTATATCTACTTGGAGTAGATTTACTTATATCTACTATACTCCTTATATAGGCGTTAGTTTTACCTCGTCTATTGTGTCACGTTTTGGCGGGCCAATGGGTTGATCTTGTTACGGGCTCACCATAGACCGTGCTACATGGACACTTTTTTCTGAGTAGTTAAATCTAAAACAACGTTGCTCTTGGCATATATACTCACGGACTCTTATTTTTTCCTTCCTGTCCTCCTCTTCCACTTCATCCTCCATTTGTGTTTTTTATCTCCGTCATTCCATCCCTCGTTTCATGGCTCCGATTCCTCTTTCTCTACCCCTCATTGCTCCCCTAATACTTGCCCTCAAGTGCAGAAGAACAAGGGAGGCTGTTCTATCCTTCCCTTTCCACCTTTCCTATCATTCCTCCCTGACCTTCCCTCCCTCCCTGATCTTCCCTCCCTCCCTCCCTCTCCTCCCTTCCTGTCACCGTGGGGGAGTTATACATCCGCGCGTCGCTATTCATTTGCATTTGACCTCACGCACCCCTGCCCCGCCCCCTCACTCGCCCCTGCCGCACCCCTGCCCCGCCCCCTCACTCACCCCAGCCCCACCCCTGCCCTGCCCCTCACTCCCCTGCCATAGCAGGGGGGGTGGTGCCATAGAAGGAGAGGCAATAACAAGGTGATTGATTACCTTGCGTGGCACCAAGGATCAACGTCCCCGCGGCCCGGTCTCTGACTAGGCCTCATGGTTGGTGGTCTGGTGAACCAGACTCTGACTCACAGCCTGGTTGATCAGGTATCCTTTGGTGGTGTGTTTCGAATTGTCTTTTGAACATCGCGAGAGGCCGTCCGGTTATGCCCTTTATGAGTAGCGGGAACTTCATTTAACTTCTTCATTTAACACTATTTATATTCCGAGTACCAAAGACCTGATTTACATCAGTTTGGAGGTTTGGTAGTAACGCTATATTGTCGATTCTTATAAAAAAAAATCCTGGTGTCATCTGCAAAGTATGATATGGCACTATAGCTTGTGTCCTTATCTATGTCTCAGACACAGATGAGAAATCGTATCGGAGCCAGCACAGTACCTTGAGGCACTACGCTTGTCACCAGTTGATGATCCAGATTACACTTTGTCGACAATTAAAGCTCTTCCTCCTTTGCCAGCAATTCCTTTTTGCGTGCAATATGTGTGTGTAATAACACCCTGGTCACAATTGTGTCGAAAGCTTACGCGAAATCTGTGCATTAGCGTTTTGTTCGTCTTCCATGGCAGTTCAGGCCATGTCATGGTGGTCCGGCAACTGTGACAGGCAAGAGCGCCCTGTTCTGAAACCATGGTGGTCCAGCAACTGTGACAGGTAAGAGCACCCAGGTCTGAAACCATGGTGGTCCAGCAACTGTAACAGGCAAGAGCGCCCTGTTCTGAAACCAGGTTACCCAGGGTTATGTAGACACTGTAATTCCCTGTGTTCCGTGACGTTATTTTTCACCACTCGTTTTAAAGAATTGTGTGTGTGATGTAATGTTATAGGTCTATAATTTTTTGCTCCTGCTTTATTTACTCCTTTATGGGGTGGTGCTATCTCTGCCGATTTAAGTATGTCGAGGATAATATCCAAATAATTTTTAAATTTTAAATTTTGCCCCGAGGGGCGAGTTTATTGGGCAGCGTCACTTATCTTGTGAGTGGACACACCGCCATAGCAGCATGTACAACAATGTTAAGGGCCTTTGGTACTATTTTTTGTTATAATTCTTGATGAAAATGGAATTCCAGGAATAAGGGCGTGCTGCAGAGTGCACGGGCGTGCTGCAGAGTGCACGGGCGTGCTACAGAGTGCACGGGCGTGCTACAGAGTGCACGGGCGTGCTGCAGAGTGCACGGGCGTGCTGCAGAGTGCACGGGCGTGCTACAGAGTGCACGGGCGTGCTACAGAGTGCACGGGCGTGCTGCAGAGTGCACGGGCGTGCTGCAGAGTGCACGGGCGTGCTACAGAGTGCACGGGCGTGCTGCAGAGTGTACGGGCGTGCTGCAGAGAATACGGGCGTGCTGCAGAGTGCACGGGCGTGCTGCAGAGTGCACGGGCGTGCTACAGAGTGCACGGGCGTGCTGCAGAAGATGTTCTCTCTCACTCAGATCGGATCCGTCACTTACCAACACAGCCCCGAAGAGTCACAGAGATGTACAAGCTCTGTAACCCATACAACAATCCTTCACAGCCAGTATTGTGCTCAGTTACACACTGCTGGAAGCGTCAAGCAGCAGTCTGAATGTACGTAGCCATGGTAAAGCACGCCAGAGCATACATGTGCAATATTGAGCGACATACTCCTCCACAGGAGCGACATACCCCTCCACAGGAACAACATACCCCTCCACAGGAGCGACATACCCCTCCACAGGAACACAGCAGATATAGGGTGAAACACATCACCAGTTGATTGATAGTTGAGAGGCGGGACCAAAGAGCCAGAGCTCAACCCCCCGCCAGCACAACTAGGGGAGTACAACAAGGGGTGGAGGAGTGGAGGCGACACAGAGCGAGAGGGGGGGCGGGGGTCATTATATCCAGGCTCTGGATATAGACATTATCCTTCTTCCTGTTAGTCTTCCAAACTGGCAAATAAAACCCGCCAATTTAGCAATGCCTGGATTCCGGCAGCTTATGTCCCTTACTGGTATTGTGCGGGGCTCCACTCACACACACACACACACACACACACACACACACACACACACACACACACACACACACACACACACACACACACACACACACACACACACACGGTGTGTACGTGTGTGTGCGGACCGAAAGAACAAAGCTCAACCCCCGCAAACACAACTAGGTGAATACAACTAGGTGAGTACACACACACACACACACACACATTCATATACTTCAACTTTAAAACTATCCCAATTTTTTATAAAAACCCTTCAAAAACAGTTCTTGTAATCATCGTAAATTGAAGATTGGAGAAGGTAGGAATGTGTGAAGAGTGAGAGGAGGGAGAGGAGAGAGAGGAAAGGAACGAGACTGGGGGATGAAGAACAAGATGAACAGGAACCAAGAGAACATGACCAACCCACACACCATCCACCACTACCACCTTCTCCATAATAACAATAATCCAATGCAATATAATTGTTGCTCCGAATTGTGATTTTTATCAGCGCTAATTGACCAGAGGATTAATAGCTAGTTAACCCCCATTGTGATAACTGGAAGGACAGGGAACGAGAGGCAGGGAACGAGAGGCAGGGAACGAGAGGCGGGGAACGAGAGGCAGGGAACGAGAGGCAGGGAACGAGAGGCAGGGAACGAGAGGCAGGGAACGAGGGAGGCAGGGAACGAGAGGCTGGGAACGAGAGGCGGGGAACGAGAGGCAGGGAACGAGAGGCAGGGAACGAGAGGCAGGGAACGAGAGGCGGGGAACGAGAGGCGGGGAACGAGAGGCAGGGAACGAGAGGCAGGGAACGAGAAGCAGGGAACGAGAGGCAGGGAACGAGAGGCTGGGAACGAGAGACGGGGAACGAGAGGCTGGGAACGAGAGGCGGGGAACGAGAGGCGGGGAACGAGATGCAGGGAACGAGAGGCAGGGAACGAGAGGCAGGGAACGAGAGGCAGGGTACGAGAGGCAGGGAACGAGAGGCAGGGAACGAGAGGCAGGGAACGAGGGAGGCAGGGAACGAGAGGCTGGGAACGAGAGGCGGGGAACGAGAGGCAGGGAACGAGAGGCAGGGAACGAGAGGCAGGGTACGAGAGGCAGGGAACGAGAGGCAGGGAACGAGGGAGGCAGGGAACGAGAGGCTGGGAACGAGAGACGGGGAACGAGAGGCTGGGAACGAGAGGCGGGGAACGAGAGGCGGGGAACGAGAGGCGGGGAACGAGAGGCGGGGAACGAGAGGCAGGGAACAAGAGGCAGGGAACGAGAGGCAGGGTACGAGAGGCAGGGAACGAGAGGCAGGGAACGAGAGGCAGGGAACGAGGGAGGCAGGGAACGAGAGGCAGGGAACGAGAGGCAGGGAACGAGAGGCAGGGAACGAGAGGCGGGGAACGAGAGGCGGGGAACGAGAGGCGGGGAACGAGAGGCAGGGAACGAGAGGCAGGGAACGAGAGGCAGGGAACGAGAGGCAGGGAACGAGAGGCAGGGAACGAGAGACGGGGAACGAGAGGCTGGGAACGAGAGGCGGGGAACGAGAGGCGGGGAACGAGATGCAGGGAACGAGAGGCAGGGAACGAGAGGCTGGGAACGAGAGGCTGGGAACGAGAGGCGGGGAACGAGAGGCTGGGAACGAGAGGCGGGGAACGAGAGGCGGGGAACGAGAGGCGGGGAACGAGAGGCGGGGAACGAGAGGCGGGGAACGAGAGGCAGGGAACGAGAGGCAGGGAACGAGAGGCAGGGAACGACAGGCAGGGAACGACAGGCAGGGAACGAGAGGCTGGGAACGAGAGGCGGGGAACGAGAGGCTGGGAACGAGAGGCTGGGAACGAGAGGCTGGGAACGAGAGGCGGGGAACGAGAGGCGGGGAACGAGAGGCGGGGAACGAGAGGCGGGGAACGAGAGGCAGGGAACGAGAGGCAGGGAACGAGAGGCAGGGAACGACAGGCAGGGAACGACAGGCAGGGAACGAGAGGCTGGGAACGAGAGGCGGGGAACGAGAGGCTGGGAACGAGAGGCGGGGAACGAGAGGCGGGGAACGAGAGGCGGGGAACGAGAGGCGGGGAACGAGAGGCAGGGAACGACAGGCAGGGAACGAGGGAGGCAGGGAACGAGAGGCAGGGAACGAGGGAGGCAGGGAACGAGAGGCGGGGAACGAGAGGCGGGGAACGAGAGGCAGGGAACGAGAGGCAGGGAACGAGAGGCAGGGAACGAGAGGCAGGGAACGAGGGAGGCAGGGAACGAGGGAGGCAGGGAACGAGAGAGGCAGGGAACGAGAGGCGGGGAACGAGAGAGGCAGGGAACGAGGGAGGCAGGGAACGAGGAAGGCAGGGAACGAGAGGCTGGGAACGAGAGGCGGGGAACGAGAGGCGGGGAACGAGAGGCGGGGAACGAGAGGCGGGGAACGAGAGGCGGGGAACGAGAGGCAGGGAACGAGAGGCAGGGAACGAGAGGCAGGGAACGAGAGGCGGGGAACGAGAGGCGGGGAACGAGAGGCGGGGAACGAGAGGCGGGGAACGAGAGGCGGGGAACGAGAGGCGGGGAACGAGAGGCAGGGAACGAGAGGCGGGGAACGAGAGGCGGGGAACGAGAGGCGGGGAACGAGAGGCAGGGAACGACAGGCAGGGAACGAGGGAGGCAGGGAACGAGAGGCAGGGAACGAGGGAGGCAGGGAACGAGAGGCGGGGAACGAGAGGCGGGGAACGAGAGGCAGGGAACGAGAGGCAGGGAACGAGAGGCAGGGAACGAGGGAGGCAGGGAACGAGGGAGGCAGGGAACGAGGGAGGCAGGGAACGAGGGAGGCAGGGAACGAGAGAGGCAGGGAACGAGAGGCGGGGAACGAGAGAGGCAGGGAACGAGGGAGGCAGGGAACGAGGAAGGCAGGGAACGAGAGGCTGGGAACGAGAGGCGGGGAACGAGAGGCTGGGAACGAGAGGCAGGGAACGAGAGGCTGGGAACGAGAGGCTGGGAACGAGAGGCGGGGAACGAGAGGCGGGGAACGAGAGGCGGGGAACGAGAGGCGGGGAACGAGAGGCGGGGAACGAGAGGCAGGGAACGAGAGGCAGGGAACGAGAGGCAGGGAACGAGAGGCGGGGAACGAGAGGCGGGGAACGAGAGGCGGGGAACGAGAGGCGGGGAACGAGAGGCGGGGAACGAGAGGCGGGGAACGAGAGGCAGGGAACGAGAGGCGGGGAACGAGAGGCGGGGAACGAGAGGCGGGGAACGAGAGGCGGGGAACGAGAGGCGGGGAACGAGAGGCAGGGAACGAGAAGGCAGGGAACGAGAGGCAGGGAACGAGAGGCAGGGAACGAGAGGCGAGGAACGAGAGGCGGGGAACGAGAGGCAGGGAACGAGAGGCAGGGAACGAGAGGCGGGGAACGAGAGGCAGGGAACGAGAGGCAGGGAACGAGAGGCAGGGAACGAGAGGCGAGGAACGAGAGGCAGGGAACGAGAGGCGGGGAACGAGAGGCGGGGAACGAGAGGCGGGGAACGAGAGGGCGGAGATAGGAACAAACACGAAGACCTGCCTAGAATTTGCCAATAAGCCTTCAGCAATTCCCCTCATCTCTCCCTATGTTGCAGATAGTGAGAGATCTCCCCTCACCTCTTTTCCTACCCCCTCCCCCCTTCCCCCTACTCTCTCCCCCCTCTTCCCCTCCCCTACGTCATCCCCCCCACCCCCACCCCACTCCGCCCACTCCGTAAAAAACACAGCTGTTTCGTCTAGCCGAAAACACACGAGGCTGGCCAAATCTGCCGACGCGTAGAAAACGTCCATTTTACGGTGATTTCATTTGTACTAACACGTCGCATTTTTAACGTACAGTTCGAATTACCTCACAGAAGGTTTGGAGTGTTTGGAAAAACAAACAAGCAAAAAATTAACATTCGCCGGAAGACTCTGGAACGCTATTGTGGCCAGGGCGAGGCTTATTGTGGCCAGGGCGAGGCTTATTGTGGCCAGGGCGAGGCTTATTGTGGCCAGGGCGAGGCTTATTGTGGCTAGGGCGAGGCTTATTGTGGCCAGGGCGAGGCTTATTGTGGCTAGGGCGAGGCTTATTGTGGCCAGGGCGAGGCTTATTGTGGCTAGGGCGAGGCTTATTGTGACCAGGGCGAGGCTTATTGTGGCCAGGGCGAGGCTTATTGTGACCAGGGCGAGGCTTATTGTGGCCAGGGCGAGGCTTATTGTGGCCAGGGCGAGGCTTATTGTGACCAGGGCGAGGCTTATTGTGGCCAGGGTAAGGCTTATTGTGGCCAGGGCGAGGCTTATTGCGGCCAGGGCGAGGCTTATTGTGGCCAGGACAAGGCTTATTTCGAGGGCTGTGACATTAGGGTAAGCGACGATGCGCTCAGATCATAACACCTTTGTCTCTTTGTCTCCCTCTCTCCCCCTTTATTTTCTCTCTCCCTCCCAATCTCTCTCTACCCCCCCCCCCCCCCCCCTCTCTCTCGCCCCCTCTCTCTCTCCCCCTCCCTCTCTCTCTCTACCCCCCCCCCCCTCTCTCGCCCCCCCTCTCTCGCCCCCCTCTCTCTCTCCCCCTCCCTCTCTCGCACTAAATATTCATCACCTATCGCAGTATGGCCAGACATGAGAGAATTTTAATCCCTCAGATGCGTTGTTGAGGCTGAAGGATGATTTGTCTGTGTCCTGTTGTTCCTGTTGCTGCTGCTGCTGCTGTTGCTGCTGCTGTTGCTGCTGCTGTTGTACTATCATCACCACCCATCCACACAAAAAAAATATACATTTACCCCAGCTTGCTACATCAATCCAAACTGGAGATGCAACCTTCGATGTATCATACACTTCTGTATACACCCTACACCCCCTCCCCCAACAACAATACAACACCTCTTCACACCTTCCCTACAGAGCCATTAATACAGCAGACAAAACTTCAATAACACGCTCCCACCTCTGCAATACAAGAGGCTCCGCGAAAAAAAATATTGGCCGAGCGGGTCGCTTTGACCCCGGGGGACTGGCAGAGAGATTCTGGCTGGCTGGCTGGCTGGCTGGCTGGCTGGCTGGCTGGCTGGCTGGCTGGCTGGCTGGCTGGCTGGCTGGCTGGCTGGCTGGCTGGCTGCCTGCCTGGCTGGCTGGCTGGCTGGCTGGCTGGCTGGCTGGCTGGCTGGCTGGCTGCCTGGCTGGCTGGCTGGCTGGCTGGCTGCCTGGCTGGCTGGCTGGCTGCACGTTGCAGTCTTGCTGTTACCATGCTGGTGTGTTACATATGCATGGCGCACGACGACATCGAGCTACGAAACGATTTGGCGATTGTATGTCGCTATAGTGTGTTCCTGGGGTGAGGGAGAGGGAGAGAGAGAGAGAGAGAGAGAGAGAGAGAGAGAGAGAGAGAGAGAGAGAGAGAGAGAGAGAGAGAGAGAGAGAGAGAGAGAGAGAGACAGACAGACAGACAGACAGACAGAGAGAGAGAGAGAGAGAGAGAGAGAGAGAGAGAGAGAGAGAGAGAGAGAGAGAGTAAGAGTATAAGAAGCCAGCGAGGGAGGAGAGAGAGGTAGCGTCATAGGCATTAGTAATAAGGTTGATGTAACGCGATTTGACTCGAGATTACTTTCCCTGATGTCAACCTCCTCTTTCTCCTCCTCTTCCGCCTCCTCTTCCTTCCCCACTTCTCTCCCCAGCACCCCTCTACCCCCCTCTCCCTCTATATATGCAATACCACTACTCTGTGACAGTGGTTCCAAACCTTTTTTTTTACCAGCAAGGACCCCTTTTTGCTAATATAAAATTTCCCCACGGCTCCCCCGTCTGTGTAAAGTCTGTGTACTCAACAGGCCGGTTTTTATTAACTCGTTCTCCCAGTTTCATCTCTCAATTGGTCATGTGTAACTGAGTACGCAGTTAAATAAATGGCAAGTATTAAACAAACTTGTTCAATGAGATGGTTGATGAGGCTTTGTTGACGTTATGTTCAGAACCAAATGGCAGTTGTCAGGTTCAGAGCCAGATGGCAGTTGTCAGGTTCAGAGCCAGATGGCAGTTGTCAGGTTCAGAGCCAGATGGCAGTTGTCAGGTTCAGAGCCAGATGGCAGTTGTCAGGTTCAGAGCCAGATGGCAGTTGTCAGGTTCAGAGCCAGATGGCAGTTGTCAGGTTCAGAGCACTGGACGACGCAGTGAAAACTGCCTCGACCAGAGTAGTGTTCAGTTATCTCAACATCTCCATGCTGACAATAATTCTCACCATATGCAACAATGAGTCCATACGAGACTTGTCATAATGGCTGGACAGTTAGTCTCGAGTCTACACTCCAGGAACTACGAGATCAAAATAATCAGGACAGTGTTACCAAGTAATTGATTACTTGAAGGATTATTTGATATTTGTCCAGTATTACTGTACAAAATGAAAAAAAAGTGCTGGTAGGCCTATAAGCTTTCTTGGGCTATTTGGGCAATCCCTCCCCCCCCCCTTTACCACTGTCTGAAACATACGTACTTTCATCTGTGTCTATGTATATAATATATACATACATATATATGTATATTAATCTTAATTTACCAATTTATCCACCTGAAACTATAGTTCTAATCACACACAGAGATCACACTAACGTGATGCATCAAATGAACAAATCCACAAGGGCCGTGACGAGGATTCGAACCTGCGTCCGGGAGCATCCCAGACACTGCCACTGCCTTAATCGACTGTCGATTAATTCTAATAGTCACTATTTGGAGAAAAGTTCCAATGTGGTGACGGACCTCCACTCAACCACTTTTTCTACTATTAATTTTAGAGTCCTGTAAAAAATAAAGCTAATAGGTGACCTTAAAATATTCCTAGGTCTAGTATAGTACATATATGTACTATAGTGGGCCTACGATAGCTTGTATTAGGCCTAGGGGTTGCTAGGAGAGGTTAGGTCTTATATTTATCTTGTATTTAAGAAGTGTTTCTGGTTGGTTCAAGTTCAATAGTGCAATAGTCGACTTTCTGGTGGTCCATCACTATATATTGGTACTTTCTGGTGGTCCATCACTATATATTGGTACTTTCTGGTGGTCC
The DNA here is from genome assembly GCF_040958095.1 of Procambarus clarkii. Classification (NCBI taxonomy): domain Eukaryota; kingdom Metazoa; phylum Arthropoda; class Malacostraca; order Decapoda; family Cambaridae; genus Procambarus; species Procambarus clarkii. The sequence goes on from NC_091240.1 coordinate 2,893,230, forward strand.
ATCACTATATATTGGTACTTTCTGGTGGTCCATCACTATATACTGGTACTTTCTGGTGGTCCATCACTATATATTGGTACTTTCTGGTGGTCCATCACTATATATTGGTACTTTCTGGTGGTCCATCACTATATATTGGTACTTTCTGGTGGTCCATCACTATATATTGGTACTTTCTGATGGTCCATCACTATATATTGGTACTTTCTGGTGGTCCATCACTATATATTGGTACTTTCTGGTGGTCCATCACTACATACTGGTACTTTCTGGTGGTCCATCACTATACTGGTACTTTCTGGTGGTCCATCACTACATACTGGTACTTTCTGGTGGTCCATCACTATACTGGTACTTTCTGGTGGTCCATCACTACATACTGGTACTTTCTGGTGGTCCATCACTATACTGGTACTTTCTGGTGGTCCATCACTACATACTGGTACTTTCTGGTGGTCCATCACTGCGTCAGCGTCAGACGGACACTACTGCGCGTCGCCGCCGTCACTACGACCGACACCTGGCCTCCTAAGGCGTCCCAACGACAAAAAAAACTCAGGTACTAAAGTGCCCTTATCCTAACCTACCAGAGGAGCCAAAACAGAAAACGGGGCAGTATGTCAATTTCGCCAGCCGCTGCCATTTTCTAGTACGACGATTTTTTTTAAGACTTGGGTACAGTATACGTCACAAATGCGACGTTCTATGAGGAGACCAGGTCGTTTCGTCAGTTCTTCGTACCCAGGCACCGCCAACACGAGGGGAGCCGGTCGGCCGAGTGGACAGTACGCTGGACTTTTAATCCTGTGGTCCTGGGTTCGATCCCGGGCGCCGACGAGAAACGATGGACAGAGTTTCTTTCACCTATGCCCCTGTTGCCTAGCAGTAAAATAGGTACCTGGGTGTTAGTCAGCTGTCACGGGCTGCTTCCTGGGGGTGGAGGCCTGGTCAAGGACCGGGCCGCGGGGACACTAAAAAGCCCCGAAATCATCTCAAGATAACCTCAAGATAACCACAACCTCGCCTCACATTTGTCACCGAAAACAGCGAAATTACAATTCACTGATGTAGAAATTGTTCTAATTGGATCGCTGTTAACTTTGTCGTAAAGAAGGGAGGAGCTTCAGGGAGTGTCCCACAACGCTGTCAACGGGATACAGTTAGAGCAGACTGCTCTAAAGCCCTCCGTCCTCCCAATGTCAAGAAAACGGTCAATTTAAAGTAGTCTCTCCTAACCTACCAGAGGACCCAAAACAGAAAACGGGGCAGGACGTCACTTTCGCCAGCCATTTCCAATTTTCAAGTACGATAATTTATGGCCTTATGTTACGCAAACGAGCGAAATGCGACGTTCTTTGTGGGTAGACATCTACACGTGTCTGTGGGTAGACATCTACACGTGTCTGTGGGTAGACATCTACACGTGTCTGTGGGCAGACATCTACACGTGTCTGTGGGCAGACATCTACACGTGTCTGTGAGTAGACATCTACACGTGTCTGTGGGTAGACATCTACACGTGTCTGTGGGTAGACATCTACACGTGTCTGTGGGTAGACAGCTACACGTGTCTGTGGGTAGACATCTACACGTGTCTGTGGGTAGACATCTACACGTGTCTGTGGGTAGACATCTACACGTGTCTGTGGGTAGACATCTTCACGTGTCTGTGGGTAGACATCTACACGTGTCTGTGGGTAGACATCTACACGTGTCTGTGGGCAGACATCTACACGTGTCTGTGGGTAGATAGCTAAGCCTGACTCCTCACCTCCGTCAAAAAAGCCTTTTCGAAAACCCTCAGGCTCACCTGTCCTTCAAGTCATCAGAGTAACAATTATTTTTCATTAATAAACTGGTATTTTAAGGGGAATTGCTTGTGATGAACTGTGTTGATGAGAACGAGCTGTCAGATAAGCAATGGGGGCGGGGTCTCGAACCCGGGTCCGTGAAGCAAGAAAAGCTTGGTGGAATCTTGACAGGTCCTGAAAAACTATTTGCCTCGAACTGGTTCCTCGCTCTAATTGAGGGTCAGAATACCTGAGCACATCGCCTGAAGCAGCAGACTTAATCAAGGAAATTTGGGGTCGAGTTTCCGGCAGGGAGCACGAGGCTCCTTGATGAAAAGTCTGGAACACGGAAGTGGAGTTCCTTCCAGCTTAAGGAACGTACGACCACGAGACTGCAAGATTATTTGTTAAATCACTATTATGAAATCTGGCGAAATTGTTAATAAAAGTTCTCGAGAAAATGAAGAGATTTCAGTAATTAAATGATTTAATTCTTCCTAATTCGTTTTTATCGCCATGATTTTATTTTTTTTCTCTTCCTCACCCTTCTTCCCTCTCTCTCCATCCCTCCTTCCCTCTCCCCCCTCCATCCCTCTCTTCTCCCCCTCCATCCCTCTCTCTCTCTCCCCTTCCATCCTTCTCTCCCCTTCCATCCCTCTCTCTCCCTACGCTGTAAACACAACAACCACCACTCCTGCAGGAGCCACGGGGCCTCTAGGAGGTTCCCGCCCTTTCCGCCGTCAACCGCAAAACAGCGCGAGGCTATTTCAAATTCAAAATTCAAATTTTTAATTCAGGAAAAAGTACATACATTGATGAAGAGTTACGAACATAATGTTGGATTTATAGATAGAGGAGTCTATAGAGGATAATCTCTCGTATTTCAGGAGGCCCGTTGTTGAATAACGGCGTCAGCTCCTGTTCCCGCCCGTTGGCCAATCCCGTTGGCCAATCCTGCCCTCTCCTGCGCACCCAGTTCCCATAACTGAAACGGGATCTGTGTTATAGACGGACTCCTGCTATAGTACAGAGGAGTACGCTTATATCCTTTGGTTATATACATTTAGTATGTATTTTGGTTATGCAATCGGAATATGCCTTTAATTATATTATCCAACCTATCCTCATGTCTATAGGGGGTATTTATAATAACGATAAGGACCATCATTATATATATATATATATATATATATATATATATATATATATATATATATATATATATATATATATATATATATATATATATATATATATATATATATATATATATATATATATATATATATAATGGCGTGAAGGGCAATCAGAAAGTAGAAATTGGATACAATTGAATTTAGACAAACTGGAAAAGGTTTTGTCCTGATATAAAGAGAACTCAACTTGGCCCTCACTTTCCTAGGCCTAATGCACGCCATCTGAGGCCTAACATAGTACATATATGTATTATACTAGGGCCTAGGAATATTCACGTTTGGTTTCTAGCTTCATTTGTTTTCGGACTATAAAATGAATAGTACCAAATTCCATCTAATTGTTCATTACGTCTATGTACGATGGTACATATTGTTACAAAAATATGTAAAATGTAAGGGGGTCACCCCCAGGTGACGCAGAGGGGGGGAATGACCCCTAGGTGACGCAGAGGGGGGGAATGACGCAGAGAGGGGGGGGTGACGCAGAGGGGGAAGGGACGCGCTCCACTAACCCCTGGGAAGGGGGTCCTCTCCCAGGCTCCTCCTCTCTACCAAGGCTTGATTGTCTCTCCCTCATTCCCTCCCTCTCTCCTCCCTTTCCCATTCTCTCACTCCCTTTCAGTCTCTCCCTCACTCCCGGGACTCACTCCACCTCTCAGTCTCATTCTTTCTCTACTTCGTCCTCTAGCACACACACACACACCAAGACTCACCTCTTTAAGGTGTTGTACACTTCTCAGTTTCTTTGAAACATCCAGGCTGAGCTCCACTAAGCTTTGAGCCTTTATAAAGCAGCCACGATGAGCTCCACTAAGCCTTGAGCCTTTCTAAAGCAGCCACGATGAGCTCAGCTAAGCCTTGAGCCTTTCTAAAGCAGCCACGATGAGCTCCACTAAGCCTGGAGCCTTTCTAAAGCAGCCACGATGAGCTCCACTAAGCCTTGAGCCTCTAAAGCAGCCACGATGAGCTCAGCTAAGCCTTGAGCCTTTCTATAGCAGTCCAGATAGGCGCTTTATAACATCACAAGCTAATTTGCAGGTTATACATATCAACTAGAGAGTGAGATCACTAAGGCTAATATGAAATTAAAAACGACTTTTCGATCCTTAATTCTTTTCCTATGGATGGGGTGTTTGAGTTCAACCAGGCTGTTGTGGTCGCTCTACCTGCCATGGTCAGTAATGGTGGAGGAAGGGGGGAAGGTACCTACCATTTCTGGGGTGATGGGAAATGCCTCACAAACCCCTGAAGTGGTAGGGTAGTTACTAACGAGTCCGGAGTAGTCCTGAAGTAGCCCCCATGAGTGTCTTATGTGTCTCCATGAGTGTCCAGGAGTGTCTATGTGTCTTCATGAGTGTCTATGTGTCTCCAGACTTTCCTAAAGCAACTCAAATGGGTCCCAATAGACCGGTTGCAATTCTACACAAGTTGGGGGTCAGCCCCGACCCTCTTCAAGCTGCCAGTGTATCAATGACCTTTTAACCTAACACTTACCCAGATGAGCGCTTAAAAAGCCCTCCTGACTCGTCAGCAGTGAGCACAAACGAGCTCTAAGCCTCTAGGACGCAGGAAAATAGAGCATCAATCACCCCTGAGCCTCTCTTGAGCACGGGGGGGGGGAGGAGGTTGGTGCTCTTGTTAGCCTTAAGCAGTTACACCTTAATTACCAAACTCGCCACAAGGTCTGAGACCTGTCTCGCATCTTGCCGGAGGCTCTTGACGGCGTGGCGTGAGACAGGTAACCCCCACCAAAACACAAACCTCCCCCCCCCACCCCACAAACGTCCCCCACCCCCCAACAAACCTCCCCCACCCCCCACCCCACAAACCTCCCCCACCCCCCAACCCCCAACAAGACAGCCCGCTGTTGTCAATATTTCGGCGAAAATCCCTCAAGAAAACCGGAGGATGTGGTGTGATTGACGGCCCTCCAGAACACCAAGACGAATGTGTGGGCGGGGGGCTGTGGGCGGGCTGTGGGGCGGGGGCTGTGGGCGGGGGCTGTGGGCGGGCTGTGGGGCGGGGGCTGTGGGCGGGGGCTGTGGGCGGGCTGTGGGGCGGGGGCTGTGGGCGGGGGCTGTGGGCGGGCTGTGGGGCGGGCTGTGGGCGGGCCATGGGTGGGGGTGTCCCGCCCACAGCCAGACGTGTGAATTCACATGGGTGAACACACATACAAAACTGTGTGTGTTCCAGCACTGGGGTAAACAGGCCCAGTTCAGGAATCTGTACACCAGTTGATTGACAGTCGAAGGGACGGACCAAAGAGCTGGAGCTCAACCCCGGCAAGCACAAGTAGGTGAGTACACACAAAAGGACGGGGGCTCTCTATAGTACAGTCCAGCTTCATAAACAAAAGCCGTTAAGACACTGGGAAAAGCCCATTAGACCGGTGGGTCAAACATCTGGACCTAATGGCCGCCATCTTGCTTATAAAAATCGGATCTAGATTCACGAAGCAGTTACGCAAGCACTTACGAACTTGTCCATCTTTTCTCAATCTTTAGCGGCTTTGTTTACAATTATTAAACAGGTTAATGAGCACCGAAGCACCAGGAGGCTGTTTATAACAATAACAACAGTTGATTGGCAAGTTTTCGTGCTTGTAAACTGTTTAATAAATGTAACCAAAGCCGTCAAAGATTGAGGAAAGATGTACACGTTCGTAAGTGCTTGCGTAACTGCTTCGTGAATCTGGCCCCATACAGCGAAAGGATATTATACGAGTTTGATATAATGATATAGTATACTATATCATACAGCGTAAGGATATAGTATACAACCCCAAGTTTACACCACACAACGGAAGGATACTCTCTCCAAGTTTACATCACACAACGTAAGGATACCCCCAAGTTTACACCACACAACGTAAGGATACTCCCCCAAGTTTACACCACACAACGTAAGGATACACCCACAAGTTTACACCACACAACGTAAGGATACTCCCCCAAGTTTACACCACACAACGTAAGGATACACCCACAAGTTTACACCACACAACGTAAGGATACTCCCCAAGTTTACACCACACAACGTAAGGATACACCCCCAAGTTTACACCACACAACGTAAGGATACACCCCCAAGTTTACACTAAACACTGCAGGTTCGTCAGAGAGCAACTTCATCTCTGGACAAATATTTCATTAGCGAACGAGCTCGTAAAAAATGGACCTGCACTATGTTAACTTAACGTGATCATGGCCCGGGGGGTAGGGAGGGGGGGAGGGGGGAGGGAGGGAGGGAGGGAGAGAGAGAGAGAGAGAGAGAGAGAGAGAGAGAGAGAGAGAGAGAGAGAGAGAGAGAGAGAGAGAGAGAGAGAGAGAGAGAGAGAGAGCTGAATCTGAGCATAAAATCAAACTGTGTGTGATGTAGTGGACAATCTGTCCACCTTTTGGACTCCTCAGGGTGTGATATTGGTCCAGGTTGTGTGATAGAAGGTATTGGACTGTCTCTGTGTCTCTCTCTCTCTCTCTCTCTCTCTCTCTCTCTCTCTCTCTCTCTCTCTCTCTCTCTCTCTCTCTCTCTCTCTCTCTCTCTCTCTCTCTCTCTGGCCCTCGTCGCCTATAATCTTGAGATATGAACGAGATTCACATTTCTGCATCAGGGCGATTCATATTTCTAAAGATTTATGCAAGTCTCAAATAAATATGGGAGGAGCAGGAGAAACTGCGCGATGAACATATATAAACCGACAGAGAAAGTGGATAAGACCTTAAGCGAAGGGGAATAATGGAGGAAGAGAGAATACAGAGATAAAGACGACGAAGGGAAATGTAAATAATAAGGATTTCGGTAGAGGGAGATAGGAAGGATGTAAGGTAATTATCAAGAGAAACCGCCAGAAAGAATGGAGGAGAGAGAGAGAGAGAGGAATAAATGAGGAAAGCGAGAAAGAGGAAAGATGTAAATATAGAGAGGGAGATAAGCAGAGCAATGCGTATTATATTTTCTGACGACTACGAGACTAACTTGAATTCTCTGTCTCTTTCTTGATCTCAGTCTTACCTTTATGATTTAGGATATCCCCACTTAACGCCAGGCTTTCAACACCCCAGGCTTCCCCAGGCCCAGCCACCAGCCCCCAGTAATCCCCCACTACCCCAGGATTCCCCCAGGCCCAGCCACTATCCCCAGTAATCCCCCACTACCCCAGGATTCCCCCAGGCCCAGCCACTATCCCCAGTAATCCCCCACTACCCCAGGCTTCCCCCAGGCCCAGCCACTATCTCCAGTAATCCCCCACTACCCCAGGATTCCCCCAGGCCCAGCCACTATCCCCAGTAATCCCCCACTACCCCAGGATTCCCCCAGGCCCAGCCACTATCCCCAGTAATCCCCCACTACCCCAGGCTTCCCCAGGCCCAGCCACCAGCCCCCCAACACCAACCTTGGGCTAGAAAAGCGTGAGCAAGAACTGAAACCTTCGGCCCGTTGAGCAAAAGGTGACTCGCAGCCCTTGAGAAGTGGTGATGGGGGAGAGGGAGGGAGGGAGGGAGAATGGAGGGATGGTGGGGGGAAGAGAGATGGGAGGGAGAGGGAGTGGAAGGTGAGAGGGAGAGTAGGAACGGAAGGAGACCTTACCTCGACCCCACCCTCGACCCCCACTCGACCCCCACTCTCGACCCCCACCCTCGACCCCCACTCTCGACCCCACCGTCGACCCCCACTCGACCCCCACTCTCGACCCCCACCCTCGACCCCCCCCCCACCCTCGACCCCCCCCACCCTCGACCCCCCACCCTCGAGCCCCCCACCCTCGACCCCCCACCCTTGACCCCCCACTTTCGACCCCCCCACCCTCGACCCCCACACCCTCGACCCCCACACCCTCGACCCCCACCCTCGACCCCCCCCACCCTCGACCCCACCACCCTTGACCCCCACCCTCGACCCCCACACCCTCGACCCCCCCTTTTCGAGTATGCGTGCGTGCGCCCCCCCCCACCCCCCCCCCCCCGTGCACGCAAGATAATCAAGACAAGAAGCTCGTGCACAAGTTATCTTTATCAGTTCCTATTTACATACAAGCACAACAATGTGTCTGACCTGCACTTGAAACAACCCTCATCCCCACAAGTCTATCATGTCACCTGGCAACCTCAACACATGTCAACAATTCTATTTCAAAAACGTATTTTTTTTTTAATCTAAATTCTTCTAAATTATATCTATTATTAAGTATGGATATATTAGATTGAGATTTGTTATTCTGGTGCTTAAGGTATACTAAGTATAAATATACTGATATACTAAGGTATATTCTACACCTTAGAAAAGTCCCCTTTAATAAACTCTTAGTAAACTTAGCTCTCAGTAAAGTCTTAGTAAACTTAGCTCTTAGCAAATTAAACTTTTAGTAAACTTAGCTTAGTAAAGTTACCCCTTATTCTGCGCCTGTCTACAGAATGTCTATTTACGAATATGATGATGACTTAAGATAATGACTCACTTCCTTATCTCACGAAGGAAGTGAGATAAGAATGAAAAGAATAACATATGGGAAAAAAAAAGGTTTTACAGTATTTACAGAGAGAGAGAGAGAGAGGAGAGAGAGAGAGAGAGAGAGAGAGAGAGAGAGAGAGAGAGAGAGAGAGAGAGAGAGAGAGAGAGAGAGAGAGAGAGAGAGAGAGACTGAGAGACTGAGAGACTGTCCAACCACTACACAAGTGAAAGGGTTGGCCCAAGAACCAATCT
>NC_091240.1:2904415-3034415 GCF_040958095.1 Procambarus clarkii
TGAACAAGGTGTAATTACACTTAATCTGACCCCCCCCTAAAATAAAGGTAATCTACCCCCACGTGCCTTCATATTAACACAAGAGAACTGTTCAAGGAACTCACAAATTAACAACTAAGGTTGAACAAAATGAAACAGGATGTGTGCGCGTCACGCAAGTTCCTCACGAGATTCTAGTTTTGCGTCAAGCGAACATAAATTCCAGAGCATTATCCAGAATTGATTGGCGAGACGATAGACAAAATCAAATGACGTCTGTCAACGTAACGTCTTTTAACGTCAAATTCATCAAAATAACCCGCGACGGTTTAAATGTCGTTACAACAAATATTCAAATTATATGTTTCAAACCAAAAAAATTTAAAAAGTTTCTAAGAAAAATTTTAGTTTCTAAAAACAAAAATTGGTTTGTTGGGATGATGTTTGAAATATATTTACTTACGTGGTTACATTTTGTCGTAGCTGAGACGAGAGAAACGGCTGAAGAAGGGAATAGAAGAATAGGCTACTGCACGAGCAATCGATTCTGGAGACCTTTCAGGCAAGCAAGAGCAACCGAAACTTCAGAGAGAATCAATGAGCTGTCGATGTTGAATCACGGTGGACTGAAACCTCCTCCTAGCCTCATGACCTGTTAACCTGCCTAGCCTCCTAGCCTCATGGGGGGGGGGGATATCTTGGGCTCCCCTCATGGGGGTATGAAGGCCAGGTCGTACCCTCACCCCACTTCCCCTTTCCCCTCCCCCATAGACACCCTAGACAGCCCCCCATAGCAATGTCCTCCCACAGCAGGTGAGTCAGCGTGGGCGTGGCCAGGCTCAGGTTATTGTCAAGGTTCCACTTCTTGCATGGGAGGAGGTGAGAGAGAGAGAGAGAGAGAGAGAGAGAGAGAGAGAGAGAGAGAGAGAGAGAGAGAGAGAGAGAGAGAGAGAGAGAGAGAGAGAGAGAGAGAGAGAGAGAGAGAGTAGAGAGGGACCAACTGTGCCTCTATAAACTACTATGCTGATCTTACATGATACATTTGTCTACATAGGGTGTAGCAATTTCATTTCATAGTACGAAAAGTCGACATCCGAGGTCAGAACGATTGGGCAGAGTCCCGAGAGACATCCCTAGTTCAGGGAAGGTGGTGGCGACGCCCGTGGCGCCTTACACCACTTCTGGAGAGAAGCAGCGTCCTGGAAGTCATCCGACGCTGGAAAGCACTAACGAACCAGCGAGACAATGCACGGTTAGCCAATGACGGGGACCCTGGCTAGCGTGGAACGGCCCATTTAGGTAGGGGAGTGGAATTATAGAAGGCCCTTGGGGTACCTTCCATAACGACTAGAAAACCGGGAGGTTCTGCAACACTGTTCAACTGCTACATTACATCCGTTCCAGAGGACGAACACCCAGTCGTACAACAGCCAAGATCTGTCGTTTTGTAGACCAGGCCGGCCAAGACGCTGTCTGTATATGGCTGGTGTCAAGAGCTAGCTGCTGGATGTCAAGATCTCGATCTGGTACGATGGTTAGTCAGCCATGGTCACTGGCAGGCGCTGGCAGGATCTGGTAGTATCTGGTAGGCACTTGCCGGCACTGGCTGCATTACCGGGATATCCTCAACAACACTAAGAGTTTATAAAGTGATTTCAAAACTCCGGGTACCTCATTCCCGCAGGTTTTTCAAGTGGTCGAATGACTGAACATTTTATAATGTGTGAGAGGTCAGGACTGAGAGCTACCCATCACCTGCAGCTATAATGACTGCCACTTACAATACAATGAAAGTATAATGTATATATATAATTAAATGCAAGCCTTTTTCGAGATGCATATGTGAAGAGTAGAGAGTAAATATGGAAGTAGAAGGAACATATGAGAGCTAGGAATGTGGTTTTGATGAAATAGGAAGGTGTTCCGAGGGAAGGTAAAATCCAATAGCCATTTTTATGACCGGGCTTCTTGTTTAAAATTCGCTACTTGGAACAAAAAGTTCCAAGTAGCACGGGCTATGGTGAGCCCGCAGTGGACTTAAAAATATGACCGGGCGTCGCTGTGGTAATACGGACGACACAGAACTGGAATGAATTATATTCGGTGACCTGACGCAGCATGATTTGAAGTGTAAATTGAGTAATTTTTAGCATATCGATTGTATTTTGTTCAAGGAGACTGTTGGAAATGTAATCTGTCTACTCTGAAGACATAGGTTATTTGAGCCTGTTTGTCCCTACCTGTGAGGAGTTGGGGTGGGGGGGGGGTGTCGGAGAGCTGCTTCAGGACATCACAGTCTACTTGTTCAGGGTGTCATTACTCGGTCAATTTCCATGTTCTACATTTTCAGGTCTTTGTTTGAAAATATATGAAAAAGCTCGCATTAATGTGGTTCAGAACTTCCTCCTCAAAATAATAATGTAGAATTATTTATTTTCCATTAAATATTTCTCCTGTTGTGTTACAGTTATTAGTGTTTTTTTATTTAACTTTTAAACTACAATGAGTTTCATACATCAAGTTCCTCAGCTTTACACGTCATAATATATCATTGTCAATTTAATTAGTTTTGTCCACCTTTTCATGTTATTATATATCTTTCTCGCCCGCCCTGTCAGTCAGCCGCCACAGGTAACGGAAGCCCAGCCCGACCCTGGCACTTACCACACTGTCAGACGTGAACCGTTAGCCATATAAAGTGGCTTCAGAGCTAACCAGGTCACAACTTTTCCATGCTAACGCTTTCAGAGTCTGTGAGTTTTCTCCTATCAGACCACAACCTTCAAATCAATATAGTCTTAACAACAGAGATGGAGATATCTAAGTCTAGTCCAACCTCACCCTCGATACATACTGACTTGGCTGCTATCTGTGGATGTAAAGTCTACGGACCTCGCCCGCCGTGTTTCAGTGTCTTACGACGATTCGCTGTCAAAAAATTTGATAACCTATGTGATTGATTACGGGCTATTCATGCGCGTGCCACCTCTTGGGTGGTTTAATCATCAACCAATCAATCTTTTGTGACTGATAACCGCGGCACCAGATGCCAGAGTGGTGTTAGTAAGAGCTGAACCGATGGTCAAGTGAAGGCCCTCTTGCAACCAAGGGATCAGGTGGCACTGGCACAAACTCGTGTTTGTGGCAGTGTTAGAGTGCCAGGTGGCACCCTCCATCTCCCATCATGATAACCACAAACGACACGATCACTGGATTTACAAACAAAGCAGGTTTGCCAACCAAAATGAGGCATAATACTGATTTTTTTGTAAACAAAATCTGCTTACAACCAAAATTATTTTCAACCAAAATACGGTTTCCAACAGACCTCCCCCGACAGCATAAGCTGGTTATTCTTCAAGGTCAGTGATTGCATTAACCCAAATCCCTCTTTCCCTCCACATCCCCTTCCCCCCCTTTCTCATGCTAACTCCCTTCAACTTTCCACTCTCATTCCCCTCTATATTGCCCTTCTCTCTCATATCCCTCCCATTCTCTTCTTCCTCCCCCTCTTCCTTCAACTTACCCCAAAGATGATGTGTTAATGAGAAACTCACTCACTCTCTCTCTCTCTCTCTCTCTCTCTCTCTCTCTCTCTCTCTCTCTCTCTCTCTCTCCAACCAAAATAAATGAGGTACAATACTGATTTTTGTAAACAAAATCTTTTTTACAACCAAAATTATTTTCAACCAAAATAAGGTTTCCAACAGACCTCCCACGACATTCCTGACCTCACCCTCTGCTGACATTTCCATGCCAAACACAACCTTGAGCCATAATTGAACATTAAGCAGACATAAAAACAACCTTGCAGACTAACAAGGCAGTTAGCAGGCAAACAACGACCTCTGCTCTCCCTCTCCACTCCTGTTTACGCTTTATTTGGCCCTCCCTGTCACACAGTTTCGTCTCTGACCGTCGAGCGGTAATGGGTAGAACAGCGAGTGAAATAGTGTGAAGGGACGAGTGTGAGTGGACGAAAGAGTGAGTGGAGAGATCAAAATGAGATGTGTGTGAACATTATTAATTGATCAAAATACCGGTGCCTATATGTATATGTGAAGGAATACCATCTTCCTCCCTGTAACCATCTTCATTACAGCCAACCTTCCCTACTATGGGGAAGAAATATTTGGGTAAAAATACGATCTGCCTAAGATTAGGCAATAGGCCTCCTGGAACCAATGTAATAATCCTGTGATATTACGATATCCTCACAGAGATAGAAATATATACTGACCTGCCTTGACCTGACCTGGCTCATCTTAGAACGTCAAACCAGACTTGACATGACCAAGTTCGACCTGACCTGACCTGACCTGACCTGACCTGACCTTCAAGGTTTCTCGTCTCGTTTACACGAGACGAGAAGCTTTGGGAGGGAAATTGTTGCTGAAATGACGACTTGACCTGACTAACAAAAATAGGTGGTGATTAAAGGTTATTTTTGGATATGTTGCAGGGGAATGAGGGGTCCCTGAGGGACATGAGGGACATAGAGGGACACTTAAAGGGAATATCGGACTCGGGGAATGAAGGACGGATGTGAAGAACTTGAGAAATAAAGTTCCAGAATACTGCCCAATTAAAAACTTTTTAAAATAGTAGGAATGCTTCGATATAATGAAGTTCTACACATCATAATGTTGAAGACATTTACAATGAAATGCCAAAAGAAAGCGTCAAGATGTGCAACTACACTTTTCATGGTGCCGGTGGCTGAGCGGACATCACACTGGACGCGTGATCCTGTGCTCACGAGTTCAATCCCGGGCGCCGGCGAGAAACAATGGGCAGAGTTCCTTTCACCCTGATGCCCCTGTTACCTAGCAGTAAATAGTTATCTGGGAGTTAGTCAGCTGTCACGGGCTGCTTCCTGGGGGTGGAGGCCTGGTCGAGGACCGGGCCGCGGGGACACTAAAGCCCCAGAATCATCTCAAGATGGTGTGTGTAGACCTGTGTTTAATTCTCAGTCTTATGAAAAGGTGACGTCAGAGTAATGTAGCCAATGAGAGAGAAGCGCTCACCTGTAAACAGTAATGCAGGCGACGACTAACCAATTAAAACTTGAAAGTAAACTTCAAACATAACCTCGTGGCCGACTGACCAATCGCATGACCTCTGACCTGTGAGGACTGACGTCACTGCTGTGTAATCAATCGCTACTTCACCATCTTGTAAGGACTGACGTCATACAGGACTCACCAAGCCCGTGTCCACTAACCAATGAGTGACGTCGCAGTCGTCTAACAAACCCCGTGTCCATTAACCAATGAGTGACGTCGCAGCCGTCTAACAAACCCCGTGTCCACTAACCAATGAGTGACGTCGCAGCCGTCTAACAAACCCCGTGTCCACTAACCAATGAGTGACGTCGCAGCCGTCTAACAAACCCCGTGTGCACTAACCAATGAGTGACGTTGCAGCCGTCTAACAAACCCCGTGTCCACTAACCAATCAGTGACGTCGCAGCGGTCTAACAAACCCCGTGTCCACTAACCAATCAGTGACGTCGCAGCGGTCTAACAAACCCCGTGTCCACTAACCAATCAGTGACGTCGCAGCCGTCTAACAAACCCCGTGTCCACTAACCAATGAGCGACGTCGCAGCCGTCTAACAAACCCCGTGTCCACTAACCAATGAGCGACGTCGCAGCCGTCTAACAAACCCCGTGTCCACTAACCTGTGAGGAGTGAGGTGACGGCGGCGACCAGAAGAGAGGAGGACACAGCGGGACCCGCTATGGGTCCAGCCACGATGCCCACGACGTAGGTCACGCCCAGCACCGCCCACAGCCCCACACTGCGGTACACAAGCACGCCCAGGCCACGCCCACAGTCGCCCCATATTCCCGGCGTGGGCGTGGGCGTCGTTACGGACGTGCGGGGATTCTGGTGGGCGAAGGGGCGAGTACGGACGAAGGCGGCGTAGATGTGGCGGGCGGAGGAGGCCAAAGTTTGCCGACGACGGGAATGTAACAATGGCGGAGTCATGGCTGCCACACAAAAAATAGTTCCGTCTTTTTCTGTTTCTAATTATCTCTACTAATGCTATTCAAGCATATTATATTTCACCTTCAGCATGTCCAGATTGGAATGCATTTTCCGGGTCACATGGAGAACCCTCGCTCCCTTATACCACACGCCTCTACTGCCCTGCCCAAGCCACAATTCCCGGGCATAATGGCTGAAATGTCTGGCCGGGAGATAGGTCACGGACTGTCAACACTTCTTTTGCCTCGAAAATAAATATATAAAAAAAAACACTATATCAACGTTTCTCAGTTCGCCAAAGACAAAGCACTTGAGTGGTATCCGAGATCTAGGGTGGCAAGGCCGCGGGCAGGACAAACAGGAAGAGGAATTGTAAAATTATATGAGAGTGGAATGAAGGTTGGCGGGTCAGTTCTGGAAGATAAGTCACGCGTCACCCCGCCACCATTACTCAGGACTTATAACCTCTCTGAAATATACAATAAAGACGTTCATCAATATAAAAAATATATTTAAGTTACGATATAAGAAAAAACTATATTAAATAATGAAATAAAGCAACGAAAACAAAGAAATGGGCGAAGGTCTTGAAATCACGATGTGCATTTGTCGAGCGTATGTTCGCTCGAATTTCAGAGTGTATATTGTGTGTATATTTTCGAGGGTTCTAAAATACTTTTTTTTAAGGTTAGTGTAAAAAATCAAGCTAGCGGAGTGAACCAAAATGTTCCATTTTCAATGTTTCACCACTAACCAATTATTCCACATTTGTTACTGAGCAGCCAGCAGACACGATAGCTCTACACGCTTGACCTTACACGGCAATACTGCTATTTTATCATGAAGAATGAACAATAAATTGTGATTAGATTTGGATATTAGGGTCTCAGTGGCACAGTTGGGTTCCAGCCCGGCCTCCAAACAAAGTCCCAAAAGTGATTCCATGCACCCGCCAAACCCCTCCCCCCCCCCCCCCCCCCCCGCTGTTTATGACTGAAAAACAGTTTACACACGACTCACAACTGTTGACGTTCGAACACTTCCGGAACAAGTGCTTCACTGGCGAATTCTCTTGAAGGAAAGAAGAACCGGACAAATCCTCATCTGCTACATAACATTGCACAGATGCATATAGAAGCAAACATGGCATCCGACAGCTTCACTTACTTCACAGATGGATCAGTAGACCAGCAGGGACAAGAAACCGAAGCTGCGGTTAAAGCAGGAAACTCTGTAAATAGTTGGAGGCTCTCAAATGGGTGTTCGACTTTACAAACAGAGATGCTAGCCATTCAAAAGGCTTTGGAACATGCTCTTGCTGAACACCGACAACATGTTATCATACATACAGATTCGAGAATCGCCATTGAAACCTTGCAACAAGAACACATATGTGATAACATCCATCTGATCACAAATGTCATATCATTCATGCAAACACTCAAACGACAAGGCCGACGGGTACTTATCAACTGGGTGCCAAGTCATGTGGGAATAATAGGAAATGACATTGCAGACAAAGCTGCAAAACTTGCAACTAAGAGAAGAAATGTAGACATTTACATGCCACAGAGTCTATCCCAGATGAAGAAAGTAATTCGAAACAGAGCAATGCAAAAGATGTACAGTGACCACAACACAGCAGTTGCAACATCAGGATCTGCGGGTTGGTACAAGAATTCAACCAACTACGAACCACTTAGTTTGATGAAAGGGAGCAGTAGAACAACAGAAGTGCACTTACATCGCATCAGGCTTGGATACCCATGTGCATGGGAAATAGGCTTACAGGTTCCGGAAGATGAGAGGAAATGTCAACACTGTGGAGACATGCCCGACAGACCACTGGAACATTATCTAACACAGTGCACAGTTACAAACCCATTAAGATTTCAACTTAGATTCAACAGAGCAGAGGAAGTTGTTAAACACATATGGCAAAATCTTACTGAAGCGACCATACGAGTCATAAATACTCACACTCCGCCCAAGTAAAACAGAAACAAGCAACACTTAGTGGGCCAGCCAGAGGCTTAGGGCCCGCGCAGGATTATCCCTGCAAAAAAGAAAAAAAAAAAAAAAACTGGCGAATTTTGTTGGAACCACAACGCTGTAAATGCTTCACCCACGTACTACAAATACAAACAATCGCCAACAGAACCTAAACACCTGACCTAACTTATGCCTATATATACACAATATGCTAATATAATATTAATTTATATTTGAGAAAATTCCCGTTTTGAATGAACAGCATGTTAAAATTTATGAATGCGTCTGTGGGGTCGACCGCTGGATAGAATGGACTTGAGTCGAGGACGGGTTGCTTCCTCAGGCCAGGCTCGTTAAAGCAGCGACCGACCCCTAAGACGAATTCATCAATTTTAACGTACTATTTATTAAAAATAGCTTTGTTCTCAAATATAAATTATTCTTATTACTCATTAAAGTTTTATGTACAGTTATGTAGAGTTAGGCTAGGTGCTAAGTTAGGTTAGCTATTATGTATATTTGAAGTACGTGGGTGAAGAAATTTCAACCCTTCCCGAAAATGTCAATTTTCGCTTTTAATTATATTTTATCTATGAACTGCTTCTTTTACTAGTCTTTATTTGTACCTCTCTTCGTCATCTTCTTCTTATTCTTCCCTTCTCGTATTTCCTCCTATTCCCTCTTTCTTACGTTAAATACTTCTGTTAAGAACTTTAGTTGTCAAAAAAGCAATTATGTTATTAGGTAATTCCTGAAACCCCGGCCAGCCGACTTAGCCAACAAAAAGGTGTGTTTTAGTGGTAGGCGCTTTCTCATTGGCCGATTTACTTTCGGTCCTGATTACGCGAGCCACGATGTTTACATGGCGCATTCCCCAATGGGAATTGAGCTTTACGAGAGAGTTGGTTCTCATTTGCTCCGTGGCGTCCTCCAGCAGGTTCCTACACCTGTGATGTTTATATGACAAACGCCCAATAAAAAGCGAGTATTATTGAGCCCAACGTTCTCATTGGCAATTTTGTCTTCCGCAGTCGCTCTCGTATAGCTACGATATTCAAACAATTCCCCAATGGGAATCGAGTTTTATGAGAGCGCGGCTTCTCATTGGCCTCTTTATAACCCCCGGCAGTTATTCACGAATCTGCGATGTGTGTGGCGAGTGCCCAATAGGAACCCAGTTTTCCAGACTCGGGGGTTCTCATTCGCTAGTTGTGGTGAGTAAGAAGGTGTTATTACACGGAAATTGGTGAGTGACGCTAATTTATAAGGGTAAATTGAAGGTATACTAATGTCATTATAATAATAATAATAATAATAAGGGGTTTGGGGTTTGGCTGAGGGAAGGGGTTTGAGTGCTGGGGGAAGGGGGTTTGAGTGCTGGGGGAAGGGGTTTGAGTGCTGGGGGAAGGGGTTTGAGTGCTGGGGGAAGGGGTTTGGCTGAGGGAAGGGGTTTGAGTGCTGGGGGAAGGGGGTTTGAGTGCTGGGGGAAGGGGTTTGAGTGCTGGGGGAAGGGGTTTGAGTGCTGGGGGAAGGGGTTTGAGTGCTGGGGGAAGGGGGTTTGAGTGCTGGGGGAAGGGGTTTGTGTGCTGGGGGAAGGGGTTTGAGTGCTGGGGGAAGGGGTTTGAGTGCTGGGGGAAGGGGTTTGAGTGCTGGGGGAAGGGGTTTGAGTGCTGGGGGAAGGGGTTTGAGTGCTGGGGGAAGGGGTTTGAGTGCTGGGGGAAGGGGGTTTGAGTGCTGGGGGAAGGGGTTTGTGTGCTGGGGGAAGGGGTTTGAGTGCTGGGGGAAGGGGGTTTGAGTGCTGGGGGAAGGGGTTTGAGTGCTGGGGGAAGGGGTTTGAGTGCTGGGGGAAGGGGTTTGAGTGCTGGGGGAAGGGGGTTTGAGTGCTGGGGGAAGGGGTTTGAGTGCTGGGGGAAGGGGTTTGAGTGCTGGGGGAAGGGGGTTTGAGTGCTGGGGGAAGGGGTTTGAGTGCTGGGGGAAGGGGGTTTGAGTGCTGAGGGAAGGGGTTTGAGTGCTGGGGGAAGGGGTTTGAGTGCTGGGGGAAGGGGTTTGAGTGCTGGGGGAAGGGGGTTTGAGTGCTGGGGGAAGGGGTTTGAGTGCTGGGGGAAGGGGGTTTGAGTGCTGGGGGAAGGGGTTTGTGTGCTGGGGGAAGGGGTTTGTGTGCTGGGGGAAGGGGTTTGAGTGCTGGGGGAAGGGGTTTGAGTGCTGGGGGAAGGGGGTTTGAGTGCTGGGGGAAGGGGTTTGAGTGCTGGGGGAAGGGGTTTGAGTGCTGGGGGAAGGGTAAAGGCTTGAGTGTTGAGAGGGGGGGGGGAGACTGGATGACGTGGATAGGGGGGGCAAACGCTGGTGGGCTGGGGGAAGGGGGCTCGTGGGCTGGGGGGAGTGGGGGGAGTAGGGAAGAGGAGTTAACTAAGCAGTTACTTGTGTGGCCTCATAGTGGGAGGGGAGAGACAGACAGACGGGGGGGGAAGGGAGGTGAGGTAAAGGGGGTAGGAAAAGAGAGAGAGAAAGGGAGGGATTCACCCCTCCCACTCCCTCCAGACCCAATTTCTGTGGCTTCTCTCGTTTTCCCATTCTCTTTTTTTTCTGGGGGGGGGGTGTACCCTGCCCCTGTCTAGGGGTGCGGGCCCCTGACTGGAGGACCCTAAGTTAGTTAACCCTGACACTAGCACCAAAAATACCATTGACCGCCCCCTATTCTCTTTGCTATCTCTCCTATCCCACTATCTACGACGTCTCACCTCCGACACTCTCCCCTCACTAGGCGTGTCGTATCTCCCTCTCTTATCTTATCAACAGGAGAATGACCGCCCAGTTAACCTTCTCACAGGACACGCGTCAGCGCCTTCACCCTTCTAGAGATAACTGGGAGAGGGAGGGGTAGAGAGGGAGAGGGGGGGATAGGAAGGGAGAGGAAGAGAGGGAGAAGAGGTGTAGGAAGGAAGAGAGAGCAAAGGAGAGAGAAAGAGGAAGGGGAGAGAGAGTACCTATCTTAAGGTTATCTTGAGATGATTTCGGGGCTTTAGTGTCCCCGCGGCCCGGTCCTCGACCAGGCCTCCACCCCCAGGAAGCAGCCCGTGACAGCTGACTAACTCCCAGGTACCTATATACTGCTAGGTAACATTGCATTCCACTTGTTGACCACCCGTACTGGGTATGAGTATTTCCTTACATTCCTTCGGGTCATTTGCGGCTGGTGTCCGGCATTTCCCCCCCCCCACAGAACACAATCCTTCAATTGATTTACATCCAATCCAAATTACCGCAAATTACCTTCACTGTTCACTGGGATGAACGATGACTAGCCGAGCCTCCCCGCCCTGTGGTTCACACTACACAAGCTCCCTCACAGCTCACGGTAACTACACCGTCTTGAGATCATCAGTCACCCCCGTCTGGGGCCTCAAGAAATAGTGCGGATTAAGCATGATTCAAAGCCGATACTCACGAACGATTAATGAGTGAGAACTGGACGACACACCTCACCTCCCGCGGTGTTGCCAGATGTGTATCACTCGGCGCCCTTCCTCACGATACACTAAACTCATTCCTACACAAGCCATTATAATGGCAACAAAAATATGAGCAGTTTTGAGGTATAGTCTCCAGGAAAATTTATTGAAAACACCAGAGGAAATGGAAATATGTAGTTTATGGCTGAATGTGGGGTAATATTTCACAGTTTATGTCCCGGATGGGGGAGGGCTGACGAGCAGAGGCATAGAGCCGTTCACGAAGCTCTGCTCACGAACGTCAGGGGCTCGTCTGACTGTGCAGGACGCTCGCTTGATCGTGACCTCCAGGTACACAGACGCTCGCATGATACCCAACAAATACACCGACACGTGTATGTTTCGGTGAATATACACAGAGAGTTGACTTTAATCTTGGAGAGTTGAAATATACTTGCTGGCTGGTCAGTTAGGTAGTGTGACGGAGGTTATATAGACCTTTAAACATCAGTTCTTCGTTCTTTTTACGAACATCTGTAATTCTACAGGATTAGGGATGAGGATTTCTGGGACGCAAGTCTTACCCAGCTGCGGAGGGAAGGTGGTCCCCAGTTGGTCGATTTCTTTCATCGTTGAAGATGGCTTGAAGGATATACTTCTCCCTCCCCTTCCCCCTTCCCTTCCCTTCCCTTCCCCCTGTCCCACCATACCCGCCCTGCCTGGCCCTGCCTCCCTCACCCTTCTGGCCTGCCTGGCCCTGCCTCCCTCACCCTTCTGGCCTGCCTGGCCCTGCCTCCCTCACCCTTCTGGCATGCCTGGCCCTGCCTCCCTCACCCTTCTGGCATGCCTGGCCCTGCCTCCCTCACCCTTCTGGCCTGCCTGGCCCTGCCTCCCTCACCCTTCTGGCCTGCCTCCCTCACCCTTCCGGCCTGCCTGGCCCTGCCTCCCTCACCCTTCCGGCCTGCCTGGCCCTGCCTCCCTCACCCTTCCGGCCTGCCTGGCCCTGCCTCCCTCACCCTTCCGGCCTGCCTGGCCCTACCTCCCTCACCCTTCCGGCCTGCCTGGCCCTGCCTCCCTCACCCTTCCGGCCTGCCTGGCCCTGCCTCCCTCACCCTTCCGGCCTGCCTGGCCCTGCCTCCCTCACCCTCCCTTCCGGCCTGCCTGGCCCTGCCTCCCTCACCCTCCCTTCCGGCCTGCCTGGCCCTGCCTCCCTCACCCTTCTGGCCTGCCTGGCCCTGCCTCCCTCACCCTTCCGGCCTGCCTGGCCCTGCCTCCCTCACCCTCCCTTCCGGCCTGCCTGGCCCTGCCTCCCTCACCCTTCTGGCCTGCCTGGCCCTGCCTCCCTCACCCTTCCGGCCTGCCTGGCCCTGCCTCCCTCACCCTCCCTTCCGGCCTGCCTGGCCCTGCCTCCCTCACCCTTCCGGCCTGCCTGGCCCTGCCTCCCTCACCCTTCCGGCCTGCCTGGCCCTGCCTCCCTCACCCCGCCCGCCTGGCTCCCCGTCCATGTGGTGGGAGGTGGTGGCGGGGTGATGCAGTGGTCGCCCCGGCGGCAGCCAGCCCCCGCTGGTAAGTGAAGACTTGTGTCTCAATAACCATTATAAGTAACATCGGAGACCAGGCGTGTTAAGTGGTTGTCAGGTAAAGTAGGAGCCAAGTGCTCCAGGAGGAGTAAGTGAGGAAAGTGGATTAAGACTGGATAAGGAGGAGGATATTAGCAACAATACAGTTCATCCTTGTTGATGTCCCCTTGCCATCACCTGCCAGGCTGCTTCAACCACTGCCACAATCTTCATCATGCAGACGATGAGCGACTTGAGAATGGTCCAGGACGGACCGAAACGTCGTCGTCCCTTCACTTTCTAGTGTGTGGTCTGGTCAACAATCTGCAACAGACTTGCTAACTGCTGAAAAGCACTTAGCAAATAACCTACACTTAGGTTAGTAAATAACCTAAGTGTAGAAAGGGAGCCGGTCGGCCGAGCGGACAGCACGCTGGACTTGTGATCCAGTGGTCCTGGGTTCGATCCCAGGCGCCGGCGAGAAACAATGGGCAGAGTTTCTTTCACCCTATGCCCCTGTTACCTAGCAGTAAAATAGGTACCTGGGTGTTAGTCAGCTGTCACGGGCTGCTTCCTGGGGGTGGCGGCCTGGTCGAGGACCGGGCCGCGGGGACACTAAAAAAAAAAGCCCCGAAATCTTCTCAAGATAACCTCAAGATAGACACATACAAACCATCCTCCTGCTTATATAGTACACATGACGACAGTAACATGTACTAAACATGTACAAGATGACTATAATCGCTAACATAATCAAAGTGCTTCCCAAGCTGCAGGTAAGTTCTGTACAGTTAGGTTAGGGTAGTTCTTAAGCTCATCATGGTCAAGTCGGCACTGCTCCTGGAGGGTCCGGAGACCCGAATACAATCCCAACTGATCTCCATTATTGGGATGTCCTAGGTTGTTGTTGTTGTTGTTTTAGATGCAGCCACTCGGGTCAACAAAGTTGTAAGCAGCACGGGCTATAGTGAGTCCGAGGAGGAGAAACAGACTCGCAGTAACTATCACTGGAGAGGCGGGACCAAAGAGCCAAAGCTCAACCCCCGCAGGCAGGCACAACTAAGTACAGACATTACCAAAACATTACACAAAGAGACAGGACAGAGTAGAGGAAGTAGAGCGCGACTCGTTTCCGGTTCCACTAAATAGTCGGAAACATTTTGTCTGCTTTGACCCTACACACACACACACACACACACACACACACACACACACACACACACACACACACACACACACATACACAAAGTTGTGTGTGTGTAATTATTATTCGAAGTGGCACAAGTATCATTAGCAGTGGCAGCAGAAGAACCATCATCCGGGCAGGGCACCATTAACAAAGGTCTGTGAAAGGTCACATGATTGCTGCCGTCAGCCAGACCATCACCGGAGATGTCCTGACCTGCAACACACTAATAATCAACAGATACAACCACCACAGAAGATTAGATATAGCCGAAGCGCATCTTCAACACCAAGACACGACTGTCAGCTCACATCAACCCTGCTGCTCCAGCCCACCAATATAAGTGCAGATCTTATCCAAAACACACAATATATATATAATGTTGGGTTAGTGCACCTTATAAGGAGCACTAACTCAGCCTAAGTCACCTACACGTGAGTAACTCTCCACCGGTTGAGTGATAAAGATTAAGCCACCTAAAAGGTGGCACGGGCATGAATAGCCCGTAAAAAAAAACTCTCCATCAAGCCTCATGTTTATAAATTGCCAGCACCTGCGGTACACACCTGTACCTGGCCGACAAGAGCACACCTGTCATCACACCTGCACGGGCTAGAGAGTGGTGGGAGGAAGCCAGCGGGGGAACTTATGTACACCCGCTGTGTACATGTGTGCATATGTAAACAAGTTTTAATGACGCCAGATATCACTCTAACGAAGAATAGATTAACCTAACTTCAATAAAGATGTAACCGTGCTTCAATAAAGATATATCCCCGCTTCAATAAAGATAAAACAAACCTTCAATATAGATACAGCTTCAATAAAAGATCAAACCTAGCTGCTCGCAGGAGAATATGAAACGTAGCTGAACTTAACGCTGCAGCTGCTGCAGATCGCCAAAACTTATCAAACTTCGCCAAGTTCACAAAATAAATCCAGTTGACGACATTTAAGCCCTCCTTGCTAACAAGATAATGAACCTGTCTAACAGAACCTTCCTCATCTTATCGTGGGAAACTGCAGCCTTAGGCCCGTGGAAGTCCTTAATCTTCAGCCATCTTGTGTCTCTCTCATATATGTGTGAAATTATATATTTTGATGTTTCCTTTCAAGTATATATATATTTCTTTTCTGGAGGTTTAGGAAGGACAGAAGGAAGGCATAGGCTTGAAATCGTCGCGTGGCGCAGTGGTTAGTTCCAGTGCCGTCATGACAGATACGAAATTAAAAGTGTAATGCTTTGGAAATTACTGAGGCTATGGCCGCCAAATTCACATTAAAAAAAGGCAATTTTGGTTTCGTTTCGCTTTTCTTTTTCTCTTAGGTTCTCGTGGGTTAAGTCTTTCTAACGAAAAACAAACATTTAGTTATATCCCTTCAAATAAAATTTGAAAACACTTATAAAAACGAGATAGTTTTTGTTCTCTTTTTCGTGACATATCCACCACGACCACTTGCGTCACCTTCCACTCACCGGCGGCACCAAAGAGTTCAGGCACGGGTCCGAGGGAAGAGCGCGCGGTACACACCCTCACACTACCGCAGCTCGTGAGCTACTGACGGGGTCTCAGGTATACATCAAGGCCGTTCAGGTCTCGGTACCCCCCCACCCCCCCCCCCCCCCCCCCGCCCCAACACACACACACACATACATAAAATAAGTTAGATTTCCATTTAGCACATCAGTTTAGTGACGTAGCGAACGCTGGAGAGGATGGGCTGTGCCAGGAGCTACGAGAAGGGTGGGGGAAGCTCGGCGTGCTAACAGGAAACAAAAGCTGTCTACTGTGCCAAGCTGCGTACACACACACACAAACAAATAGGAGCTGTAGCATGAGTATATGTAATATACTTGAATAAGTTTTGGTGTTGACGTACATCACCCGTGTCGCCCTGACCCGAGAACCCTCTATGGTCTGGGTCGTTAATTTGGCTTTCCGGGGATTTCATTTTTTAAGGTAGAGAAGGGGTTCATCCCTGGTAAATATGTCATGTTTTCGGTCTAGTGGTCATCACACACACACACACAGGACTAAGGCCCCAGGACTCCAGGACCCCAGGGGACCACAGGACCCCAGGAGACCACAGGACCCCAGGACCCCAGGGACCCCAGGTCTTCAAGGACCCCAGGACCCCAGGGGACCACAGGACCCCAGGAGACCACAGGACCCCAGGACCCCAGGGACCCCAGGACTTCAAGGACCCCAGGACCCCAGGGGACCACAGGACCCCAGGAGACCACAGGACCCCAGGGGACCACAGGACGCCAGGAGACCACAGGACCCCAGGACCCCAGGGACCCCAGGACTTCAAGGACCCCAGGACCCCAGGGGACCACAGGACCCCAGGAGACCACAGGACCCCAGGGGACCACAGGACCCCAGGAGACCACAGGACCCCAGGGGACCACAGGACCCCAGGAGACCACAGGACCCCAGGACCCCAGGGACCCCAGGACTTCAAGGACCCCAGGACCCAGGACCCCAGGGACCCCAGGGGACCCCAGAGGACCCCAGGGGACACCCAGGAGACCCCAGGACCCCAGGACCACCAGGGGCCTGAGGCCAGGGTAATGTGGCCGTGTCTAGTCCCTGGTGGAGGTGGTGTAATATTTATTATACTGGCTCTTGTGGCAGGGACGGAGGGCAGGCCGAGGGGACGGAGGGTAGGCCGAGGGGACGGAGGGCAGGCCGAGGGGACGGAGGACAGGCCAAGGGGACGGAGGGCAGGCCGAGGGGACGGAGGGCAGGCCGAGGGGACGGAGGGCAGGCCGAGGGGACGGAGGACAGGCCGAGGGGACGGAGGGCAGGCCGAGGGGACGGAGGACAGGCCGAGGGGACGGAGGGCAGGCCGAGGGGACGGAGGACAGGCCGAGGGGACGGAGGACAGGCCGAGGGGACGGAGGACAGGCCGAGGGGACGGAGGACAGGCCGAGGGGACGGAGGACAGGCCGAGGGGACGGAGGGCAGGCCGAGGGGACGGAGGACAGGCCGAGGGGACGGAGGACAGGCCGAGGGGACGGAGGGCAGGCCGAGGGGACGGAGGACAGGCCGAGGGGACGGAGGACAGGCCGAGGGGACGGAGGACAGGCCGAGGGGACGGAGGACAGGCCGAGGGGACGGAGGACAGGCCGAGGGGACGGAGGACAGGCCGAGGGGACGGAGGACAGGCCGAGGGGACGGAGGACAGGCCGAGGGGACGGAGGACAGGCCGAGGGGACGGAGGACAGGCCGAGGGGACGGAGGACAGGCCGAGGGGACGGAGGACAGGCCGAGGGGACGGAGGACAGGCCGAGGGGACGGAGGGCAGGCCGAGGGGACGGAGGACAGGCCGAGGGGACGGAGGACAGGCCGAGGGGACGGAGGACAGGCCGAGGGGACGGAGGGCAGGCCGAGGGGACGGAGGGCAGGCCGAGGGGACGGAGGGCAGGCCGAGGGGACGGAGGACAGGCCGAGGGGACGGAGGGCAGGCCGAGGGGACGGAGGGCAGGCCGAGGGGACGGAGGGCAGGCCGAGGGGACGGAGGGCAGGCCGAGGGGACGGAGGACAGGCCGAGGGGACGGAGGACAGGCCGAGGGGACGGAGGGCAGGCCGAGGGGACGGAGGGCAGGCCGAGGGGACGGAGGACAGGCCGAGGGGACGGAGGACAGGCCGAGGGGACGGAGGACAGGCCGAGGGGACGGAGGGCAGGCCGAGGGGACGGAGGACAGGCCGAGGGGACGGAGGACAGGCCGAGGGGACGGAGGACAGGCCGAGGGGACGGAGGGCAGGCCGAGGGGACTGAGGGCAGGCCGAGGGGACGGAGGGCAGGCCGAGGGGACGAAGGGCAGGCCGAGGGGACGGAGGACAGGCCGAGGGGACGGAGGGCAGGCCATAGGGGACGGAGGACAGGCCATAGGGGACGGAGGGCAGGCCGAGGGGACGGAGGGCAGGCCGAGGGGACGGAGGGCAGGCCGAGGGGACGGAGGGCAGGCCGAGGGGACGGAGGGCAGGCCGAGGGGACGGAGGGCAGGCCGAGGGGACGGAGGGCAGGCCGAGGGGACGGAGGGCAGGCCGAGGGGACGGCAGCAGCTGAAGGTCCGCGCACAATCATCACACACACATTATACAATCATTGTTACGATAGCTATACTGAGTATTCTTACACTACCAGTGCTATAGCCGACATTATTATTATTACAACATCCGCCATATTGCTTCTATAAACCTATTACTTGCATTACCACACAAATATTATCTATTATTAATAGTTGTTCATGTGTTGTATACTGATGCATTGATTCTTACATAATGTAAGTAAGTGTAATTATACATACAGTACAGCATTAGGGAATACATGATATTAATACAGATATACATGATTTATATATATATATATATATATATATATATATATATATATATATATATATATATATATGCATATATATATATATATATATATATATATATATATATATATATATATATATATATATATATATATATATATGCATATATATATATGCAAAAATTATCACAAAAACACTGATCCAAGTATGCGGAAAAACCACATGTGGAAAATAGGGAATGCTTAACACGTTTTCGGCTAATTCGCCTTCATTAGAGCAAAGTAGAATGAAGGAGTGTCTCTCAGTGTGTAATCTGGTCATCATATCTTCAGCCACGTTACTGTGACTCTCGGACTGCACTTCCATATAGCTCTGATCTGAAGCAAACACTGCAACTATCATCCATTATTATCAAGGTATTCCCAAAGGCATTAATAGATTCCAGAAGTTGTTTATTAATAATAAATGTTATCATCTTTCCGGTCACGGCTGATGCTGTGGACCACGCGGGTGAACAGTCTTACAGAACAAAAATAACATATTGTTCACCCATAGCTAAAAATTGTTTTTAATTTATCGCCATAAAAATAACGCAAGCTACAGGGACAATAATTCCTTAACATTGAAGTCTCCCCTAAATTCAGATGTTGATAACACTGATATACCTTACCTTGAGGTTACCTTGAGGTGCTTCCGGGGCTTAGCGTCCCCGCGGCCCGGTCGTCGACCAGGCCTCCTGGTTGCCGGACTGATCAACCAGGCTGTTGGACGCGGCTGCTCGCAGCCTGACGTATGAGTCACAGCCTGGTTGATCAGGTATCCTTTGGAGGTGCTTATCCAGTTCTCTCTTGAACACTGTGAGTGGTCGGCCAGTTATGCCCCTATATATACATATATATGTACAAGAATGTAACAACTCTTGTATATATCTCTCAATTAGTGTGAGGAGCAGTACCCGTGACGTAGTGGTAAAAGCACTCTCCCGGCGCTTTGGTCTGGGTTCGTATCCTGGCTGGGGAGGATTGACTGGGCGCCAATCCTTAACTGTAGCATTTGTTCACCCAGCAGTGATTGGGTACTTGGTTGTTAAACGATTTGGCGGGTCGTATTCCGGTGGAAAGAAACATTAGGATTAATGACCTGCCCGAAACGCTATGCGTGCTAGCGGTCGTACAAGAATGTAAGAACTCGTTATCTTGAGATGATTTCGGGGCTTAGCGTCCCCGCGGCCCGGTCCTCGACCAGGCCTCCTTTTTGTTACCCCCCCCCCCCCCCAGGAAGCAGCCCGTAGCAGCTGTCTAACTCCCAGGTACCTATATACTGTTAGGTAACAGGGACATCAGGGGTGAAAGAAACATTTTACCCATTTGTCTCCGCCTCCACCGGGGATCGAACCCGTAACCTCAGGACTACGAATGCGAAGCGCTGTCCACCCAGCTGCCAGGCGCCCTGACAGGACGCGTGTATATAAAAAACAAAACAAAACAAAATTCTCCCCCTGAGTTAGGTGTTGATAATACTGATATCAGTGTTTTTTCCCTTGAGTTAGGATAATTAGGATAGTAGAGATAATTTTGTTCAGTATCTCCGTTTTTGTTTTAACTTTAAAATAATTTGTATATCAAATTTTGTGTTCGTTATAAAAATATTAGTATAAATATACATTTCATTACAAGACCTATTCTATTAGACCTATTCTATAGACCTATTCTATAATGATTGCAAAAAGTCACCAGTATCCGTCAATAGCAGTAGTAGTAGTAGAAATACATAAAGAAATTAAATATTATAAGCCATAAAATAACTTTTAGGCTATAAACAAAAATAAATCGCTTAGAAAACGGAAGTAAAGTGTTGTGGTCGGTTGATCCAAGCCCGAGGCTGCCATCACCAGTCGCGACACACTCTCCCTTACTCAAGGAAAATTCCCTCTAAAAGGCTTCATTAAAAGGCTTCACACACTCGCACATCAAAAACGGCAGCTCTGGGCCCCCCTTGACTCTTAAAAGCAAGAGTCGCTCAACTTTTATAAGAGACGTGGCACCGCCCCCAGGCAACCAGGCAGCACTTTAACCTGATTGGTCCAGAACGTGCGGATCTTGATGATGATTGGCTGATGCTTGATGGAATTTCTGCTTGGGTTGCGCTGCTTCTACGCCTTTTGTTTTGATAGAGTGGATAGGTTATTTCGTTGGATTATTTTGTATAACATGCTACAATAGGTCATGTTATTACACTTTTTTGGTATTGTCATCATTACAACAATTAGAGATGGTTTTTGTATGGCTGCTACGCTCGTGTTCCGAGCAGACCTCTGCCCGGGCAGGAATGCACACAAATTCCGTGTGGAGCAGGGAATTTACTGCCAGCATTAAGTTAAATTCACAGAGCACGCACAGAGGAGCTTAGTGCCAGTCTTTCTTTTTCCGTTCGAGTTTATCTGTCTGTCTGTCTGTCTCTCTCTCTCTCTCTGTCTCTCTCTCTCTCTCTCTCTCTCTCTCTCTCTCTCTCTCTCTCTCTCTCTCTCTCTCTCTCTCTAACCTGTACTTAACTATCTGTATTTAATTGAATGTGTTTGCGATGGCTGAAATTGTAATGCTATAAACTCGTCCAGTTCTTGTAATTATTTAGTTTCTTTCTTGCGTAATAGTTACTAATCCCTCAAAGAAACGCTCCTGTGCTAGGGATTTTGCCAAAAATGTTCTATTTAATCCGGAAAATCTGTAAAAACACTGTCCTTTCTACCTCTGTGTTTATAAATAAATAACGTTTGGCCTGGGTTCATATCCTGGCCGGGGAGGATTGACTAGGTGCTAATCCTTAACTGTACACCTCTGTTCACTCAGCAGTGAATGGGTACATGTTAAACGATTTGGCGGGTCGTATTCTAGGGAGAATTAGGATTACGGACCTGCCCGAAACGCTATGCGTGTTAGTGGCTTTACAAGAATGTAAGAACTCTTGTATATATAAATAAATATACAAAACATAAAAAGTCTATAGTTACACCTGCTGCCTTGTATTTAATTCGGTAGCGGTTGGGGATCATGTTTGTAAACTACCTGAATCATTTATCGAATACGTCACACACACTTCTTTGTCATTTTCTGTAAGTCGAATTTGTATTAACACGGTAATTTACCCGTGTTTTCCTTCTGGTGAATTTGGGCATCAGTTTTATTTGTTCTTTACTGTCGATGCTGTGGCATTATCATCTCGTTTTCTTCCTGCTTTGGATATGTGATAATGGTATGATAGACAGTATACTTAGCAGCTACAAGAATTTGGCCCCAAGAGTCTAACACTTATATGTTGTACTTACTATATTACACTTATATGCTGTACTTACTATATTAAGCTGTAATGTTAAATAGGATTGTTGTATTGTGATTTGTGTATTTGTACTCACTGAATTTGAGCGCCCCTTGAGGGACTTGAAGTAGAGGGGGGGGGGGTAGTAATAGCCTAAGCTACTCTATCCCTTTGAGATGTATTTTTTTCTTGTCTCAATAAACATACTTGAACTCTTCCAGCCGTCTTACACTAACCTACTCATTTCTCGACAATTTGTAGCATTCATTTATTGTCTATGTCGTTTTTGTATCTTAAGACTCATATGTTCCCAGAATTTCCAGATGACAATGACAATAATTTCATGTAGTATTTTTTCCTTCAATTTCTCTATTCTAGTTCATTTGTCAAAGGAACTCTGATTTTTGTGCCTATTCCCCTTGTTTCTATGATGCCCATATTCTCACCTGGCTTATTATTTATTTTGATTTTGATTACCTTTACCATTAATATCAGACACCAGCTATATCTGCCTCTTGGATTATCTATATACAAGCTCTGTTTTCATCCGTGTGACAGTTTTTATTCTCACCTGTTTTGTGTCTGTGTGAAAACGTGCACATATATACACACATGCAAAACTTATGAGAAGAATCAAGACAGATGAAGATAATCAGAGGCTACAGGACGACCTAGACAAACTGGAGGAATGGTCTAGAAAATGGATACTAAAGTTCAACTCAGGAAAGTGTAGAATAATGAAATTAGGCGAAGGGTTGGAGGA
Source organism: Procambarus clarkii (assembly GCF_040958095.1). Lineage (NCBI taxonomy): Eukaryota > Metazoa > Arthropoda > Malacostraca > Decapoda > Cambaridae > Procambarus > Procambarus clarkii. Next base: position 2,926,983 of record NC_091240.1, read on the forward strand.
GGTTGAACACAAGGTACCATCTGGGAGGTGAAATCCTGCAAGAGTCAAATAGAGAGAATTATCTGGGGGTTGATATCACACCGAACCTGTCCCCAGAAGCCCACATCAAAAGGATATCATCAGCGGCATATGCTAGATTGGCCAACATAAGAACTGCCTTTAGAAACTTGTGTAAGGAATCTTTCAGGACCCTGTATACCACTTATGTCAGATCAATCCTGGAGTATGCAGCTCCAGCCTGAAGTCCATACCTAGTTAAACTTAAGACAAAGTTAGAAAAGATTCAGAGGTATGCCACCAGGCTCGTCCCAGAACTGAGAAGTATGAGCTACGAGGAAAGGCTAAGTGAGCTAAACCTCACGTCACTGAAAGACAGAAGAGTAAGGGGAGACATGATAACCACCTACAAAATTCTCAGAGGAACTGACAGGGTGGACAAAGACAAACTCTTCAGCACGGGTGGGACACGAACAAGGGGACACAGGTGGAAACTTAGTACACAGATGAGCCACAGAGACGTTAGAAAGAACTTTTTTCAGTATCAGAGTAGTTAACAGATGGAATGCATTAGGCAGTGATGTGGTGGAGGCTGACTCCATACACAGTTTCAAATGTAGATATGATAGAGCCCAGTAGGCTCAGGAAACTGTACACCAGTTGATTGACAGTTGAGAGGCGGGACCAAAGAGCCAAAGCTCAACTCCCACAAGCACAACTAGGTAAGTACAACCTAGTTGAAAAATTTAACAATAAAGTTCAGTTAATAATAAAACATATAGGTAGTTAATCCTAATAAAGCCCAAGTAGTAAAATTAAAAAGAAAACTAAAAATATATTTTTCTGCGTTGGGTGAAACAAAACACCATAGGCGATATAACTTTTGATCACATTTAAATTTTAATAATAGAATATTTGCAACCTCGAGTTGCATGGAATTGTTGGACTGTAGTTGCTAGTAATTTGCAACCGAAGCTACTGGAATTTTGTGCAGCTTCGCGGTTGCTTAGAAAGCTGTAACTGTAGTTGCTAGAATTTGCGAATTGCGCGCAGGCTATGGTGTGCGTGTGCAGGGGGCACATGTTAAGTGACCTTAATAACTTTACTTGTATACCTATTCTGCGTAAGTAATGGCACATGCACCAACACATACTAGTAGTAGTAGTACGTAAATAAAGTATACAAGGTTAGAGAATTCATCCCTGAATTAAATGCGGTGCACTTAACAATAATAATATCGCCTAGGCACAAGTAATCCTATATAATTAACGTTTCTAATTACCAATAATTACCCACTTACATGTGTCTAACATTACATTATATGTGTAAATGATGAAACAAGCTACATGCATACGTAAATATTGAAAGAGTATGCATGATGAATGTGTATACATGCGTGCAAAAATAAAATATGAACGTTTCTATACCTACATCAATGTGCAAAGTCATCTTTCTTCTATTCAAGACAATAAAATGGAGCCAATCAGAGGTCATACACCCAAAAAAATATATATTTCCAAGATATAAACTGTAAGGCACTTTTTTTTTTTAAAGAATCGCTAGAATAGGGTTTTCATTCACCACGCGCTGAGTCTTTGGTATAAATGTAAACAAAGTTCTTTTTTTCTCCTCACCTTGTCTGATTACTTGGCCGGGATGAATGAGGCGGCGGGCAGGGCTCCGAGGAGCACTTTTTTGTCTGAAAAGGGCCAACAGTCTGCCTAAGATTTTTTTGTTTACATCGTGACGTCATAGCGGTTTATGTTGTTGTTGTTGAGTTAGGGGCGACGACGATCGTGGGATCGGATGCGCCCCGGCGTACCCGTGAAGGGTGAATCGCAAAGCCAGGAAAGGCGAAATGCTAAGCCAAAACGCGAAACGAGTGACGCCAAGCACTAGAAACTAATATGCCACACGGCAAAGCTACGCACAAAGGGAGAGGCAGAAGCACATAACAGAACAGGGCAAACAAACAGCCAGAAGGGCACACAGCATGTCATAGAGCAAATACACAAGAAATCAGAGCACATACTTGCCCGGGAACTTGGCCCGCGGGAATCTTACATTGAACGCCTCCCAGAGCACCCATTGCCAAGGGTCTCGTCCATCCACCGGGGACGCCATAACATCCGGAACCGGGGCAACAAACACCTGCAAACTGGGGACCCAGATGGTAGAACTCATGAGGCGAGAAGTCGCCACTCGCCCCCACAGGAAGGGAACTTGCCCCCCACGAAAGCACTCCGGTCCGTCAGACAGCAGTAACTCGGCAATCTTCGACCAGTGACCCGGTGGCATCACAGACGCCGGCAACACGTCCCCCAGGGCCCCAACGCGCACCCGCACCACAGGGGTACCCGCGGCCCCGGGCACACCACCAGACGACAGCAGGGAACCCGGACGGCGCGCATCCTTCCGTAACGTCACCACCAGGCCACGCCCAGCACCAGAGTCCACACCATCCCTGGCAGCGGAAGCCACCACCCCCCACTGCGGAGAGTCCCCCGGCGGAGAAAGAACCGAAGGCACGTCCGAGACACAGGCACCAGCACCAGCAGGCACATGGACCTCCGCCACCACGAACCGCGGAGACATCGACGCATCCGTATCCACACTGTCAACATCCGAAGCCCTACAGTCACTGAAGTCACCAACGTCGGCCCAGGAAGAAGACGAACGCCGGGAACGTTTGGGCACCGGCCGGATATCGTCCGAGCCGGTAAGTGACCCAGAAACACGGGTACCACGAGCCGAAGGAACCGACGCCAGGACGGCAGCAGCCTCTACCACAGGGGGAACCGGGCCACACACAGCAGGAGGCTCCGCAGTCACCCCAGCACCAAGCACATCCGGGACCCGAGTCACGGACACAGGGCCAGGCGCAGCATCAGAAGACGAGGGAGAAGACAGCGACGTCACACAGGGAGCTCCAGGAAGGCCCATGGGAGCAGTTGGAACAGCAACAGGATCAGGCAGACCAACCGACGGTACCTCAAGAACCGGAGGAACGGCAGGCGCCGCCGGGGAAGCTGCAGCAGCAGACGGGACGCGCACCACCTCATCAACATCACCGGAGACAGCCTCCAGAGGGAGCGGCGGGAAATCCTCGTCGCGGAACAAGTTGACAGGAGCAGCAGGGGCCTCAGAGCATCCGGCAGCCTGATGCCCCAACAGGCCACACCGGAAACAGGTACGAGGCTGCCGGGCATAATACACCCGGACGTAGTACCCCATAAGCCGGACAGAAGAAGGTATATCCGACTGCAGGCGCATCCCCAACGTGCGAATGTTTGTACGCCTCCCAGCATACCGCCCCGAGGAGAGCGTGTTCACCCGCACGCTGACAACAGTACCAAAACCCCCGAAGTAACGCCGGAGGAGGTCATCAGGGAATTCCAGGGGCGCACCATGGATAAGAACATAAGAACATAAGAACAAAGGTAACTGCAGAAGGCCTATTGGCCCATACGAGGCAGCTCCTATTCTATAACCACCCAATCCCACTCATATACTTGTCCAACCCGTGCTTGAAACAATCGAGGGACCCCACCTCCACAATGTTACGCGGCAATTGGTTCCACAAATCAACAACCCTGTTACTGAACCAGTATTTACCCAAGTCTTTCCTAAATCTAAACTTATCCAATTTATATCCATTGTTTCGTGTTCTGTCCTGTGTTGATACTTTTAATACCCTATTAATATCCCCCCGGTTATGTCCATTCATCCACTTGTAAACCTCTATCATGTCACCCCTAACTCTTCGCCTTTCCAGTGAATGCAACTTAAGCTTTGTTAATCTTTCTTCATATGAAAGATTTCTAATTTGGGGAATTAACTTAGTCATCCTACGCTGGACACGTTCAAGTGAATTTATATCCATTCTATAATATGGCGACCAAAACTGAACTGCATAATCTAAATGGGGCCTAACTAGAGCAAGATATAGCTTGAGAACCACACCAGGTGTCTTGTTACTAACGCTGCGATTAATTAATCCAAGTGTCCTATTTGCCTTATTACGAACATTTATGCATTGATCCTTTTGTTTTAAATTCTTACTAATCATAACTCCCAGATCCCTTTCGCAATCCGACTTCGCAATCACAACACCATCTAGCTCGTATCTTGTAACTCTATCATCATTACCTAACCTCAGAACTTTACATTTATCAGCATTAAACTGCATCTGCCAATCCTTTGACCATTTCAAAACCCTATCTAGATCAACTTGAAGTGATAGTGAGTCCTCCTCCGAATTAATTTCCCTACCGATTTTCGTATCATCGGCAAATTTGCAAATGTTGCTACTCAAACCTGAATCTAAATCATTTATATATATTATAAACAACAGAGGTCCCAGGACAGAGCCTTGAGGCACTCCACTTACAACATTTTCCCACTCTGACTTGATTCCATTTATACTAACTCTCTGTTTCCTTTGGTATAGCCATGCCCTAATCCAGCTTAATATAGCTCCCCCAATACCATGAGACTCTATTTTTTTAATCAGTCTTTCATGTGGCACTGTATCAAAAGCTTTGCTAAAGTCAAGGTATACAACATCGCAATCCTTACCACTATCAACTGCCTCAACAATGCTAGAATAAAAAGATAACAAATTTGTTAAACATGAACGGCCATTTATAAAACCATGTTGCGACTCAATTATTAATTTATGTTTTTCAAGATGAAGACGAATTTTATTTGCTATTATAGATTCGAGTAACTTTCCCACAATAGACGTTAGGCTAATTGGTCGATAGTTAGACGCAAGTGATCTATCTCCTTTCTTAAAAACTGGTATCACATTAGCAACTTTCCAAAACTCTGGCACTCTGCCTGACTCTATTGATTTATTAAATATGGTTGACAGTGGGTCACAAAGCTCCTCTTTGCATTCTTTAAGCACCCTAGCAAACACTTCATCCGGCCCTGGGGATTTGTTTGGTTTGAGTTTTACTATTTGTTTAAGAACATCCTCCCTGGTAACTGCTAAACTCGTCAACCTGTCCTCGTCCCCACCCACATAGACTTGTTCGGCTGAAGGCATATTGTTAAGTTCCTCTTTAGTAAATACAGATACAAAATATTTATTAAAAATACTACTCATCTCTTCATCACTATCTGTTATTTGACCTGTCTCAGTTTTTAATGGACCTATCCTTTCCCTAGTCTTAGTACGATATAACTGAAAAAACCCTTTAGGATTTGTCTTTGCTTGCCCTGCTATGCGAACTTCATAGTTTCTTTTTGCTTTCCTTATCTCTTTTTTAACATTTCTAACCAGTTGTACGAATTCCTGTTCTAAAGTGACCTCCCCATTTTTAATCCTTTTGTACCAAGCTCTCTTTTTACCTATAAGGTTCTTCAAATTCTTTGTTATCCAATACTGGATACTGACATAAGTCAGGGTACCACTGCGGTCCGAAATCGCCACAGAGCCGGCATCGTCTGGCAACGGCAACGTACGCCCCTCGTACCGACGGAGGAAGTCCCGGTACTCGTCCTCCCCCACGAACTTAATAACAACCCGATGGGTCGAAACTAGCTCCACACCGTAAACAGCTTCCACCGGAACACGAAGCATGTCACACATCACCATCTCGATGGTCGGATAACCAGCCTTACAAGTAAACTCCAGGCCCACGGAGTTCACACGCTGAACAGGAGGAAGATGGCCCCCCATGTCAGAACTGCCACGTCAACGCAGCCAGGCAGGCAACAAAACTGGTAGGGCAATGACGCCCACACCACCTGGCGACCAAAACAGCAAACAACTCCAACAGCCACGGAGGGTCGAGAAACGTCCTCACTCCACGGCTGCCAACAGTCGACTCTCATAGCGGTTTATAGACAGTTGGTGTCGACTGACCAATCACCGTGCGCGCTCGCCATGTGTTCATTCTGATTGGCTTTGTGGATTAGATAGACTTATTGACACATTTAATGGCACTTATACATCGAAACATGATATAGCTTCATTGTTTAAGCGTGACTTTCATATGTTGGTTATTAAGGACTTCACCAGAAAGTAATAAACCCATTGACAAGCGTCAGATTTTAAGTGTTTTTGCCAAGTGCTTTCAAGTTGCTTAAATCACCGGAATTTTGACACTGTGGTCGATAGCATCAAAATTACTGTACGTTAAGTTTAAGGACAAACTCGGGTTGTTAAGTTTGGTTAAAGAATGGCCGAGTGAATTAGGTAACTTAAGCTAGCTAACTTTCCGCATGATGCAACCCATAACAGGTCTTTAATTCTCGGATAACTATTTTACTGCTAAGTGAACAGATGCATCAGGTGAATGCCTAGCGGATATATGTCTCCTCCACAGCCTATCACGCTGTGATAGGCTGTGAATGAATGACCTATCACGCGTAATATCACACAATATGGGAGCCGGTCGGCCGAGCGGATAGCACGCTGGACTTATGGTCCCGGGTTCGATCCCGGGCGCCGGCGAGAAACAATGGGCAGAGTTTCTTTCACCCTATGCCCCTGTTACCTAGCAGTAAAATAGGTACCTGGGTGTTAGTCAGCTGTCACAGGCTGCTTCCTGGGGGTGGAGGCCTGGTCGAGGACCGGGCCGCGGGGACACTAAAGCCCCGAAATCATCTCAAGATATTCGTATGTTTTATTCGAATGTCTTCTTGAGTTGCCACAAGAGGGCGTTAATTTAATTTAATTAATGTTCGGGCTTTTTTCTATGTAAATCAGCTTTACGATAAAGAAAAGCTTTCTATTGCCAACCAGATTGCTTCCTCCTCCCCCTAAACAACCCCCCTTCCTCGTATATAGAATTTCCGGAGCCGCCATACATACTGCCATTCCCACACCAAAGCAACGCATTGTGCCCAAGAACCCGCAGCCAGCGGGTAGATTCAACTCTCAGACGAAAGGTTGAGAGAAACAAAAGATGTTTATGCAAAGCAAACATTTGAGTTGCAAGAAGCCACGAGGCGAAGTTTTGTCTATTTTGGTCAATCACCTTAGTCACCGAAGGTGATTTGTCAATCACCTTAGGTCAGACGAGGGCATTCTCAGTCTATAACCCTTTACATTATCTAAGTACAGTACTTAATTTATATTATTACTATTATCTCAAGGTCCTCAGTGCTTCTTTCAGGTCATTTTCTTTGACCTTCCATTAGTATTTACTTGTGTAAAGGAGGAAATGTATATGTTTATCTCTCAGAATGTTCGTTTATTGTTTGTGATGTGTGTCTATGTATGTATTAACACGATGTACTGAATGGGGTGAGAATAGCTTGAGCTACCTCATCCCTTTGTGTGTATTTTACATCAATAAACTTATTTCAATTTCAATTTCAATTCCATTAGCATTGGTGCAGCAAACTTTAATATGCACTCTTTTTTTTAATCTTGTCCTCTGTTTAGGTAGCTGTGAGCCTGGAAGTTGGGTGCTGGCCGCGCTGGTAAAGATGTAGAAGGGAAAGAGGAGTGGAGACCCAGATGTTAGGTGGAAGGGGAACGTGTTGGGGAGTGCGTGAAGGAGATATGGAATGGGACAGAATTTGTGTGGGAAGCTTTTTGGATAAATTTGAATGAAAGATGTAGATTGATTAGATATGAGCGGTTGGCTGATGAGTTTGGTCAGCGAGGGGGGGGGGAATGTATTCACCTAGTTGTGCTTGCAGGGGTTGAGCTCTGCTCTTTCGGCCCGTGCGGGCCACTCAACTGTCAATCAATCAACTGTTACTAACTACTAATATTTTTTCTCACACACACACACACAGTTAGCAGCCCGTAGCAGCTGTCTAGCCCCCCAGGTACTTATTTACTGCTAGATAATAGGAGCATCAGGGTGAAGTAAACTCTGCCCATCTGTTTCCGACGGCTGCGGGGATCGAACCCCAGCCCCTAGGTCCACGAGTCTAGAGCGCTGTCCACTTAGCCACCAGACCCCTGGTGATGTGGAGGTGAGGCACTGGTTTATTGTCCTGCCTTTACCGGGTCCTTATTGTAAGTTAATGATTGGTTTGTATTCTACCAGTCTCTTGCTTCCCTGTCATAGCTGAACGATTTCCTGGTAATCGTTCCCGTCAATCTCACTGGAGGGTAGAATTCATTCCTTATTTGCAGGCGATGAGTCACAATAACGTGGCTGAAGAATGTTGACTAGACCATACACTAGAAGGTGAAGGGACGACGACGTTTCGGTCCGTCCTGGACCATTCTCAAGTCGTTCCTTCCTTATTTTTTCATATAATTTTCCAGCTAAACTCACTCTAGTCTTCTATGTCAGTAATAGCTCACTGATGTCAGTAATACATTACACTGATTTTGTTTCAATTAGAATTTAGGCCAACAGCCTGTGCTAAAACAGTGATTTATCCTAAACTAACAAAGAATATTGATGTAATGTAATTTACAAAAATACAAGTTTTTATATGTGCTGTTATGTCCCCAGTCTGTACACTTTCATAAATAGTAGAAGAATTACAGTACACTAACGAAGTAATAGCTGGAGACATTATTATATGAGCAACTATTGGAAGGAGGAACTTGTGTCATTAAGACAGGACGAAAACGAGTAATAGCATATTTAGAACACTTAAAGAATGCTCGCGCCAAGGAAGCAGTCACTATAACGTCAATGTTAGGCTACTCTGAACATGAGAACACATTGGCCCCAAGTAGTAAAAAAACATGGTAATAAGAGACGAAAATGAGCTTTGCTCTGCAAATTGTGGAACTCCTTTTGTGAGAGATTAATCCAAAAAGTGGAAGTGCTGATTGCCGGCGATGAGTCACAATAACGTGGCTGAAGTTATGATCACCGGTCTCCGTGGTGTAGTGGTAAGACATTCGCTTGGCGTTACGTGAGCGCTTTGTCATGGGTTCGTATCCTGGCCGGGGAGGATTTACTGGGCGCAAATCCTTAACTGTAGCCTGTTTAATTCAACAGTAAAATGAGGTTGTAAAAACGATTCTTCGCGGCGGGGATCGTATTCCAGGGACCTGCCCGAAATGCTACGCGTACTAGTGGCTGTACAGGAATGTAACTCTATGTAACAGACCACACACCAGATGAAGAGACGACCTCTCTTCATCGTCTGGTGTGTAGTTTGGTCATAGAGTGCTGATTATTCAAGGCCCAACAGCCAGTAAGGCTGTTGTAAGGAATACATTACCAGTAAGTAAGGAATACTACCTACCAGTAAGGAATACAAATTAAGCTGACTGCTTATAAAGGCGCAGCCATATAGATATTTTTGGATTATTAGGACTATGTGATCTTAAGAGGAACTTTTCGCCAGTTTACCCTCACATCTCGTTTACTTCCTCTGTTGCCTAGTCACCTCGTTCCTATCCAGCACTTTCCTCATTCTCTAGCTTCTTCCCTCTGGTTGTACATCCTACATGTTCTGTTAAACTTCAAGCTATTTTCTTTTCTCCACATTTAGCATAATTTCTGAGCACCCTTGCCATCTTTATGGTGCAGATTGCAAGTGTCCACAAACACCCTATTAACATACTTAATATTTTCCACTTGTGCACAAGCTTCACCATGGAACAACACCCTTGTCAGTGGTGAAGGAGATAAGAGGATAGGAGTGAAGGGCAAGAGTGGAGAGAGGGAAAAAGTGTGTGAATATTTGTTTTATAAGATATAAACTTTTACAATTTTTGAGCCAAACTTGAAGTTTTTTACCAACCTGCAGAACTTGACAGTAATCTTCCACTGACTAGCACCTTGTTCCTTGAGTCACTCTGCTATCTATACCATCTCCAGGAAGGTCGGGGCTCCTATAAGCATGTACCGCTAGCCGATCACAAAAAAATGCAATACAGTACTATGCAAGGACTGGAATAAAAATACCACTTACAAGTTTATATGATAATATTGATGATAGATGTCTCTACAAGAATAAAAGCTGTGTAGTGTTTGAGGAGCTTCAGTCATATGTCACCAATCACAGAAGGCCCATATAGTCTAGCATACGATACTTAGTTTGAATTAAAAGTCTAATTGTGTAAATTTTAACATGTTTTTTCCAAGAAAATAAATTTATAATCTTTTCTATATAAAAAAAATGGTATGGGGGTTAATAAACATTCTTGACTACTTGGCCAGTCAGCAAGTTTGTCAAGAGGGTCCATCACACATCTACCTGCTTATAAGTGCAAAACACACACACACACACTACCTGTTGAGTATACAACTCCTCTCACTCACACATACGTATACCCGTTACTTGATCAAAAACAGATCACACATGACACCATGTTACTATATTTGTGCTTTTAGTATGTTATCCACAAAGATTAGTACACTGTATATCCATACAATTGCTACATTGGCCATAAAGAACCTGCTTGTCATCATATACAAAACATTTATTCACATTTGTATTTCCTCACTTTAATAAGTACCACCTTTCAAATTAATACAAATTTTATAACTGCTGAAGAGCATATCCAAGTTATATTCCCAGTCAACTTGAACAGGTTCAAAATCTCAATGAACACAAATAAAATTAAGGATTTTTGCATATCTATTCCTCTCCTAATAAAACATTTTTTTTTTTATACAAGATGAAAGCTTTTAAAATTTGAAAGCATCACTAAGGGTTAAGAATATGTAATGAGGCAAGGCAATCCCATTTCATTTTGTGACGGCAAATGAATGTTGAGAAATATTAATTTAAATTTATTATAATATATAAATTTGATTATAAAAATCTTTTTTAATATTTCTACAATGCATGTATGCACTTACATATTTAATTTATACTACACATATTTGTGCACTAAAAAAGCACGCTCGCGTTTGGAAAAAATTTGTCGGTTCTAGACGTATTAGATATTAATTATTTTACCATTTCAGAACTTACTTCTGTGAGAGGAATAGGCAGAGGATATTTTAATACTAGGAGTAACTATTTTATTTCTTCAGAAATCAGTCTTATCAAACAAATTACAATCCATACCAACTCCTCCACAGGCACTCGATATACATTTGCTAATTTCACTACTTGCACATCCTTGTAATATCCACCACTGGCACTTTACAACACCCTTGCCAACATTATTGCTAGCATTTGCAATACCACTGCCACCCTTGACAATGTAATTCTTAGTAACTTTCCATTAGTTACTAAACATTATAAATCTTGCAATCTTTAAAATTACAAATTACTACCTTCAACACACTTGCAACTATAAATAATTACGATCGTGCATTTATACAAATTAATTACTGTCAATGCCAATACACTACCAAAACTTGTAATAATTTTAAAATTATCATAAAACTGTCCTGCTAAGCTACCGTAAATTCTTTTTATTTCATAAACAATTAGTAGTACTCTCATCTATACATCTATGGCTAGGAGGAAATTCTCAAAACTTTACAAGAACCCTTCAATTAACAGACTGTGTGTAAATTTTTAGTCACCTACATGTTAGAATTCTTTTACCCACAAGTGTTATTATATACATCATTCATTGTTTACCCGAAGAACAAAAAAGTGATGTGAAAGTGTTAATGCTGAAGTGTTATGCTATATTTCTTAAAATACAGCGGTCGCCTTTACCTAGAATGCTGTCTCAAATCACAAAAGAAGCAATACTACTCTCGGACTATTCTCAACAAAATCAAATGCATTGCAAGATAAAATGCAGCAAGACATACTGGAGTGCCGACACTTAGGTATAAACGAAGATAGTACTGACAAGTAGTTAGTCACTTAAACTTTATTTATGAGAAAGTACTTACAAAATCAAAAGAATTCAAAATACAAAGGGATGCTCAACATGAATGGAAATGCTACACAAACAGTCTTGAATCAATTATACATATTAAAGCAAAAATGTGCAACTTCATATACAGTATTACAGTTTTGTCATGAGTATATTCAAGTGACTTAGAAAAAATATTTCCTGGACCAGAGCAACAGCTCCCTGGGACACAATGCATTGGTCAATATTCCCAGTGCCAATTATGCCCTCTTCATTCAGCCATTAAAGCAAATACAATGCATTGCAAGTGCATTGGTCATTATTCCTGGAGCCAATTATTCACCGTTCAGTCAGCATTTAAAGCAAGCACAATGGAACATGAGTGCGAAGATTTCTTTGGCAAAAGTTCATTCTGCTGTTACATCTTCTGGTCTTGGCCACTTGGACATGGTCAGTGGTCTAGACATGTAGACTTTCCCTATGCTGTCTTACTCTTGCACTCAGTAAGAAGAAACAATAAAATATAGCACATGTAATATATCATGTGCGCAATATTTCATTTTAATCAGTTTGCAGATAACGTTTCCTAAATCAAAAAACCAAACGATATAATACTGAAACATCTTATATAATAAAACAAAACACCACAAATAATATGCATAACACAGACTGTGAACTTGATAATGCAACTCGGCAGTGCAGACATGACTTACTCCACGACACAACATGCACGTGTGACATGATGCAACTGTGATGATGAAGCACCCAGTTAATGCAGAGGCAGATACTTGCTACAAGGCATGCATAATGTAAACCCATCCTTTCCCTACCTGAGTCAGAGCAATCCCCACAAATATGCAGACTCCTCCAAGTGCCACTGCTACACTTTGCCCCCAAAACTAAACTAAAGCACATACAATTAGGTCTGAAAGTCCTCCAAATAACTTTGAATACTCTTGAATAGTGATATTCCTTCTCTGAAACCTGAGGTACTGATTACTATACATTCCCTGTTTTAGGACATACTAAATCTACAACTGCATTTTTCTCCTATCTCTACAACAGGTGAGCTTCTGGTAAATGCAGTGTAGCAATAATGTAGGAGAACTATTAGAATATATAATACATTAATAGTGGCAGATCTTTTGAAAAGTTCTCACATTCAAGCTCTCTCAAAACACACGTCCACTTGACATTTCAACACTCCAAATAGCTAACCTTGATTGCAAAGGCAAAACAGTAACACTACTAAGCCTATCAGTCATATATGGTATTAAAAACAAGTAACAGTGATAACTGGAAAAATATGATAGATATAATATAAACAGACAATTGTGACAACTTTTGTGTAACAAAATTAATAATAAATATTTAGTGCAATTTATATTTTCTATGGTTAAGGAAAATTTTGAGTGTATAAGAAACACAAAATTCAATTGAAGCACATGAAAGAAGGTATAATTACAGTGCAATCATCATCAAGCAAGCAGTGCCCCCATGTGTTCATACCCATGATCTATGTCAAACCCAAACTAATTTAGTTAAAATTACTGTACTCTAGTACAGACTGCACTTACTAAATCCTTTCTTAATGGTCAAAGCATGAAATAAAATGCTGGAAAAGATGAGAACTTTAGCCACTTTGAGATGTTAAATTCTTAACAACAATGATCACTATCCCCAGCAACCCCTAGCAGGACGTGTCAACGCGTGACAACTCGTGGTAAACACGTTTTGCTGCTTAATTTCACAAAACAAAATATGAACTTAAAGGCATATAAAAATTCCTTTATTTACACTTCGTGGAATTGTATTTCTGTGCAAAATTAAGAAATAAAGATTCTGTTTACTAAACGTCATGAGTTTATATAATTATTAATGGCTGAGGCAATATTAAACACACCTATTACAGGAATTACCATTTGGTTTTTAGATAAAACCCTAATTGAATCTGCTTACATTTTCTTATGATTTTTTTAGAAGTTTAATCATTTTTTAGTGTGAACCATTTGTTAAAATTCTACAATGGAAATACAGTAATGATCCAAAATATGTAACCAATGAAATGTGATGGATGAACATTAACACAACAATAACTGAATGTGAAGGCCTACTTGCAACACACGACCCTGTGATGTGTAGGCCTACTTGTAACACACAACCTTGTGATGTTCCGTAAAACAACCACAGATGTGGTTGTAGGTGGAGAAATTGCACATCTAAAAATGGCAACAAGCGATGCTGACTGTATAACCAGGCAAATCTTGCTCTAAAACCATATTCTAATACCATATATGATACTTAACAAAACTTAATTTACAAAACTAAAAGGATGATACATCTAGCTCTGCCTCTTAACAGATTCAACCATTTTTAGCCCTTCATTTGCATTTTATGATTTCCACAACTTAGCCAGCCATATTGCCCTTGGCTCGACACTTGATCATTGTTGCACGCAACTGAAACTGCTTCCTAGAAAGAGAGCGGACATGCTTCAAGAACAGGTCCAAATCAATCACATCTCGTCGTAATGCCTCGCCCAAGTAATAAATAGCGTCCTGTGTAGCTTGGTCCTCAGCATATGCATTTAATAGCCTGAAACCAAAACACATTTAAATATAACTAGAAAAAGTGTTAAGATAGCTTGGGCATAAGCAGAGAATAAAAATGGAAAGGATAAACAAGACAAAAGGTGAAATAACCTAAGAAGTGAAAATGGGAGCTTCATAATGCAAGAAAGAAACGAGAGAGTGTGTAGGTGGATCGTGTTTTGTAGAGAGGATGGTTTGCACTTTTCCAAGGACATAAGACATGGAAGACATGTGAGAGAAGTGGAGTGAAGCTGACTGGATGTTAACAAACAAGATATGCAGGTTCCAAAAAATCAAAACTACCATCATATGTAAAAGCATTACAAACTAACTTAATGGCAGATACTGAAAATGAATAAAAGTCCTAGTTCTTAACACAATAGAGAACATGTCATTATTAAAAGCACAATGCACTTTTGTACTGATAAATTCCATAAAAATACTTATGAATAAAAAATCCAAATCACAATTTCTCATTAGTAAAACAATTTCTTGTTTTACTAATGAGCAATTATATACATACTGTTTGTAAAGAGGAGCGGTGGTGGTAACTGCCTCGTCAACATCTAGAGGCTCTGTAGCAGATGAGAGCCGAGACAGCACAGATTTGATTTCTGCTTCCCTCTCCCTCAGTACTCTTACATTCTTGTCTAATTCAGCCTAAAACAGTAGAAAATCAATATATTTGAGCAAACAGTCGATTAGGTCATGTCTAAACGATGTTTTACCTATGGTAGAACAATAAGAATGATACCCGTTTCCTTCCAATGCTGGCCCAACTTAAGAATGAAATCCTTTGCACTTCAAATATACTGTACACATGTATTATGCAACAAAATAGCTTTCACGAAATTTACCTGTTCCTGTTCTAATTTGCTTATCAGTCCCTCAACCTTGGTCTTGCCTTCATTAAGGTCAGCTTGCTGCTGCCTCAATACAGAGACCTCGGCTTGAGCACCTCCATAGCTGTCACGAAGTTTAGCACGAACCCGGTCGCTTACAGCCGAGATTAGCGATGCACGTATGTGCTCCTCTGTTATAGTGCCAGTACTTGCAGTTGTTGTATTTGTCTCAGTAGTTGTGGGCTGCAAGACAAACTAGTTATAAGGCCAACTCACAAATGAATAACACAAAACATCATTTGTATTATTTATAGGAGGGAGACATGTATGAGGGTTTGCATTAGTTTATTAAAGTGCCAAGGCAAGTTAACTCATTATTATACGTACTGGAACATGAACATAACATTTAGGACTGCAATAGCATTAAAACCATCTGCCGTCAAATTCCACATTTTGGTTTGCCAATATGCTGGGGCTCAGACAGCCTCAACAATGTATCCACAAAGGAAAAATTAAAAAAGTGACTTAGGAAGGAAAATAGATAAAACAAAATTTCAAACAAATATCTGGCGTTGTTATCAACTTTTATATTACAAATTTTAATTCTAAAACCCTAAAAGAAATTAAAATTACAAACCTTTGTATTTATCATAAAAAACCAGCATTGAATGAAATAAAACGCTATTTTCTGGGTGAGACCTGGAGGTTTCCCGGAGCTATATCGGGCTGATGTGTATATATATTAGACCGTGGCAACAGTCAATCAATGGCGTTCCAAGCCTTCAAGGACTAGCGCCAGAACTTGGCCCCCCTCAGAGAGGCACAAGGAGCAATGGCCTATAGACACCCCAGTGTGGTTGGGAACAGTCTGTATCTGCCATCTACCAGTTCAGGCACTCAGAAAGGTAGGAATCCCCCCCCCCCCCAAAAAAAAATACAGCTGGTGAAAAATTGCTAGCCGAAAGCCAAACAAGCAAGCAGAACTCCCCAATCAGAAAACAAGCAAACAAGCATAACGTCACTACAGCCGCTGCACCGCTGTCTGCACAACTCCCCCCCCCCTTGGTGGGGGGGGGTACCAGGGGGGGAAGGTGAGTCCCAGACTTCCCACGCTGGCTACTCAACCCCAGTTCAGAGGCCCTCATCTATAACACAAATGGGGCAGCTGCAGGGCATCTGGAAAGACAACCAACCAAGCGCATTGCAGCAACCAAAACCTCGCATGCAACGCAGACGCTGCCTGCACCCAAATATCAGTAACAGTGGACTGGAGTACATGCATGGAATACCACTCGCAAAACTCCGAGTCAAAGATGTCATTGACCCAACAGGCAGCATGGAGGAGGCAAAGATGGTGAATGTCACCCTGAGACAAGGGGACAGAGCAACCTTCAAACTCGCACAAAGCGAGGTGGGACTCGGAGGTCTCGTCCATCGGATTAATGAGCCCCAATGGGGGTTTCCAGGGCCCCTTAGGCTGTCTGCTAAGGAAAGCCCAGGCAAGGTACTGCTAACCGGTTATCCCAGAGCTACCAAGCAAACACACTAAAAGCTGAACCCCTGCGACGTGTATAATCACGGGGACCTAGAGGAGGGCCATCAAAAATACAAGTGGACCTACAGTCACACAAGGCAGACCCCCAGAAGGCAAACAAAACAAAAAGAAAAGAAAATCCCCGCAAAAGCACAACGTCCACAGGGGAACAAAACTGCCAGCTATGTGTATACAGTGGTACCTCGGAATGCAAGTGTCCCTGTATGCGAGTTTTTCGGAATACGAGCAGGATTTCCTCGAAAAATATGTCTCAGAACGCGAGGGTTACCTTGGGACACGAGTTTGTTGATACGCGTACAGGCCGACCCCAGCGCGTGGTGGTTCGGCGATCGTCGCCCCTCCACCCCTCCGCCCCTCAGTTTACCATTGTCTCGCGCCCAGTGACTACCCCACATCAATTCTTCTCGCGGATTTTTGGTGATTTGACTACATAATTTGTTATTATATATCTCACCATGGGTCCCAAGAAAGCCAGTGGTAAGGATAAAGGCCAGAAAGCCCATGTGAGGATGACAATAGAGGAGAAACAAGAGATCATTCGGAAGCATGAGAACGGTACACGTGTTGTTGAACTTTGTAGGCAGTACAACAAAGCCACATCAACAATATGCACTATACTTAAGAAGAAAAATGAGATTATGAGTGCTAAAGAGGCAAAAGGAGTCAGAACAATAACGAAACAAAGACCACAAATACTTGAAGTGGAAAAGTTGTTATTAATTTGGATACACAAGGAGTTAATGGGTGACAGTGTTTCGGAGGCCATTATTTGTGAGAAAGCCAGGGTTTGGACAGATTTGTGGTGAGGAAATCGAGCAGTGAGCCTCAACCAGGACCTAGTGGCACTCAGATAAAACGTCCCAGGGAGAGCACATCAGAAAGGTCTTCACTGCCTGATGTGATAATGGAAGGGGACTCCCCTTCCAAACAGTAACTCCTCTCCTCCTCCCCCCTCCTCACCATCTTCCATACGCCTACAGCATTCAACCGCAAGGTAAGTAATAACTTGAACATAGTTTTGTAGGTTCATTTAGATGAATTAGGTATAAAAATTTAGTTTGATGTGAGGTTTTTGGGGTAGTCAGGAACGGATTAATTCATTTCCCTTTATTTCTTATGGGGAAATTAGCTTCGGTATACGAGTTTTCGGAATACGAGGCGTCTCCAGGAACCAATTAAACTCTTAAACTGAGGTATGCCTGTATCAGACAGCTGCACAGTACTTTGCGCCCCAGCCAGTGACGATACTACCTCCTAACCCAAGATTCAGATTCAACTTGTTTAGCACTTCATTTGCATTTTATGATTTCCACAACTTGATTTCCAATAGAGGCAGGAACAACCCCAACTGACCCCAAGGGTGGGCAATCACCGAGCAGCAAAAGAACCCTGTGGAGGTAGCTCCCGAACGGCTTATGGAAGATAACCCTAAACTGCAAGGGTAGTACTGTACTTACAGGGCACCTAGGGAAGGGGGGACCCTAAGCGCATGCAGCTCCAGTACTTCTGGAATTACTCCTGGTTCGCACACAACCACACCACAGCACACCACCACCAGGTACAGCTATGCTCAAGGATTGGAGCCCGAGTCGATCGACCGCCACCCAACATAACACCTTCAGAACTGGGGTTGGGTAGCCAGCATGGGAGGTCTGAAACACCCCCTCTCTCCTCCTGGGAAGGTGGGAGTTGCGCAGACAGCAGCGTGGAGGCTGTGGTGTCATGCTTGTTTGCTCGTTTTTTGATTGGGGAGGTCTGCTTGCTCGTTCGGCTTTCGGTTAGCAATTTTTGCCCAGTATAGCTCCGGGAAGCCGTAGCGGCTCTTCACAGAAAAAAAAACATTCAAATAGGGCAAGTTGATTACTAATTTTTTTGTCCTTTTAAAACCTCTTTACCCATGGATATACTTCACACTTAACAGTTTATCAGCACAAGAGTTAAGAAAGATTCACCTGAGTAGGTAGGTTCGAAGAGGTGGTGGATGGATATGAGGGGTATTGTATTCCAGGGGTGTATGGTGGGGGGTAGGTTGCAGGGGGTCCACCAGGCTGGGAAGGTGGGTACCCTGTTGAGCTAGTTGGGGGATAGACTGGATATGGGGTACTTGTGGGTGGATAGCCAGGTTGTGATGGATAAGGCGGATACGCTCCGGAAGCGGTTGGCTGAGCTGGGGGATATGGCAGGCTTGGACCACCTCCAGGCATTGGCATATATCCTGCAAAAAACCAGCGTTGAATGTAATGAAAAACCCATTTTCTGGGTGAGCCTGGAGGCTCTCTGGAGCTATCGGTCTGATATGTGATATATTAGTCAATGGAGTTCAGCCTACCGGGGACCACGAGCCAGAACCTGGCCCCCTCAGAGAGGCAAGGGGAGCAATGGCCTCTGGAAAACCCATCCTGTGGTTTGGGGTATTCCTTCTATGCCATCAACTGGGGTTAGGAACCCAGAAAGGTAGGCATAACAAAACAAACCTCACTTGGTAAGTGGGGTTTGTTTTGTTACGGGTTTTGTCTGGGTTCCTAACCCCAGTCGATGGCATAGAAGGAATACCCCCAACCACAGGGGGGGGCTTTTCCAGAGGCCATTGCTCCCTGTGCCTCTCTGAGGGGTCTACGGGCCAGATTCATGAAGCAGTTATGCAAGTACTTACGAACGTGTACATCTTTCCCAATCTCTGACGGCTTTAGTTACATTTATTAAACGGTTTACAAGCATGAAAACTTCCCAATCAACTGTTGTTACAGTATTGTTATAAACAGCCTCCCGGTGTTTCGGAGCTCATTAACTGTTTAATAATTGTAAATAAAGCCACCAAAGATTGAGAAAAGATGTACAGGTTCGTAAGTACTTGCGTAACTGCTTTGTGAATCTGGCCCCAGGTTCTGGCTTGTGGTCCCCGGGTAGGCTGAACTCCATTGACTAATGCCCTATAATAATGTATCGCATATCAGACCGAAAGTTCCAGGAAGCCGACAGGGCTCCCCACAGAAAATGTAAATAAAAGTAAGCTGTCTGATATTGAGTATTCAGTAACTTACTAGTTTATATGTTGTCTAACAGATCTTTAATCCAGTCCCTGAAAGACACTAAGAAAATGCATATATGCTGGTTAGCACTGTATAATTGACTGGCCACATCTGTGGTAGAAACTAAAAATCTAAAAATGAACAAAATCACAATGGCAAATAATGTTACAAATTATACACACATACATAGTAGGTACTTGATACAAGCATCAAAGTCCACTATGGGCTCACCATACCCAAGGCTACTTGGAACTTTTGTTCCAAGTACCAGTAGCTGAATCTACAACAACAACAACAACAGATGTGTTTCATAAAAGACATTAGCAAATTTGGTACAAATTAAATTAAGGTTATATTGAATAATCTTCTATTCCAAAATCAACTTTTCATTCCTCTACCATTAAAATATATATATCTAAACATTACTAAAAAAAAAAACACTTCTTAACCCCCTAAAAAATATAAAATTAAGCGAAATAAAAAAAAAAGTGTCTTTCTGGGTTACGAAAACTAAACCACACACCAGAGGATGAGGAGACGACGACATTTTGATCCGTCCTGGACCAGTAACAAATTGACAATCAACTTGATAATGCTCCAGGACAGACCGAAATGTCGTCGTCTCCTCATCGTCTGGCGTGTTGTTTTGTTCTCATATCGTGAGAGTGGCCTCCGCCAAAGCCAAGCTGTCAGTGGTTTCCATGTAATTAGCCCCAACTTGGCCTGCATAACATCGATAATGCAAATTTCCTTTGAATTTAAGTGCTTCACCTATTTTGGCATTAATGTTTTATCTTACATCAAGGCCAAAATATGTAGCTCAAGGAGACTATTGCCCTGCATTTATCAGAAAAACAACTTATTGTATTGCATTATATTCTACACCTTGATATACAATTCAACAATGGGTGCTAACTGGCAGGCCCAAACACTCCAAATCCAAACTCAAGCCCCATTTATCCCACAATGTACAGACTCATATATATGGAGAGAGAGCACACCTGGAGGGTTAGTAGGGTATGGCGTGGGATACGGTGATCCTGTGGCGGGCTGTGCACTCTTAGGCTTGGAGTATACTGGTGGCATTTCACTGAATGTTATGATCATAATCTGGATAAGACCCGGCAAATCTGATGAATTCTGAAAATAAAGTCACTTTCATCTGTAAAGATTGAAAAAAGCTTAATATCATAGTAGAAAGTTTTCTCTGTAAACTTCATACGAGTGGTATAAAATACAAGGGATCTATGACCTACGTAACAGGAATACATAATGTAATGCCTAAAAGAAATAAGCAATGATTTCACAGAGGAAATTAATTGAAAAGGCAGATGTTGATCCATATCCACTGAACTATGAAATTAGGTTAGGAAAAATAAGTTTTCAGTATCTAGAAAAGTATGAGATGAAGATTGGAACAAGAAAGTGTACAGGGTGTTTCAAAAGCCTGGCCACAGAGATTGCAGATTCCTAATATCTGTACATTCCAGATAAGGATAATGACATCACTTTACTCCTCAAGAAGAATACTTCTTCCTTACTCATCTCATTTTCTTTCAACCTGGAAAGATAGTTCTGGTGGCAAAGACTGACAAATTCTTAGAGGTACATATTTTAATTTGTTTACTTCAACAGTTTACATTTACCTTACTGCTGTTAGCCACAAGTTTAATAATCTTCATTAAAAGCAAACACTGGTCATATTCACAATGCAATCACATTATTGTGTTGTATCAATGAGAAAACTGGTAGGAGCCACGAGGAGGATTCTAACTTGCTCACTAGGTACTCCCAAGCTGGTGCCCTAGACCACCACACCAAGACATGGTCAAAAGCAATTCAACCAGGGATTGCACTGAACCCTCTAGGATTCCTGAAGCTTACAACTGAAGCCCAAGCAGGGTTTTAAGCATTGCCCCCATTTACTCTGGCTAATAGTCCAGTAGTTCTCCAACGCTTCTCGACAAATACACAAATTGTGTACCAAATTCCGAGATCAGACGACGCATTGAAGTGTCATTAGAACCTAAAATAAATAATTGTGGATGCCATTAAAATGTATCATCAGACTGTTCAAGTGTTAACCAACTGTGAGACTACTGTGTGTGAAAGGTCAAGGAAGAGATCAGGTTCAACTCCTTGTGCCTTTCAACCCCTTTTCCTAATGCTTTCCTTCTTTTCATTCCTAATGAAAGCAAGTAAACTGAGCAGTTGAAATACCTTTCAAAGTAATACCTGTAGCCCTTCATTTCAACTATTATTTAGTCCCAAATAAATACAAAAATTTCCGCTGACCTAATTACACCAGCCTAAACTATATTACTATAGTATTATGTTATGAGCAAATGTACAATACCTCATTTTGCATGAAAATTAAGCATTGAATACAAGGTAAGAGAGACAATTAGGGGTAAACAGAGAACAGAAGTGTAATAAGGGTGAACAGAGAACAGCAGTGTAATAGCTGTAAACTGAAAACAGCAATATAACAAGGGCAAACAGAGAACAGCATATGTAATAAGGGCAGAGAACAGCCATTTTAATAAGGGCAAAGAGAGAATAATAATGCCATAAGGGCAAATAGAGAACAACAATTTAACACAGGCAAACAGAGAACAAATGTGATAAGGGCAAACAGAATTGTGTCCAGTGTTCACTAAAGGCTAATCATAGCTACAATAATAAATATCTACAATTATAAGTTGTGAAATCAACAAGTGAATAATCCCCATCTCTTTGGTCAAATAGGTTGACCATAGAGATGGGGGATACAGTGCACATTAAAACTGACAATTGCCAAATTATTTGGCTTTTAAAAAGGCAAATGGAGGAGCTACATCTGAAGGTCAAAAAGCCCCTTACCAAGTTCCATTCGTGTAAATAGGGAAGATACACTTTCCCGTTCTGGTCGACATGACGAGAGGCCTTGATGAGCATGTCTGGAGTTGGCTTGACATATACCATGGGAGAGGAAAAGGGATGGTTGTCCAACAGCCATATGCAGATTGGAATGTTGTAAACTGCACCTGAATAATACGTAAGATGCCTTTATAAGATAACCATGCACAGGTTTACAAGAAGTCAAAATTGCAGGCAAAGCTCTGAATTTGATTTTGAGTAACAACAATTAAGTATATGAATCATGACCCCCTAGCCATCAAATTTTACTGCAGTATTAAGAATAATTTGTCATTTACACTAACTTATAAATTTGATAAGATCAAAAATATAAATAAAATAGCGGCCAAAACTATATTAATCAAATGTCCTTTGTGCTACATTAAAATAAGGGACAATAACAAGGATTTATAATATCAGCAGAACTATTGTATTTTTATCACAACACTCACTTTGCCATACCCTACACCTGTAATTTATGTTTCATATCCCAAACTGCATTATCAGCATAAGCTTAAGAGTAAACAAAATTAATAATAATTTAAGTGAAAAAAACATTAACACAGAGACACACGCAGCTACCAACACATAAAAAAATTAACCCCTTCGCTCCATCGTGTAGATTTGATTCTCTAGTGTCGTATCGAGCAATTGCTACACATCTGCAATATGACTTCAATTTGTGGGTAATACTGACCACTATTAATGGCACATTCATTTTCCATTCTGTTAGCCTTCAAAAAAGTGTATTATAGATCTTCGTGTAAAATTATAAATTTATAACCGACGGTACCCACGTCACGAGGGATGCCAACTTGTGCAGAAGTTAAGGCAGAGATCAAAGATTGTTTATCAGATGGTGGGCGAGGGAAAGGGAGTTATGATGGATACAACACAAAACTAGTTAAGTGACAGGGTAGGTGGAGCTTATATGATGCCAGCAACATACTTCATACTTCGACATTAAACACTTCAGTCAAGAAAAGTATTTAATTTTTCATTTAATACTAGATTGCAAGTCATCATCCTCTCTGCCTGGCTTCGAGATATCCGAGACATTACCGTCATCTCCATTGTCAGTGTCTTGCCATTTTAAACCTTCCACAACAACGATGTCATATCTTCCCCCCCACTAATCTTTGAGGCACGAGGAGTTCGATGATGCATGCTAGAGGGGGTGGAAGGGAGGGGCTTGGCAGAAGGGGGGATAAAACACCCAATTGGTTTGTGACAGGGAGGGGGGGAGGGGGCTGGGTGGAGCTTACGTGATGCCAGTAACATTCTGGGCAAGATAAGCACCTCGCCTTCACAAAGGTAATCACATTACTCAGGGAAATAACTGAGGCACTGATGTGCCAGGTATGTCAATGTATTCTTGAAAACAGGTTTGTGACAGACCCAGCACATCAGGAGTGAAGGGGTTAAACCACAAAACTACAAATAAAAACATATTTACATTATAATCCAAGAAACTGTCAAATTATAAACAAAATAACAACAAGCATGCCTTAAACAATGTTAGCTGAAGCAAAGCATATAACCCACACTGAAAGTAAAAACTTATTACAAAACAAAGGTCCTCACTGGCTTTAGCAGTCAAAATAAAGTGTCAAATGCATGCAGAAAACTACACCATAAAAAGCAAAAGTAAAAGTTGGCAAACTACTCGTGCAAACAGTTTCACGCTCAAGTGCAAACAAAACAATTCAACAATCCCCAAACCTAACTAGCTAAACAAGAATCAGACTAAAAAAAAATACACGTAGTCACATACACTGCCTTCATTAAATCCAATAACCAAAAAAGAATGCTAATAAATTCACATAAACTAACATTCATTGTTAACTAGGTTACATTTTGGAAGCTAAAACAAACAAAATACAGTATTCATATCTAGAGTATTATAGACCACAAATTAGGGATGATGATCAGTGCTCTATTTTAAACAGCACTTAGGGCAGAGAGTTCGCAAAACAAATAATTTAGCATTCACCTCCCCCAAAGCATGAAAGCATACATGTCTGCATTGTCTTCTGTAAGCCAATTTCTCCATTACCTTTGCTACTCTACAAAACAGTGACAAATAAAAGCATCAAAAGGTTCTCCGTAATGAATATTCACAATGATCGCCGCCTTGCTGTAGTAAACGTCTTAGGCCCAAAATAGCAGAATTTTTTTCCCCACATATTAAAAGTTGAGAAATTAAAACTCCCTTATAAACATACTTCATTCCACCATATTTGACATTCAGTTATAAATATCGATAAACATTGCTTCCATAAAGCATAGCTCCGGTAACCAGAAAAATAGTTCAACACCTGAGTTCTGGTCCAAAAATATCAGATTATAATTATTCCTTTAACAGTTTTATGCTCTGACTATTACTTTGAAACTTTGGAGCTTGAGCCTTAATAGGCAATCTTTTTAACATAGTGTACACTGCAAGTAAGATTTTAAGAACACTAATTCACACCACTCCTGTCAGTGTAACTGTCGGATATGGTATATCTAGAGTATTCATAGCAATATTGCATAATTAAGAGCCTTATCTCTATTAATCTCTACAATCATTATAATTTTGTCCCTAAATTTGCCATCGTTTCCCAATAATACCAGCAATGTATTTTGCGAGGTCTTTATGGGAAATTAACAGAAGCCCCCCTGAATCTATACCAACATTTCATTGCTAGGAATATTACTAATGCCACTCGTATTGGAGTAGATCGTCTCTGAACAAACATGATCAAGACAGAAAAAAGACAGAAAAGCAGAAGGCTCTTCCCCTACCTCTCCTCTCCCTAAGGTTCAAACAGTTGGCAGGAATAAAGGAACTGAAATAAAACCATGCCATACTGGAAAATGACCAATGAAATTTAGCAAGAAAAGAAGAAATTTTGAGCCTATCTTGTAACTACTATACTACCACCACCACCACCTTTAATGACTAATAGACAGTTTTAAAGTTATGTTCCTTGAAAAAGTACAACAAGATTAAAACAGTACACCCATATTAGAGCGCATCTCAATTTATCAACGTTTTCTAACATATACAAATTTATTCTTTAACTATTTATTACACCAGAACCATAGCCGACCCCAAGACTTCTGTCACTGACAGGAGAAATGACACGAACATGTGACATACTCTACAATATAATGGTACTTATTGACCTAGAGAAAACTACAAGTGTTACTAATGAGTCTAAATTCTGTTACTGATGCATTACTATCAAAACTGGCATTAATGTGTGTATTGTTGCCTATTTTCTGTGGAGTTGCATAAACTGGCATAAAAAGTGAGAGGAACGAGAAGGAAAAGGAGGAAATTCCTTCTTCTAGGAATTACCTCCTCTCACCTACTCCTCACCTCACCCTTGCCTTACTTATGCCCGTGCCTCCCTCGCTCCCATCACAATCGACTTGATAAGGTCTAGGATGGACTGAAACATCGTCGTCTCAACATCTTCTGGTGTGTGGTTTGGTCATCAGTGAGAAGAACTTTTTGGTAGGATGACTATACTGTAATACTGTAATGAAATGTAGTAGAGACTGGCGAGGGGTAAATGGGAATGTTTAAGACCGACATGGGAAAATGTTAAATGGTGAAGAAGAGATAAGTGAAGAGCATATATATATTTCTTGTTATATAGTCTAATGGGAGGAAGTTACTATTGGAATTGATGATGGCAGAAGAGTGCAAATAATATGCCAATTGATAAATTTATGAAAGAGGAGAATACATCAATGACGAACCTGAGATATGTAAAGCTACAAGTGTCAAAGTACAGTATATGCATAAATTATTTAATGTAGTGGAAAAAATAGAATGGTGTGTGAGAGGAATTAGTTGACTGGCATTTAACAATGATACTGTTTTAGAGGACTGAAAGATGTGACACAATAAATAAAATAAAGGAGAATATAGGAAGTGTGTCAGAAATTAATGAGGCATAAATTTATCAAATGTAATAGGGAAGGTACAGAACATGGTAAGATATTGACTGGAACAAAAAAAAAAATTAGAGAGAAATTGATCAGCAATAAACAGGTTTAGGTTAGTGGTAGAAGGTGAGTGTAGATCAGTTATTTCCATCAAGACAGCTAGTAGAGAAAGCACATCAGAAAGATTTTAAGATGTCCAAAGCTTCAGAAGAATAATACAGTATAAGGATAATAGAGAAGGTTTTTTTTTTTTTAAGTAATAAGCATTCATGGAGTTAGCCAAGTTTTGTTAAGTGCTGTGAAATGAATCTATTTAGAAAATAGTGCAATGCAAGAGTTAAGAGGTTATCTTGAGATGATTTCGGGGCTTTTTAGTGTCCCCGCGGCCCGGTCCTCGACCAGGCCTCCACCCCCAGGAAGCAGCCCGTGACAGCTGACTAACTCCCGAGTACCTATTTACTGCTAGGTAACAGGGGCATTCAGGGTGAAAGAAACTTTGCCCATTTGTTTCTGCCTCGTGCGGGAATCGAACCCGAGCCACGGAATTACGAGTCCTGCGCGCTATCCACCAGGCTTTCGTGGCCCCTCGTAATTAGCTAATTAATAAAAAGGTAATTAGCGACATACTTTATATTAAAATAGGTGTACACCAGGATTATGTTGTGACCACTTATTCAGTATGACATGAGGTGAAGGTAAGGCTGTTAAGAGAGGTATGTAAACACTGTATAGGCCTAATATTGAGTATTTACTTCCCAAAACAGAAATCTGGGAAGTCTGTGTCCTATCCTGAGGGCATTTAAGACTTTGATGAACAAAGAGGTATGCTTCCATGCACCCTTTGCAACAATTGGAACGGCACGTCTTGTTAGTGTCATGTGGCTTGAAGATGATGGCTTAGCTAGTGCAGTCACAATGGGTCAAACAAATTTGTTAGTTTTTGGAGGGTCATACATTTGCGTTTAGTGGTAATGCTAGGAAATGCAGGTTTGTAAAATTGGCATGTTTGGTGTCGAATCAGAGAATTGAGATCGCCTTTGACGAGTTCTTGTGCTACTTTATTAGTATTAAGTTTCATCCACTTTATTTTCTTCCACTCTTCATATAGTGGGAAGATTCATATGCAGGCACCTTCACACAATTCACACTTGCAACTCTGTCATCACAGTCTTCATAGTTGTGTTATGTCGAGTAGATGCTGCATTTTCCCCATTACAAACTACAGTACCATTGATTTGAAAGAGCATTCATTGCTGAAGCACTACCCGAGTGTATGATTCACAATTAAATATACACTAAAAAGATATTTATCAGCGTTATTAGCTTGCAAAGATAACAATGTCTTGTGACACTTTTTGTCAATCATACAGGCATGGATGGCTTGTAGGTCATTATTTTAGAATCAATTTATTTTGTGTGTTTATGCTGTGTTGAGCAATGATGGGGTTAAGTCAGTTCATAAAGACTAATCTGCAGCCTGAAAGGCAGTGGATGTGATAAGGATCAACTTGGATTCTTTTACCTTGCTGATAAGTGGCTTTGGTTACTACATTTAGCAGGTCCTTGTTGATAACCTGGAGACTGGTTCTATTGTTAGCTTGAAAAATATGTCTAGCAAGAATATTAACTCACTGTACAGACCAGCTGCAGATATTGGTCCTGATTGCACTTTGTGTGCCCTATGTTTGTGATCTTGGCCCTGTTAGCTATGGTAGTAGTCAGAAAGTGGGACTTTTGCCAATTCTATATGATGCTAATATATCAATGTGTTTGGAAGATATGGTAAACTGACAAGTCTCCGAATCTTGGATTTATTTTCCTACATTGCTGTCTTATTTTCCTCTGGACTATTCTCTCTCTACCCAATGAAAATTGTAAGTGGGGTAATAGTGGCAGGAGCACAAAAAAATTAAATACTAGAACCTAATAATATTTCCAACAGTATATGATAAGCAAATGAACTCTCTTTTCCAACCCTTTTAACTGGAAATGCCGGCACAAATCTCCAGGCATCATCACTATCCCATCTGCTTTCACAGGTTGGGGAGGCACCCACACACAAGAAATAACAATCATCATATGAGGGTTTGAGATACCTGTATATGAATAACTGGGCTACTAGGTGGGACATAAGGAACTAGAACTTACTACTCGGTAATCGCTGTTAGGCAAGTGCTCTACCTTACACGCTAGGCAGCATCACAGAACATTAGTACCACAACATACAACCAGCCTTTCATGCTACATTCCACATTCAGTAGCCATTTCACCACAAGTAAAAACCAGTTCCGATATAAAAATTGCATTTATACCTCCCAAAAATCTACTTCCACGCAGGTCTTGTTAAATAGATTCTCCCCCATGTTAGGCAGGTGGAAGACTAGCAAAATACTGTAAAGCTACTTTTATCATTACAAACTTTTGGTTACTTAAAATCTTTCTAAGTTGTGACTACAAATTATTAAAGCCAAAGATGCAAAACAAAAGAAATTTTAATGCTAAAAATACACACAATTCAGGTTAATGATGGGTACATTTCAGCTACACCCATTTGAAACAAGCCCAACCACTTGGGCTGGACGGTAGAGCGACGTCTCGCTTCATGCAGGTCGGCGCTCAATCCCCGATCATCCAAGTGGTTAGGTACCATTCCTTTTTCACCATCCCATCCCAAATCCTTATCCTGACCCAATTCCACGTGCTATATACTATAGTTGTAATGGCTTGGCACTTTCCCTGATAATTCCCTCCCTCCCATTTGAAATAAAAAAAAAATATATTTTTATATTATGAAATTGAAGAGCTGTATGTAAAAGCAAGGAAAATACCCTGAAATGTAATAATCTCATTGTCATGTGCTAACCTTAACTAAAACCCATATGAAGAAATAATCTGAATACAAAAACAATACAAAAATCATCATACATCATCTATTATATTGGCCTAGTAAACGACCTAGGAGGCAAACCACATGATATTCCCCCTTTCCCATCATGGCTGCTAAAGGTAACGAGGTGGTGAGCTGCATTTCCCCCGGCAGCTTGCAATGCAATGACATTAAAATCATTTGGCACCAATCAGCACTGAAATGCTGGCCAAAAAAAAACACATCTTCATTTGATGCATACTGCTGAAGCAACTTAAAATTAATGCATCACATGATGAACTTACTGTAATTTTACTCAACGAAAAATATCACTGTAACGCTCCTGAATATTACTCAGTTTATTAACCATTTTTTTAAGTATAGTTCACAGTAAAACTGCCAATACATTATCCACAAGTCTCCCAAATTTCTACAAAAAGCACCCTCATAGGCCCTAATTAAACACGCTTCGTAGAATTGTCTTAGTTGTGATGCATTTATTTTTAATACAGATACATTAATGAATATTTTATACATGCAACAGTTCAAAGATTTAATATCAAAATGCAAAGGTTACAGGATTACAGGACAGCAAAGAGTGGTGCAGGAGCAGCAGCGTTATGAGGTAAGAACCAAGGTAGGGGGAACCCATGCATCTTTCAAATCCCTACTATTTTCAAGAATTTTCAACAAAAGAGTACCCTTAGTGCCACAAAATGTGCCCAGAGACTAGTAATATTTTGACTGCTCTCAGTTTTTCTTAAAGCTGAACATTTCTAGCTTAGACTCCAGAGGGACTGTCTATATGGACTCTAAATATGATCAGTACTGCTTATTATTGCTTGCCTCAAGTTAACTAAATAGCCACACCCCACACCATACCTTTATACGTAACAGGTATCGTGCCTTCAAGACACAGTAAGTAGCGTGAAGTGCCACTGCGGAATACTTGCAAAGAAAAAAGAAAAAATACAGTGAGGGTTGAGTTGGCAATGCCAGGACACACAATGCTTTGTTCACTGAAGCAAGAATACTTAGAATGCCATCATTCATTAGAAAACTAATTGGTCAAACAATAAAGGCAAGTAGATAAACATTCTAGGTACTCTCCACTATCTTTGAACTCTGCTAATCCATAAAGTACTGAATGTTTTTAATGTACAGCTTCAATGAGCAAGCTGTGAAACATTACACTGGAAATGAGGTATCAAAACATACAGTACCTTATCTATGAAACTAAGGCATCATTTGAAGGAAACACATTAAACTAATTTAGTAGTCCATTGGTAAGAATCTCAACAAAAGGTAACCTGTTTCCTTGAAATGATACTGATAAACCACTTACAAGATGACAGCCCATCTTGAGGCTTGAGACGTTTGGTCATGACCACACATTTTGAATAAACTATACAGAACTGGCTCAAACTTTAAAAAAAATATATAATTTAGTTCTCAAACCCAGGATGGTACACTGCCAAACCTCAAGCCACGTGAGCATCAGTGGTGTTGCTAATACGCTCCCTCACCTTTGTAACGGACTGGGATCGTCCCATCTAGGTTCAACAACTCTCGATCGGTGCCATCATTAAAGACTAAAAATACAAGAGGTAAAAAATAGGTAACCTTTATTTGCCAAACAAAGAGTTTATTAAGATCTTCCACAATTTATGCTTGACACAAGATTGATAAACAAAATATCTTAGTACAGTACATAAATACAGGAAAAAGTAAACCTGAAAAAAAATTAATCCAATATAGAGTACTATATTTTTGAAGAATTTGCTGTAGGCAAATTACACTGGATTTATTATAGCCATATTGTATTTACAACAAAAAAAAAATAAAAAGGAAAAAAAAAAAGCAATAATTAGTGATAATCTGCAATGATTTAACAAAATGGGTCATTCAAGTTAAAGAAATTTATTTAAAGATATTTAGAGATACAGTACTCTAGTAGATTTTGGAACCCATAACAGACATCCATCCCCTTTTGGTGGAATCGAATCAAAAGCTTAAACTGTACCCAAGACTCGTCAATGTCTCTGATGATGTCAATGTCATCAGAGAGCCAGTCTATTGCAATGCTAATATGGTACTTATTAATTTAATAATAACTAACTACAATCACTGGCAACCAAACATGACATCTTGGATTGCCTAATGACAATACTGTATTTCTAAATACTCTTTCATACTGGCACCCCAACATTATGTTTAGATAAGGGCAATATTTCAGAATATTCTCCCATACAAGGTGACAGGCACACCTTACCAAACTTGTCAAGCTTTGGTGATAGTCCTCGATAGTTGTGGAGGGCTGTCATGACGTCCACCTTCGTCTTCTCTGCATTTTGATACTGGAAAACAAAATGTGCTTCAGCAACAGAAGCAGGAACGATGCAATTATACAGAGTGCAACTTAATTAAGAGGAACTAATATTCAAAGATTCTAAGTCTGTTTTCCAGCACCCCCAATGCTTTTGATATACTGTACAGTGCCCTACAGTACTGCAAGGCATTGTAACCTCTTAATTCAAAACGGTTTTATTCAAGACACTAAATGTTCTAATATCGTACAGTACAGTACTATGTTGTAATGGACTTTAAACTTATATCTGTTTAAATTTTGATCATTTCTTAAAAACAAATATGAAAAGATTTGTAGTGAATAAAATAAACCCTATGGTACACTGCACTCCTGATTAAATAAACCAATTTGTACTAGACCCCCCCATCCTGCACATACAAAATATTGTTGCATCCAGCTATTGCTCAAATTTGCCTATTATGATAGCAATTACTCTACTATACTGTCTTTTACTCTAAATAATTTGTTTTTATTTTAAAGAAAATAAAAAATGCATTATGCATAACAATTTTTTTTTTTTTACTTTTCTTTGAAGTGAAAATTGTGTTGCCTTGTTGCCCTGTAGTGTCCAAATGAATTCTCCCTATATTATAGAAGAGATTTCATGCTGCATATACTGTAACATACATTACTGTATTGTATTAAAAGATACGTAATTTACACGTGCAGTATCTCTCTTAAAAGGGCCATTTACATTAAAATACTTACTTGAGCTGATGTCAACCACCTCTACTGTATTGTACACTTGGAATGAGCTTGAAATCATTCATTTTAACCCTTCTACTGCATAACTCGTACAGGGATGGTCACACCATATCTGACCACACTACATCAGTCATAAAGGGATGATTTTATGTACCACGTGAGATTTAAAAGTCCCACGCATACACAGGGGCTCATATTTGCTTCCTCAGGCCTCCAGTAAACAGACACCAATTTAAATAATAAAAAATTGTGGGCACCCCCTCCCTAGATGTGAGGGCCTCATTACTGAGCAAGTGACTGCGGATAGCACATGCTGCAGCTCACAGTACCACTATGCAGCTTGTGCTCACAGCAATACTTAATGACAAAATAAATAACATTACTGTATTGTGCAATTAACGTGTCATAGAAAACCCTAACTGCAATAAAGACTATGTACAAGGTTCAGATATCAGTGAACACAATGCTGGTAATAATGTTCACAGTAGCAAGTGGACATTCACACCACACAACAGCAGTTTCACCCATCTACACATCACGTAATTTTCACAAATCTACACATCACAGGACCTCATGTTCCTATCAACGTTAAGGGCGAGTTTGTTAGCAGTTTGCCACCGATGGACTTTTAGTTCAGTATTCACAATGTTATTTAGAATAAGTGGGTTAGAGAAAATGAAGGTTGTGTCATCACCAAACAAAACTGGCTTGAGGTGTTGAGTGGCATTTGGAAGGTCATTAATGTAAATGAAAAAGAGGAATGGACCAAGTATACTAACTACCCTGAGGAACACCCAATGTTAGTTGGATGGGTGAGAGAAGTAGCGCCTTTCACAGAAACATACTGGAGCCTGTCACCGAGGTAAGATTTCAGGAATTGAGGGGGAGTGACCTCTGACTCAATAGTGTTGCAGTTTGAGAAGATCACTGTGGTTAACATCATCAAAAGCCTTTGGCAGGTCAACAAATGAACCACAACAGAGTACTGTACTCATGTTTACCAAGAGCCGAGTGTATTAAGTCAAGTATATTAAAAAAAAAAAGAGTATCACTGGTACTTTTTGGAGGGTCTGAAGCTATATTGGCAAGAGCTAATTATACTGTGTTTAGCTATACAGAAATAAAGCTCTTTGTACATTATTTTCAAATATTTTGGACAAGGTGGGCAGGTTTGATATTGGACTAAAATTGTTGACTTCAGTGAGATCAACAATTTTTATTGACTGATTACACTAGTTTTCTTTATAGAATATCAGGGAAGGTTCAGACTTCAAGTGACTTGTAGAGCAATGCAATAGCCATAACTAAAGACTGTGAAGTTTTTATGAATATTAGGGTTGGTATTTCAGCAGGGGTGCTTGAATTAGTTGAAAGTGAAAGGGTTACAACATTAACATCTGAGGAAATACTAGGAGATAGGTAGAGAAACTGAGGATGGCTGCCTCTGAAGTTGTCATTAACATTAGCTACAGGTGCTGGGATTTCATTTGTAAGGAATGTGCTAATGGACGAGAAGAAACTATTGAATTTAACAGCAGTGTCTGTGGCTGACAGCACTTTATTGTTGCCTGCTAGGAATACTGGCTTCCTAGTCAAGTTCTTCTTTGAACCTAATATGTTAAACAGTGTTATGTGTTTTATTCATGTCACCAGTTATTTGAATAACATTTATTTGCATAATTCAAATTCAAATGTTTATTCAGGTAAAGTACATACATACAAGAGGTGATACAAATATTGCTGAATTTATAGATAAGAGCTAGTACATACAATGCATGTATGTATAATATGTTTTGACTTTTCTAATCATCTTAAAAAGACAGTATTGAGGATTACCTCCTTGACACTTTTTGATAATGTCCTAGCCTATTGATATGCATGTTCTGCCTCAATCATTCACTGCCAATTATACATGTGTATTACATGTTTCTCACTGGTGTGACGTCACACATGTTTATGGGTAAAGCTCTGAGCCTTAATTCTTTCCTACATTAATATTAAGTGTCACACAAATTCCCAATTCACGTGACCCTTGAAATGGGTGAACCCGCATTATTATAAAATAAATATTATCCACCAGCGCCCGTTTAGGACACCAATATTGCGAACACTGAGAGGACAATAGTCATGACAAGAGGTGTAGTGCATCAGCCTCCGCTACTACAACGTCACTTCCCCAGGGCCTCACCACCTCCTTCCTGGCCTCTCACTCACCCTGTTGGCGACGGCCTGGGCCACCACCTGCTCGTGGTTCTGAGGTGACATGGCTGGGGAGGGAGTCTTGAGGGAGCCGAGGAGGTCAACACATTACTGTCATTACACTCTCTGGCCGACCAGATGATTCATCTTCTCTTATATCCCCCTCGCGTTCTGTATATCTACCGCTCTTACCCCACAAATTACTATACTTTCAGTCTATTATAATTATTATACCATCAAATTATTTGGAATTTAAAGATTTTTATACACAATACTTATAAGCTAAGCGGATTTAATGAGAAAATTAGGTTGAATGTTACATTTTTTAAACCGGAAATATTTCCAGGCACGTACGTTTTCGAAACCATTTGTTACGAGATAAAGGAAAACCTTCAAGTAAACTCCGCCACCCAACATGAAGAATGTTGTAAAATCAATTACAAATATAATTAATACACAGAGAAAGAGTTTCGGAATCAAATATGTATGGAAAATATCTCGCAATAAATATTATTCAACATGATTAAGTTAACTATATTGACCTTAATTTACCTGAGCCACTAACACTAGTAGTCTCAGACTAGGACAGGAAGCCGGCGGATTGTCGAAGGTCCCCCCTATTTGCCTTGATAATCTTTTCCAGATGTACTTTAAAAGTTAACAGAGTTTTGGCATTTACGGATTCGGCGGGTAGGCGGTTCCATGGGTTAACAACCCTGTGGGTAAATAAGAATCTCCTGTTCTCAGTCCTTCAACGTGGCTTGTTTAGGATAATTAAAACCGTTGCTCCTTGTTTGTTATATCTGACCCTTTGAAGAAATTTTCCGACTCAACATCCATCAAATTGTTCAGTATTTTAAGTTTCAATAAGATCCACTCTTCATGCCTAGCAGGGTTGTTACCCACGTGGCCCTCAACCGTTCCTACGTTCCTGATACGATCCTGGTAGCTGACTGTTTGGGATAGAAATAGCGTAATCCCTTTGAGATATATTTTCTTGTCTCAATAAACGTACTTGAACTTGAATTAGCTCTGGAATGACTTTTGTTGCCCGGTGTTGCACTTTCTCCAGAGCAGCCATGTCCTTCTGAAGATGAGACCCGCATGCTTAAATAGTGATCCAAATGGGAGGCTTCAGAAATTTATACAATTGAATCACTACCTTCTTTTCCTTGAAGTCAAAGGTATGCTTGATTATTATAAATGTTTGGTTAGCTTTTTTGACTGCTCCTCCTATCTGCTGTGCAACTTTCATTGAGTGGTGGATTTTGACTTCAATGTCCTTTTCTGCATCAATCTGCTATAATGTAATGTTATTAATTTGGTAGTTGTGGCGTGGGTGGTTGTGTTCCACATGCAGGGTCTTGCATTTGTCTTGCGGCGATCTTGTAGCGACAGGATGCCACTTTCAACATACAAGCTTATTAAGGTAGGAGTCGAAAGAAAGGCACCAGAGTTGAGGCGTAACCTAGTATGGTGCAGAACCTCAAGACGGCAAAGAGTAAGAAAGGCAGACGAGTAAGCAGTACAATCATAATGAAGTTTAGACAGCACGAGAGAGGAGAGGAGCGTGCGCCTGTCAGCTCCCAGGGCAAGACCTTGAGCAAGTTGGGGCCTTGGAACATTCAATTCCGAGGTAAGAGATATGGGGTGACCAAGACAAACGAGTGTCAAAGATTAACCCCAAAAGCTTAGCAGACTCTTTGTACACAAGGGGATGACCATAAAGCGATAAAGTGGACGAAGACCGACGTGTTTTCGAGTAAAAGTCATTACACAAGTTTTAGTTGTAGAGAACTTGAAGCCATAATTGGTGGCCCAGGACGACACGGCATCAATCGCAAGTTGAAGCCGCCGTTGGAGGAAAGGCAAGTCATCACCGCGACAGCAAAGGGTAAGATCGTCCACATAGAGCTGAGAAAGTGCCAGAGGGAAGGGAGAAAAGAAAAGAAGCTGTCAAAAAAGACAGCAACGAGGAAGGTCTTCGCAGCGAAGGCAGTACGAATATAGACGTCCAAGTTCACCAAGACATCAGTCGTGCTGCGACACTTGCAAATCCCAAATTGAGAAGGAGAGAAGTGGTGATAATGTTTTAATTAAGAACCACACATCAAACGGACATTGACCATACATTCAAAGAGTTTTCAGACGTAACTCACGAAGGCAGTGGGGCGGAAGTACCTTCTTGTATAAATAAATAAATAAATAAATAAATAATAAATATCATGGTTGTTATGTTGAACGCATATTTTCTGCATTATACCTTTAAATAATCCTCAAATTATGCTACAATGCACCTGTTGATAACCCTCAAATTTTATCTTAATGTACCTACTGATCTTTGTCAAATTTTCTTACAATGTACCTGTAAATATTTTTTCAATTTTGCTAGAAATTATCTACAGTACTTAAAATTATCTGTTAGATTAAGGACCTGCCCAAAACTATGAGTGCTAGTAGCTTTACAAGAATGTAAAAACATCTATGTTATGTACTCTCATAAACCCAATGTACCTTTTTTGTATATAAATATATAAATAAATAAATAATAAACTGAATGAATTTTGGGGTTGTTACTGAACCCATTATGCCTCAACATTTTCCCATTACCACATACAGGATGGTGAAATTGGTGCATAATATATGAACTATGATATAAGCTGCTGACCAGCATTTAGTGACTGGGACTAAATGGTTTAATTTAGTCTGGCTTCTGATGGTTCCAACTATTTGTCCTGGGCCCACATAAAGCCACAACTTAGTCCTCCTTCAGCTGTCTTGACCACATTTCATATGGGGTTGTAATGAATTTGCCCATATCAATTTATTATAACACACAGTACATTGTACAAACACCAGAAGGCTAATAAAATAAAATAACTACTAACACATTTATTAAAAAGTAAATTGCCTGCATTTACAATCAGATTTTTCATGTTCTTGTAATGCAAAAAGAATTATATCACTGCAGATCTTTTTACTAATGACTGATATTTCACCATAAAATTGAAAGAACATCATAATCAAAGATTACCCTTATATTCAAAAACAAAAATATTCTAGACTACAATATACTGTAGCCTTGCATGTTACCCAATACATAATGGGCACAACCAGTTACCCAATACATAATGGGCACAACCAGTTACCCAATACATAATGGGCACAACCAGGACATTTCCTCGGTGCCAAATTCAGAAAGAACAATACTCAATCAAATTATACTGTATGAAGAGCACAGGATGCCTTGACTACAAATTAAAATTAAATTTGATACTGTTATTTTATTAGAAATAATACCAACTGTGAGATGAATTTGAATAAGTAATAATGTAATCTAAAACATCCTCGAGGAAAATAGGAAGAATATTGTTATAATTTGTATATTTCTTCTACATTATCATCAGATATTCTAAATCAAATCTAACTTACCTTAATGGAATATATTCCAGCAATAAATATACTGTAGTGCAAAATTTATCGCTTAAAAAGTAAGCTATTCTTCTTCTACATGACCATCGATACACAAACAAAATAATGATGATAAAATCACACTTTCCTCAATGAACAAGAAGAATAAGAATAAAATATACAGTATTTCCAGTACAATATCTTTGTTTTAACACAATCAAATATTTTCTGGGGAAGAGCAATAAAATCAATATAACAATCACTGATTTAACTTTGTAGAGAGCTGAGCCTCATGATGCGGTATGAGTCGTTGCATCACACGTCCCAATACTTTGGACATGTTCTGAAATAAGAGAAAATACAATTGATTAATTAAATAATATAATCCATCATAAAAATAACATTTTATTTATAAAAATCAGAGGAACTGATTACAGTAGTTTCATAGTAGGCACAGTATTTATATTTTTTGTAAAGGCACAAATTATGCATAGCATTTTAGGGTGTTTCATAAATCTAGCCCCATAGTATGAAATGATGAAACCCGATTTTTTAATTTTTTTTTTTTATTAACAAGCTTAGGTATACTTACACAGCAATGTGCTGCTACCGTATTCTATATGAAAGATTACACAGTGTAGATAAAAAACTAGTTATAAGTTCATCCAATATTCTTATCTCAGGATGTTTAGTCATACATGGAGTCAGGGGAGAAAATACCAGCCTCAATACAAAACAAATCAACTCTGA
This sequence comes from Procambarus clarkii, assembly GCF_040958095.1. Classification (NCBI taxonomy): domain Eukaryota; kingdom Metazoa; phylum Arthropoda; class Malacostraca; order Decapoda; family Cambaridae; genus Procambarus; species Procambarus clarkii. The sequence goes on from NC_091240.1 coordinate 2,965,846, forward strand.
CTAAAAATCTGGAGAGAACATGAAATGAAATGTATGGCTGATCCATTTGCCTCCACTAGCAAAATCTGGGTACAACACCAGAATATCTTCCAATATTCCTCAGTGTATGAAGTACTTACAGAACTCAAAATACCTCATACCATTTGGTCTGAAGTCACTTATAACAGGGCAATCACAGATATAGTATTGGAGAGTATGTCCTAGCTCTCGTTCACATAATTTACCATTGGAATTAGTTACTGGTAGAGTTGCTGCTCTACAGCAGGTTTTTAATGTTTTAACACCAGTTTTGTTGAAGTGCCAATAAAATAAATTTATGATATGCTTAATATTATCGACCATTTACTGTAATTTCTATTCCTGTGAGTGGTTGTCGTAGGGGGCCCCAGCACACTGGTTTGCCCAGGGGCCCATAATGCTGTTAAGACGGCCCTGGTTACAAACTTATATAATGTGGTTACAGACATATGGGATGTGGTTTAAGATTTATGGGATCTGGTTTCGGTCCTATGGGACATCCTGCAGACTAAAGCAAAAATGCAATGCAAATTAGGTCACAAATTATGGAACATTATAAAATACTGTATGAGTAAAAACTGTACTTCTCTCAACCCGTTACACAATAAGGAATAACATCATGTAACAAATTTCACTCACATTTCTCCATCCAAAACACAGTAAGTATATTATGTGTTTCTCTGTCATTGTAAATATTAAATACTATCCCAGTCCATTTGCTGAAACTTTAGATTTTATAATAATGCAGTCTATGACTTTCTTCATTAAGTATTACATAAAATTGATATATCATTTGCAAAATTATTATTATTTCTTGAACAATTCATATATGTTACCTTACTTCTCATTAAGTATTAAGTGTTTACCCAATCAAAGCTATAAATAAACAATTATTTTAAGTTATGCCTGAAATGCTTTGCATATTAGTTATTTTATTAGGCATACATAAACTATAACAAATAATTATCCAATATATCATGCTCTATATATTTCTTATAAAATTATCATTATTATTATACAAATAATCTGTATATCAATAGTAAGCTATTAATGGCAATACTGTATATGAAAATTATGCATATATATAGTAGTTACTTTAAGATATGAAGTATTTTACATTTGAAGTTATAAATATAAGTTAATGTATCCAATGATAAAGTGATAAAGGAGACGACTACCATGAAAAATCAGAGTTTACAACAAGAGACAACAGGATTCCATGTCATTAGGATATTTTGTGCATGGTAATTTATTGTTCAATGTATGGCAAGAACTAAATGTACCATTAATAAATACTTTATCAACTATTTGCATCAATTTGAGTAAAGGCCCAAACTGTTGAGCATTATATTCCATACCATCTTTTGGATATCCAGTTCTTCTCTTTCCCTCGGATTCACAGTCTGTGATGATTTATAATTGGTGGCTTCATACAGTGTTAATGATAAATCTTTCATGACGTTAAGACAGGCAAGGGCATCCTCATCACTCTTAATGTTAATGGCTGGGTCATCCCCTAATGACATCATCATACATAATTTGTTCATGATGTTCTCCAAAGGCTCCACATCTGTATTTTGTGCCTGAATTCCAATGGACACACGAGACACATTTGGTAATTCCTCTGAAACTAAAAGAAGACAGCACATCAGACTGATACATTACTCACAAATATTGTGGTTTTCACATCTCCAAGCAGCACAACTTAAATAATTACAATTTGTATTAAATTTGCTTTTTAAAAGATATAGTATAAAATTCACTATTTTACTGTTTATCAAAAGGCTGTATATTAATATAAACTGAGGCAAATATATTGTTAGCGTGTGGTCCAAGCAGACCCGTAGTTGATTATAACAACACAATACAACAGTCAAAAAGACAACACAACAAATTAAAAATATATAAAAAAGCAATACATAAATATAATTAAAAACTCCATAATGTAATAGTCTATTCCTGTCATCATTAATTATCACATTTTTATTGGATGTGTTATTTTTTTTTTACCTTTGTTAGCAAGTTTTGCCCAAAACACTTTGTAATAGTGGCTTCATTAGTATGTGTAGCTCCTGTCCCCACAATTGTACATTACTCCTATGTTAGCCTAAAATGTTGTGCGTATTATTGGTTTTAGGCATAGTATGTACTAGCTCTATCTAGAAATCCAACATTCTGATTGTAACTCATCTTGTATGTATGTACTTTTAGCTGAATGAACATTTTATTTTATTTTATGTTCTTTAAACATGCATTCTTCTGAATAAAAATTTGAATTTGAATTTAAGCTAAGGTTTATATGACAAAGATGTAATTAGTAACTAAGTACCCCAAGCAGCAATATTTTGCATATTGCTGCAATTTTTTTACCTGATTGCCACTAACTCTAGTAGCCTCGACAAATATAGAAAGCCGGCGGCTTGTCAAACGTCCCCTCATTTGATTTGATGTTTTCCAGCTCGATTTTAAAACTTAAAACAGTTTTGGCATTTACAGCTTTGACGGGTAGATAGTTCCATGGGTTTTATGATTAATGTGTATTAGTAGCATTCATTAAACTATAAATACCAAAACTCTGCTGAACTTAAAAATCCAGCTTGAAAAAATAATCAGGACAAATGAGGGGAATTTTGACAAGCCGCAGGCTTCCTGTCCTCATCGAGGACACTAGTGTGTTAGTGGCCCTCAGGTAAATTTTTATAGACTGTGCAAAAAGATACTCTTAGAAATGGGAAAATTAAATTAATTATAACCACAGTAAACCAAAACCCGAAACGCTATGCGTATTAGTGGCTTTAGGTATTGTATGTACTAGCTCTATCTATAAAGCCAACAGTATGTTTGTAACTCTGCAACTATGTATGTACTTTTCCTAAATAAAATATTATAATTATTATAAACTATGAAACCTTAACTATGTAATGAATCGCTTACTAAAAAGAGGTTCACCCAAATACAGTACTGTAATGACTGGTACATAAAGTTCAGTTTTTGTGGTTGTACATGTAAATGTTTCTTTCTATTTAAAATATCAGTTTGTTTTATTTGTGTTAATTTTTGTTTCATTTGTGTTTGAGAGTATGTATTAGTAAATGAGTATGATTCAGTGTGTAAAAGTTATCCCGCGCATTTTTGTGAGGAGCATTCCTGCACGCCACAAGAGAGAGAGAGAGAGAGGGCTGAGACTCCCCCAATTATACACACACACAGCCAAAGCTCAACCCTTGCAAGCACAATTAGGTGAGTACACACAGAGACGGAGGATGTGTGGTATGTGCTCGTGAGGTACTTGTCTCGCTGTGTAAGATTATTGACCTCCATTTATATCCAAATGAAGAGAACTGTATTCGTTAATCTGGCGAGTGAGATTGTTCCTTGTGTGTATTATCACTTTTCCTGTGGTTAAATAAATGTAATGCACGCACTTTGCTTGTTTCTTGGCAAAAATATGGTACCGGTCCCGCGTGGTCATTCTTGTGATTGAAGTGGTGTATAAATGCCCATTGGTTCTATATCCATAGTTTAAAGTAACATACCTTTACTTCAAATAAGAAAGTAAGGAAGGGTTTTGTGAGTTTGTACTCTAGGGTACAGCTTACAAGCTTCATGACCTTACAATACAGTAAATGTACTTAAATTTACAGTATGTCTAATGCTGTACCTTACACATAAGTAAATTCTTAGGTTAAGTTACTTTACCTGTGAGTGATGCTGCCTCATCTATGTTCTTTTCATGGCCAATTTCTCCAGCTTCCCTAGAAAGAAAAAACTTATTAGTTTATATAAAATGTTCCTTCAGAGTTTTGTTGTAATAATAGGCTTTGTAGGGGTGCAAGAGGTGTGTTTATATTAATGGACGAAATTATCATAAAATTTACATAATGGCATGACTCATTGAGAATACTTGTATTATATACAGTACATACATACACACATACATAGCTGCATTAACTTGGTAAATTACATATACATAAATTACTTGGTGGATGTACATATGCATACTAGTAAGTAGTACCCGGATGTGTCTGGAATAGTTCACCTCTTCCACATCCCCCCCCCTTTCCACACCTTTTCTCCCTGCATCACCCCCCCTCTTTCCACACCTTTTCTCCCTGCATCACCCCCCCCTCTTTCACTCTCATTTCCCCTTCTCCACACCACATCTCCATCTTCTTACCCTTCCCCTTTCTGCTAAAACTGCAAACAGACAAACATTTCCATTTATTTATAAAGTAGACTACTGTTTACCTGTGAGAACAAGCACAGCTAAACAGCAGGAATAATGTCAATAATCTACAGACAACACATTCCTGAATTTCATTTTCAAATTCAAGAAAATTACACTGGGTGCTGGCATGACTATATATCTTATAGCATTTAACTTACACCTACATCTATCAGCCTATGTCTATCTTGTATCCCAGACCATGACCCCTTCAAATTTTGGTGAGGCTAATCCCAAGCACCTGGCCTGGAACTTTTGGGCAGACAAACACACAAACAGGCATTTCCTCTTGTAGTATTGATATACAGTAGTTCAAAGTAGACAGAATACAGGCTACTATACAACACCAAAAACAAAATTGCAAGATGATTCTATACAATTACAATGGGTGTGGCTATAAAAGAAACAATTTTAAAGAACAAATTTAAATATACCTGTATTTTAATTAACACAAATCCAAATCTGATCAAGTAGAATGCTACGGGAATAAAAAAAAAATTACTAAGATGATGTTTTCACAGTATTGTACAGAAAGTTATTATTTTTTTTACATTGTTTTACTATATAACAATTGCTTCCTTACATGGGCATATTTTCTTCATCTGACTGTGCAGATTGACTTGTACCCGTGCCACCAGCAGCTCTGCTGTGATGTTTTCGTCCTTGTTTAATCCATTCATATGGATAATGTTCCACACCTAGTGAAGTAATTTCTGCTGATAAACTAAAACAAGATGTTTCACATTTAGTAATGTAATTCACAAAATATAAACAAAAACCAGCATGGAATGTAATGTAATGCCTCTTTCTGGCGGGTCCATCAGTAGCTCCCAAGGCTACTCACCTGATAAAACTCCAGATCCTGGTCCCTGGTTACTACACCAGGCTCTTTAGATTCATAAGCACTTACTATATGCCAGTACCAGAATCAATGGAGGCAAGAGGAGTCTGGGATGACTAGACTACAACAGTAATCCAAAGGAGAAAACATAAAAAAGGAAGGACCAAACAAAACAAGCATCCACATGGACAAAATAGGCAACTGTGACACAAATGTGCAAGCACTCTGTAGCGGTAAGTGACCAGCAATTAGTAACACTTGCTCACCACCAGGTGGCTGCCCTGGCCAATGTTGAGCTGTTGCCTTCATTTACACACTGCCATGTAACATACCCTTTGAATACTACAAACAAAAATGATAAGGCAGGAGCAGGAATCCACTAGAAAGTGAAGTTTCATTACATTTAACACTGAATTTCGGGAAAGACTCCCTCGGTGATTTCCGAAGCCATTTCACAATGGACAAGAAAACAGGATTCTACTATGGAAAGATTGAGGTGACATGTAACCCTGGAGGGAACAGCCTGGAAACATTGACCAGGTACCACACTGAAAAAACACCAGAGTATAATGCTCAAACCACACACACACTAAACTCTGCCTAAGACACAGAAGAGAAGGTGGAGAACACTGCAAGCATGTGGATAACATAGGCTCATGGAAAAATAGAAGGCAGGTTAAAGATGACCATCTGCAATATAAGGCATGGTAGTAATACTGCCTTATGGTAGACAAAAGTACTGTACTATTACTGCAAAAATGCACATGCCATTTTGCATCCCCTGCCCAGGGCTGTTTGTGCACATTTTTGCTTGGATGTGAAATATGCAGGGTATACTGTATATGTTAAAAACCTTTCGAGGTTGGAAGGGAATGCGAATCACTGCCACTACACAGAACAAGAGGAACCCCTCAGCTGGAGCAAACATACAACCACCAAATGGGCTCTCCCCCACTTTCCCATCTAGAAAAGATGACAACAGTCAAAGCCATAAAAAGTGGCTACCAGAAATGAAACTAACAAAAACTTTCAGACAAGAACATTAATCTTCCCTATGCGAGAATCAGAAGTATGGGCCAACAAAAAGACTGCACTAACAAATGCATCCCAAACATGATATGGCAGAACAAGGAGAGAGAAACATATATATCGAGGGGGTTAACCTCGATATATTGTAATCCTAATGTGTATGAATGCACTCTGGCTGCCTGTTCCCAACACAATGAATTATTATTACTGTATAACTCTCTGGTGCACCCTGAATTGGATCAATGTATCCAAGCATGGAGACCTCATCTTTAGAAAGACACATCTGGTTTCGAGAAATTTTCATCACTGGGGTGACAAAAATCATTCTAGAATTAAGTTTACTCTCAGACCTCAAAAAGTTGAGGGCCACAGGGTTAATAATATTGCAAATCCGACATGATAGGGCTGATCTTATCAAAACTTTAAAAATAATGAACTTAAACAAAGGATATTGAACCAGACACTTTGAAAAGGTCAGATGGAACACAAACAAAGAACAATGGCTTCAAGCTCAACAAGCCACAATGTACTGTAGAACAGAAAACAGGAGATAATTTTTCACCTATAGAATTATAAACCCATGGAGCTGCCTACCCACCTAAGCCGTTAAATGCCAAAATACTGCTGCAAAGTAAGATTCAGCTCTACAAACCCATCAGAACAAATGGGAAAACTTTTAACAAGCAGCCAGCTTCTTGTCATCTTTGAGACCATTAAAGATATAGCACCATTCAGGTATATTTTATAAACTTTAGGTTCTAGAGACAATTAAATTTATCTTGAATTTGATGAGGACAACTGAAAAATATACAATTACAATACTCAGTGTTTACTCTTTGTAATACTGTACAAGAATATTGATTTGTTTATGAATAAATAGTTTCTATAAATTTTAGTTAGATTTACAGCTTTACCCATAATGGTTTTTATATCTGTGAGGCGCTGCCCCTCTGCACCGATAATGAACTTCCGGTACTCTTCTCGATTCTTCGCCGTAACAGGTGATGATGTACTCTCAACCCTTATGTTCTGTTGGAACAGGACACGTTACATATGGTAGAGGAACCAGCTCAGGAAATTATTTCTGAATTATAGATAAAATTATTTACAATAGACAAATTTATTTGCAGACGAGGAGTCACAATAACATGGGTGAAATATGTTGACCAAACTACACACTAGAAAGTGAAGGGACGACGACATTTCGGTCCGTCCTGGACCATTCTCAAGTCGACTGTGAAACTTGTGAGACTATGATTGTGAGATTGTGAGACAATCGACTTGAGAATGGTCCAGGACGGACCGAAACGTCGTCATCCCTTCACTTTCTAGTGTGTGGTTTGGTCAACAAATTTATTTATTTAATTATTTATACTGGATATATACAAGAAGGTACATTGGGTTTATGAGAGTACATAACATTGATGTTTTACATTCTTGTAAAGTCACTAGCACGTATAGTGTTCTGGGCAGCTAAAGGACGTTAAATTTAAAGGAGGAAATTACAAGGTAGATGGAATCCAGTATGAAACTATAAAACTAGAGAATCTGTAACATTATGTATGCTACTGAAACTACAACTTAGAAAATCTATGGATAAGAGAGGAGTGCATGAAGATGAAATCTGCCAACTTCACTTAAGTCTTCAAAAAGAGGTACTGTAGATTGAAGTGCAGCATAAAATTTGCAGCTAATCACTCGATTAATATTCGACATGTGCATTATGGTAAGCATAAAAAGAAAGCAAATTCTTTTGAAGTGTTAGTAACATATATAGAGATAACAGGAAAAGTACATCAAATGTTATACAGTACAGTCCTTATTTTCATTTGGGAGTGTGGAAATGAGAAGTGGCTTTTGCTCTCATAATAGTTCATACATGTTATTGTCCTGTTCAATTAGAATTTCTACTATCTTATAGGAAAGAAAATAATTTAATGCATTTTGGTATTAATATGCATACACATAACTCATGTAATTCTAAATATTTAAGAGGAACTTACAGCATATTTCTCTGTATGTTTGGTACCAATCAAATGCCAATATATAGGTTCCATTTGGCCATGAGCACCACATAAATTGCATTTGAAGTAGGATACTGCACCTTCTCTTTCAACGAACTCTTCAACAAATTGCAATCCTGAAAAAAAAAAAATTGGTTAATGCCAATATGCTATTGGCATTAACTTTTAAACCATTTATTTATTTATTTTTATACAAGAAGGTACACTGGGTTTATGAGAGTACATAGCATTGATGTTTTACTTTCTTGAAAAGCTGCTAGCACGCATAGCATTTCGGGCAGATCCTTAATCTAACAGGTAATTTTTAGTAGGTAATTTCTATTAAAAAATAAAACTTTACAGGTACATTGTAAGAAAGTATACAAAATACACTGTGTATAAACATTGACAAAATTAGTAGGTACATTAAGGGTACATTATTAAGGGTTATCAACAGTATTAAGTATTAAGGGTTATCAACAGGTACATTGTAGCATAATTTGAGGATTGTTTCAAGGTATAATGCAGTAAAATATAGGTTCAATATAACAACCATGATACAGTATAAGATAATAGCAATGATTACAATGGTAAAGTTGTATTACTTAGGTACATATATATTTGGGGATTGGGTAGCACTAGATACAGTACGAGTTAAAAGCACTAGATAGGAAACTATGAAGATCAGAATTAGGTACTTTTTAGTTTTATTTGTGAATAAGGCAAAAGTTGGACAGCTTTTCAATTTGTTAAGGAATGAGTTCAATAGACTAGGTCCCTTTATTTGCATAGATTTCACATTCCACACATCCACATTCAGAACACGAACTGCTGACTTGGTTATGTTATGTAAGGTTAGGTTCTACATTATTTTTTTTTTTTTTTTTATTAATGTGGGATTGGCACAAGACCTGACAGAATAGCCACTGCTCTATTCCAGATTCTCATCACAATATATATACACATACATATATATATATATACATATACATAAACATACACACATGTACTGTACATTCAAAAAGTAATCAAACTGTCTGAAACTTACCAATAGCTTTAGTATTACTAGTGGCCAGTTTGTATTGCAATGAATCTTTCTTGTACTGCTGGGCAAGTGCTGATGAGCTTCCTGGATTCACACTGTAGACCTTGTCAGTATTCTAGAGAAAAGATCACAAGTTACTCTCTTCTTTTTAATGACCAGCAGATTACTTACAGGTATATTAAGAAATATTTCCAGCAGGCAAAATATGGAAATGCCTGTTTTTATAGATGATATTCTCGGGTATGAAAGTGGTTTAGATTTGTAAAATAGCAGAAGTCTGGTTGCGAGTAGAGAAAGGCTACAGGAGAATTTTTAGGAGGACTCGAAGTGCTGAGGGAAAGATGGAGGCAAAAGAAGACATTTAGGAGTATAAAATGAGTGTGTACAGTATCAGCATGAATGTATGTTGTTGTTATTTATGTATAAGTGTGTTTAAAAACAAATGAGAAGATTAATTGGCCAAACAGTGAATGCAAAGTGTGATTATAAGGTATATTGTATTTCAAAGGTAAAATAATTTTACAAAAGTACATTTCAAAGGTAAAAGGTAAGCATACGTGAATTAGTTAACATTTGTATGATGTGTTTGAGAGAAAATGTCTCCATTCAAACATTTGCCACTTAGTTTAAACACTACTGTAATGAATTCACATTCTCACTCTTAAGTAATGTTGCACAGACTATAATTTTAACATACCAACAATTATTTATTGATCACATTTAGATAATTTATAAATTTCTTACTGGTTATATTAATTTTCTATTAACATGCCACTAATCTCTAGCTACTACACAGTACTGCAGCATTTATATGTATTCAAATTTTAATCCACAATCTTTACCAATTACTATAGTTTTTTAACTACTGTACTTTCATCCCACTGCTACATAGTTTTCCCAGCTTGGAGCCTTCTTCTGATAATTACTTACCTCATTTCCAAATATTCACTGTATCTACCAATCACCTATAATTATCCACCAATATATTTACATACAGCAACTGCCCATCCAACTTAAAACTCTTCTCAGTGATCTAATTATCATTTCATTCACAATTTAAAAATTATTATTAACATACTGTTCATCTACTGTTATGCATATAATTACTACAAAGATTGCATCCTATTTCCTGTCCTTCACTGGTTAGTTATTATACTAATTATTACCTTCTGATGGGTGCCAGAGCGGTTGTGCTCAGATAAAGCGTGTTCACTGTTCATCTCTTTGTTGCACACCTGCAAATATAGGTTATTTAGTTCAGTAATGATCAATACATTTAATAATTGCATCATAAACCAGTTTCCTTCCTGGGACCTCTACTAGTAATGAAGATACAGCATTTATTCTACCTTACTAGTTGAGACTATGAAGCCAGATATCAGGAACATTTTTGGATTACTGAATTGAGAGGTTCTGTCGCAGCATGGTGACAGGAGAGGTTCTGTCGCAGCATGGTGACAGGAGAGGTTCTGTAGCAGCATGGTGACAGGAGAGGTTCTGTAGCAGCATGGTGACAGGAGAGGTTCTGTAGCAGCATGGTGACAGGAGAGGTTCTGTAGCAGCATGGTGACAGGAGAGGTTCTGTAGCAGCATGGTGACAGGAGAGGTTCTGTAGCAGCATGGTGACAGGAGAGGTTCTGTAGCAGCATGGTGACAGGAGAGGTTCTGTAGCAGCATGGTGACAGGAGAGGTTCTGTAGCAGCATGGTGACAGGAGAGGTTCTGTTGCAGCATGGTGACAGGAGAGGTTCTGTTGCAGCATGGTGACAGGGAGAGGTTCTGTAGCAGCATGGTGACAGGAGAGGTTCTGTTGCAGCATGGTGACAGGGAGAGGTTCTGTTGCAGCATGGTGACAGGGAGAGGTTCTGTCACAGCATGGCGACAGTGGTTCTGCTGCAGTGCTTATCTATCACCGACTATGGCGAAGCAAGACACTGTATTGCTAGATCTTTACACTCTGCCTCCTAGCCATTTATACCCAGTGCACTTATTATTACTTCTCTCAGTATTAATGTTTTTATTATGTTAATGTCAACCCCTAAATGTCTTGCTATTTTCAAACAATACTGTTTGCTGACAAACTTGTATAACTGCTGATTTCCAGGTCCCCCCCCCCCCCCCCTCACCCACCTTTTTCCCTTTTTCAACTCAATTTATGCTTTGATCTCAATTAGTATTAAGTTTTAGTCTTAAGTGTTTTTTTCCCACACCTTGCCTGAAACGCTGTGCATATTAGTGACTTTAGGCATTGTATGTACTAGTTCTATCTAGAAAACCTACATTATGTTTGTAACTAATCTTGTATGTATGTACTTCTACCTAAATAAACATTTAATTTGATAATATTTCTTTTGGAAAATGTTTATGAAATTGGTTTTGACAACCTCTTCCTTTAATGCATTCCATTTTTCTACTACCCATTCTGGGAATGAGAACTTCCTTACATCTGACTCATTTGTATATCCAGCTTCCACTAATGTCCCCTTGTTTTATAACATTTTAATTTAAATAGGCCGCCTTTATCCACTTTTACCTGAATTTATTTACTTGAGGCTAATACTAGTGGCCTCGATGACAAGAAGCCAGCGGCTTGTCAAAGGTCCCCCCATTTGCCCTGATCTTTTTCAGCTGAATTTTAAAACACAACAGAGTTTTTGGCGTTTACGGCTTCAGGGGGTAGGCGATTCCATGGGGTTACAACCCTATGGGTGAAAAAGCATATCCTGTTTTCTGTCCTACATTGTACTCACCTAGTTGTGCTTGCAGGGGTTGAGCTTTGGCTCTTTGGTCCTGCCTCTCAACTGTCAATCAACTGGTGTACAGATTCCTGAGCCTACTGGGCTCTATCATATCTACATTTGAAACTGTGTATGGAGTCAGCCTCCACCGCATCACGTCCTAAAGCATTTCTTATGGTTTGTTGAGCTTGAAACCGTTGCTCTTCGTTCATGTTACATCTGACCTTTTGAAGAAATTGAGCGGATCAACGTCCTCCAAATGGCTTAGTATTTTAAGGGGCCCGGTGAATGTGGAGACTTTTCCAAATATGAAAAATATTGAACATTTTTAAACAAATCTCTCGTTAGTTAGCATCAGCGTCATGAAAATTTCATCCCAATATGTTAAGAAATGGATTTTTTACAAATTTTAAACAAATAAATGCATGGGCGACGGGTGGCCACCGGTATTGATAATCCCGATAACCCCTCCTGTATACTGGCAATTAGGGATAAAGAGATGCAAGCACCTGTCCGATGCACAAAGAAGAAACATAGTAGTAAGTCATTGGTGATCTAGAAGTAGGCTTGGCAATGCCAAAGTCGTAGGTTCGTATCCACCTCATTGCCTTAGTGGATTTTCTCATTGATATACTGTATATCATGTTAATATGATTTCTGTGTTTGTGAAGTTGAGGTGTAAGGTGCGGGATCACTCTGCCCTTCCACCCGAGTGCTTGTGGGTCATACAGAAAACCTAGACTGACTTCAGTAGGGCCCTCCAGACTTCCTGTGATTTCAGTATAAATCCGGTTGTATGACTTTCTAAGTCCTTGGTGGTCTAGTGGTAGAGTATGCGGCTTGGCAATGCCAAGGACATAGGTTTGCATCCACCTCATTGGCCTAGTGGATTTTTTCAATAATAATAATAATAATAATAATAATAATAATAATAATAATAATAATAATAATAATAATAATAATAATAATAATAATACTGTAATAATAATAATACTGTAATAATAATACTGTAATAATAATAATAATAATAATAATAATACTGTAATAATAATAATAATAATACTGTAATAATAATAATAAATAATAATAACAATGATAATAATTAATAATAATAATCACTAGGAAATCACAATGGTGTGATATATATCATTATGAAAAAATCATTGGAGCAATCTGGAGATTTTAAAAAACTTGCTGTGGTATCAGCTCAGTGGATCAAGACTCCTAGTGAATTCAGTAGGATCCCAGGTTAAATTTCAGTATTTAATAATAATTTATTGTCAGGTGACAGGCAGCCTGTTTATACATACAATACATGTTAGGCTTATATTGATGCCCTCCCCCCCAGGACTTAATTACTGATCCTTCCCAGGATGTAACCCCACAAGCTGACTAGCTCCTGGGTACCTATTTACTGCCAAGTGAACAGAGGCATTAGATAATAGGAAATGCGTCCAACCATGCCTGTCCCGTCTGGGATTCAAACACGGAATTCTTGACTACGAGTCGACAACTAACCCAACTGTACTATCTTTTGGGACTGTACTATCAAAAGAGACTTTGTGACTACCTACCGGAGACTACTAGGACTTATATCGTATCGTGGTCCAGTGGGTTACGGAACAGGGCCAAAGTGACCCAGAATGCTCCATTAATTTTCACAATAATAATATTTTATTTAGAAAAAAGTACATACAAAAGATGAAACAACAGTGTAGGTTTCCTACACAAGACAAATACAGTGCCTACAGCTACTTATATGTGGAGCATTTCAGGCATAATGGGGGGTGAAAAAAATTGGTGCACAATATAAAAACTTAACAGTGTAACTCCTAACTCTAAATAAAATCAGAAACATTTATGAACTGAAGAAGTGAATTATAAAAAAATTAATATTTTTTTATGTGACAATTGGAACTGCAAATATTGCATCAGAACAACCGTAAGTAATTTTTCTCAGTAAGCAATTATAAATTGAAGATCATCATCATTTGATAGAACCTACCACATCATTTAATGGAACCCCACTCTGCAACAGAACAACATTCGACAGAACCTACCATGCAACAGAATATCATTTGTTAAAGTATGTTGACCAGACCACACACTAGAAAGTGAAGAGGCGATGACGTTTCGACTTGAGATTGACCACACAATCGACTTGAGAATGGTCCAGGACGGACCGAAACGTCGTCCTTCCACTTTTTTAGTGTGTGCAAGGTCTGGTCAACATACATCAGCCACGTTATTATGACTCATCGCCTGCATCATTCGTTAACCTAACTTCATACAGCACCCTAGCCTACAATGGAACATTATTCGACAGGGCCTACCGTGCATTGGAACATCATTCGACCCTGTAGCCCTATGGTTATCACATACTCCAACCCATATAACGTTGCTGAAAAGTTATAATAAAGTATATGAGCAGTATGTAAGAATTTATTTTTTAAAATGGAATACAGAAGGCTATCAATGTGAGACAGTACAGCAGAATGAATTATTTAAGCATTAAAATGTAGTTTTTTAATTTAATTATGACTTCTAAAATTAACATGTATGGAAGAGAAAGAGAAAGAGAGAGAGAGAGAAAGATAGATAGATAAAGATGAGGATGCAGGAAGATAAATAGGGAGACGAAAAGGTGTCAGATGTAAAGAATTATATGGATGATAAAGATGAAGAAAGAAATTACAGTAGGCGAGACAAATAAAATTAAATCCTGCAGATGACGAAACAATAAATAAGAGGCCAATTTTGTCAGTGCAGTCACTTTATATTTTTACTACATATTTCTACTATGCAGCCTACTCAATCATCATTATTTTTAAGTAGGCGGCGATGTTTGAGCATGTTTCCTTACACCTGATTCCTCCATTCACCTAGCAGTAAATGATAGGCAATTAATTTGCTGGGAGATAGGCAACTGCAATGAGTTGCACTCTGGTGAATATCAATCAACATCTAAGAAACCTCAATAAGCCTTCAAGGCTTCTTGTCCCTAGCAGGAACATTTTCAATTATTAGGGTTTACCTCATAACCCCTTGCACTGCTCAAGTCTTACATTTTAAATCTTTTTCATGCTAATTAAATTTTGAAGCCAATGTCAAGACCTGAGATTTATACAAAAAGTTATTCCATAAATGAATACTGTATATCTTATTATTTCTTATCATAATGTGGGAGGGAATTATCAGGGGTAAAGCGCCAAGCCATTACGACTATATAGCACTGGGAAGGGGTCAGGATAAGGACTTGGGATGGGACGGGGGGGGGGGGGGGGGGGGGAATTGTGCCCAACCACTTGGACGGTCGGGGATTGAACGCTGACCTGCATGAAGCGAGACCGTTGCTCTACCGTCTAGCCCAAGTGGATGCACTGTAAACACAGTAAATCATGACAAAAACCTAATTTAGGTATTTAATTCTCAAGTGTGATAGTGAAACAAGTGCCGAAATTCTATTAATTAATAATATTTTACATACACTAAAGTTTAATCTTCATATTAGGTAATATTTGCCATATATTTATGGCAGTTCTTGCTAATTTTAGGGATTTGTAAACAAACTCAATTCTCTTGATTTATACAGTGATAACTTCTATAAATAGTCAAATGAATGAACTACAATTTCTCTGAGTATTAATTCATACCTTATTCCTCATACTAGTATGTATGCTTGCTATTCCCTGAGCTATTCCCCCTTACATCAGGGCCTTGTCTATTTAGATGCTTTGATTATTTAAATCTTCAATTACCCTTCCCAAGTCTAAACAATTGATTCAAAATTACTGTAGTATTCTGCTTCTACAAGAATGTCCAATGACAATCACTCTCACATGGATGTCCAATGAAACCCATGTGAGAGGGTGCCCTCTCACCTCTCACATGGGTGAGAGAGCAATCTCCATGTTGGTAAGTGAAGGACGGGACAGGTGTCAACCTACATCACAGTCTGGACACCTGTCAGCACACTGGTTTATTAATTAAATAGAGGGGCAGAAGGGGTAAAAGTAAGGAATGTGTTTTGATTACACACAGAAATCACAATAGCGTGATGCATCAAATGAACAAATCCACAAGGGCCGTGACGAGGATTCGAACCTACGTCCGAGAGCATCCAAGACGCTGCCTTAATCGACTGAGCTACGACATGGTCATGTCGTAGGTCAGACGATTAAGGCAGCGTCTGGGATGCTCTCGGACGTAGGTTCGAATCCTCGTCACGGCCCTTGTGGATTTGTTCAATGTGTTTTGATAGTTGTACTCAGTTGTAAGATACGGTTTAGAAGTGGGTGCCCCCCTTACACCAGGTACAGTACTAAATTTAATCAGGGAAGGCAGGGATGATTATAAACTGGGCACTTTATTTTCTGAAATAAATTTTGTGTCAAAATTCACTGTAAAATACATAGCTATGGCTCTTTAACCTCTTGCATTACTATCCAAACTACACTATACAAACTCATAAACAGGAATAAATGTGCAATAAATAAATTATTTTCAGCATACATACCTATGGCCTCTTCAAAGAGCTGCTGCTTTTCTATGTGGTAGGCACAATCTGAGAATGTCTTCATAACTGATTTGGCAGTAGCCTGCAAATTTGCAAAAAACAGTATTAGTTTATTAGAGAAAGTTTTTTATGGACAATAACATCTTAACATGTGTAAAGGAAATTACCCTAGATATCAGGTTACATCAATTAAAAAAAGTAATAAGCTAAAATTGGAGCTTAATGACTACTGTTTTTCATTCATTAAAGAATATAGCCTTGTAGTCTACTCACAGTTTGTAAGTGCAAAATAGAACAGACTCACATCCCATACATAACAACCATCCTGCAAAATGTGGGTGTAAGGTGAACCTAGTTAGTTTTTAGCCTATACTATGTAACCCTTAATAAAGATTTGAGTACTGTAGTTGCACACTGCTCTGTACCCAAGCTTGTTAACCCAAAAAAGGAAATTTGGTATGTTAATCTGCTGGCAGGGCTTTCATAGCTGATACAATAATTTTCCCGAGGAAATTATTTTATTTCCATGGGAAATACTGAGGAAATTTCCCGAGGAAATTATTTTATTTCCATTCCATTATATTAGATATATAATATTTCCCCATACCTTACCTCAAGGTAAGGTATGGGGAAATATTATATTTCTAATCAAAGTTACCATTCTGAAGCGCAGCGGTAACACACTGGCCCCGCGCTTCATAAGTGATTTGGCCTCGGTTCATATCCTGGCCGGGGAGGATTGACTAGGCGCCAATCCTTAACTGTCTGCCTCGTCAGTGAATGGGTACCTGGTTGTTAAACAATTTGGCGTGTCGTATTTTAGGGAAAATTAAGATTAAGGACCTGCCCAAAATGCTATGTGTTAGTGGCTTTATAAGAATGAAAGAACTTTTGTATATATAAATAAAAACAAAACAAAACATTATTACAGTAGTGGAGATGACCATAATTACAGTAATGGAGATGACCATTATTACTGTAGTCAATATGACCACTGTGAAACCAATTGGTGAACATTTATTAATGGGTAATCCTTTTAATGGATTACTAATTAATGGGCCCCCCTGTGTGACGCACATACAGCTACTGGGGACAACAACGGCTGACCAGCACAGCTGCAGTTTACATAAGACAACTAAGTCAATTTTAGAGGTTAGTCCCTGAGCCCATTATGTGCCTTTGTAATGCTGTTCACTTCCGCCTACAGGATGGGTATGGGGTGCATAATAAATGAACTCTACTAAATATGTTCCAAACTTAATAGCAAGTAATTGGCAACAATAACAAATATAATTCAATGTACCAATCCAAATCGTATATGCAGAACGTATTAGCAAATAATTAGCAACTAAGAATCAATGCTAATTGCTAATAAATGTCAATTATTTGTTTGTGGGAATTAATTGCCAATGATCATGACAATGTAAAATTACAGTGATTAATTGCCCATGATATATTTGGTGATGTTTTATGAACGATGAATTGGGTGGGGGGGGGAGGTCCCAGCGGGGGCGTCCCCCCCCCCACAGCACAGGTAGCAAGGAGCCCCCCTTTTAGTAGATATATAAACTATTTACTACAGGATACCAAAAGCAATTAGTAATACAAACTACAATAATTGTAACTAAAATAAACGTCTCGTTACCGTTTGCATTGTCCAGTCTTGTTCTAGGGACCTGAAAAAGAATTGTTATTAGATTATTATTTGTAACACTAATAAATGGAGTTATATACTGTATACTCTAGTACAGTAGTTCCCAGCCTTTCAATATATCATTCCCCCTTTACCAACCACATTCTCATCCGTGGACCCCTATAACCACGGTCTCACCTGTGGACCCCTACAAAAAATATAGATAATTTTAAAAGCAAAATTGACAGAAATCGTTGATCTGACAAATTCACGTCATTAGCTGTGCTTTGTTATTTTTAGTTACAATTCCATGTAAATGATAACGGGAAGCATTGTTTAACACATATGTGGCTCATATTTTGTATACAATATAATGTGCAATATTACACAATAGGCTAGGATGAAATAATGAGACGTTAGTGGGCTTCCATTAGATTATTTTTATTAAATGTGGTAAATATATTTATACGCCTACTGGTTTACAAGCCTCATTATGTGCAGCAGTTGATAAACTTGATATTTTCATCCCACCAAGCATTCCAACCAATATTCCCAACACACTCCCGCCAACATAATCACTATGCACTTCAACCAACATAATCACCACACACTCCATAATAACCCTCACACACTCCAACATAACCACCATGCACTCAAACACAACCCCCCCCCCACACACTCCAACATAACCACCATGCACTCAAACACAACCCCCCCCCCCCCACACACTCCAACATAACCATCTTCTGGAAGTATAAAGATATTGATTAATTTGGTCACAAGGAAGTGCAAAATATGGTAGACAAATTAAGTATATTAGAAAGGATAGATCCAAGAATAAAGGACGGTCCAGAAGTAATGCAAGAATAGACCACCATTGCCAGTCTATCCATCAGGATAGAAAGAAAAAATTCAAAACACACTCCAAAGACAAATCTCCAAAACAAAGAAAGAAATAAGAAATGGTTGTACATCTTGACAGGATCTCCACGTGTATCTCAAGAAACAAAGTTGTCTTCTGTACTTAGCGAGAGAGAGAATTCCCGGCCACAATCTTATCGTCCAGTAAATCCTTATTATACCAGTTTTAAACAATGTAGAACTACAATATGAATACAATCTTACAGATATGAGGCAAATAATGAAGAGTTGCAGGGAGAGTGGAACGAACCTTCCTCTTCTAGGCCTGGGGGCAGACTGAGGCTCCACGTGGCAGGCGATCAAACTTGGCTACAAGAATATAGTTTGTAATAAATAATGTACAAAAGAAAAAATATATATTATTTTAATTTAATACATTCACAATACAATAGAAAACAACTCGAACTTAATATGGAAATAGAATTAATAAAACTACAGAATCCACAAAAAGTCATCTTTACAGAGATGGAACCGATACTGAAAATTGCTTTAACTTACAAATTAAGTTGTATGGTTAATATTTTTTTAACTGATTAGTTATCATGAGCAAATGTAATTGACAGAATCAGTCGTATAAAAATTACAAAATATTCAGAAGACCACAAGCTATAGTAATTTACTAGTGCATGTAATTAAATTCTACAAGCCTAACTTCTCACAGGTTTCCCATATGTGTAGGCCTATATTTCATAACTATGATGATATAGTTGTGAAGTACAATTCAATTTTATATAGTAGGAAAAAGAAGTACAATTGTACTTCTATATCGCCGTTTAAAAGAGCATTTATTATATAATACATAATATTATATAAATACAATATTTATTTCATAATACTCAATATTTATTAAAAAAATTATGTTATTAATGCTAGTTTCTAAATATCATAAACAAATTGTATATCATTTTCCTAAATCTCGTCTACAAATTTTAAAATTAGTTACCATGGTACAGTATAATTGTTAAGACAACGGCTGTTAATGTTAGGTTAGGTTAGGTTAGGTTAGGTTAGGTTAGGTTAGGTTAGGTTAGGTTAGGTTAGACACAAGACAATTGTACACTGTCTTGTGTACAATTGTCAATTATTTTCAAAACATTCAAGAAGCCGTTAAAATCTTAGTATATTTCACTTCATTTTATACTTAAATTTGCACGTTAACACGTGTTAATTTTCTCCTATTTAACACGTGTTAATGTTCTCCTATTTAACACGTGTTAATGTTCTCCTATTTAACACGTGTTAATTTTCTCCTATTTAACACGTGTTAATTTTCTCCTATTTAACACGTGTTAATGTTCTCCTATTTAACACGTGTTAATTTTCTCCTATTCTTTCTTACGTCGTGCCCTTCTTATTAAAACCTCTACTGTATATGACTTGGTAAATTTGTTGAACAATATGTTAGCTTTCTTCTTGCATAGTTAGTATTAAATGTCTACCTTATCAAACCTTTAAACAACCTCATTGTAGTATTTTAAGTTATGCCCGAATTAAATGTTTTGTACATTATAATGACTTTATTAAATGTACATATACTCTGTAACAATTATTAAAGCCTTATACAGTATAATATTATTATGTATATTTTTAATATGAATTATTATTGTTATTAAATATATTAGGCTTATATCGATGTCCACCTCACCCTTCCCCCCCTAAGGATGTAACCCTTGACTAACTCCTATGGTACCTATATTTACTGCTAGGTGAACAGATGCATTAGGTGAAGAAGAAACGTGCCCAATCAGTTCTGTCCCACACGGGATCCGAATTCGAGATTCCAGACTGTGAGTCGAGAGCGAACACAACAGGGAGGACCATATGGGAATACAATAATTTCCTTTGATAACCTCCCTTATACAAGAGAAAATATTAATTTAAATTAAAAGTGTTCAGTGAGAATCCACAAGGTCTTCTCTGAATACTCTTTGGTAACCTAGAGCTTGTTGAGCTAGCATGCGATTTAAAAACGAAAGAATATATAAAAAGGAATGTATAAAAATTCTAAGAAGTATGTATGACTTGAGAGGGAATATAGTTAGTTTAGTTAATTTATTATGCACCCTATACCCATTTTGTGGGCGGTAGTGGAAAGGGTTACAAAGGCACATAATGGGCTCAGGGACTGAAACCCCACAATTCATTTAGCTAAGCAAGTTTACAATCTTGATGAGCTAGTTACAAGAATATAATATAACTCTCTCCCTCGCCTATATTTTTGCAAGGAGGGAGCGCGCGTGGAACAGAAAGTCTTAGGCTCAGGGTGTTGTGGTGGCCGCGCCACGTGACGTCACGGGGGTTGAGTGGCTAGTGTTAACTGCTCAACTGCTTGTTCCTAAGCTCTGCTACTCGCGGGTTATGAGGGGAATTTGAGGCAGCAACCTGCTCTTATGACCTGCTGTTGGTAATAAATGTCGCCAATAGATGGCAGCACTTTATTATGAGAGACTTATTGAAACACGGCGGAGGATTACCGTAGTGTTTTATAGTACTACATAACCAAAGAAAACGGTTAAAAAACATGTATTGCCGCATGAACTTTTGTAATTTAAATTTGTCTTTATCTGAGGAATACTAATACTCTAGTGGCCTCGATTAGGACAGGAAGCCGAAGGCTTGTCAAAGGTATCCTCCATTTCACCTGATCAATTTTTCCAGCTAATTTTAAAATTTAATTAAGTGTTTTGGCGTTTACGGGTTTGGCGGGTAGGCGGTTCCATGGGTTAATACCCCTGTACTCACCTAGTTGTGCTTGCGAAGGCTGAGCTCTGCTTTTTTGGCCCGCCTCTCCAACTGTCAATCAATCAACTGTTATTAGCTACTAATTTTTCACACACATACTGAAAAACCTTTTCAGTATCAAGAGTAGTTAACAGGTGGAATGCATTAGGCAGTGATGTGGTGGAGGCTGACTCCATACACAGTTTCAAGTGTAGATATGATAGAGACCAGTCGCTCAGGAATCTGTACACCGGTTGAGAGTCCAGATGTGTGTGTGTGTACTCACCTATTTGTGCTTGTACTCGCCTAATTGTGCTTGCAGGGGTTGAGCTCTGGCTCTTTGGTCCCGCTTCTCAACTGTCAATCAACTGATGTACAAATTCCTGAGCCTACTGGGCTCAATCATATCTATATTTGACACTGTGTATGGAGTCAGTCTCCACCACATCTCTGCCTAATGAATTCCATCTGTTAACTACTGACACTGAAAAAGTTCTTTCTAACGTCCCTGTGGCTCATGTGGGTAATCGGTTCCCACCTGTGTTCCCTTATTCGCATACCACCCGTATTAAACAGTTTATCTTTATCTACCTTGTCAATTCCTGAGAATTTTGTACATAGTGATCATGTCTTCTTGTGGGGGTTGAGCTCTGGCTCTTGGCATCCCACCTCACCTGTGTATGTTTGTGTGAAAAAAAATAAAAATATTTAGTAGTTAGTAACAGTTGATTGATTGTCAGTTTAGAGGCGGGCCGAAAGAGCAGAGTTCAACCCCCACAAGCACAACTAGGTGAATCTTGCTTAACAGACAATTTGAAATACTGTACTTCTCCCAGAGTAATACTGGTATGATGCTGCTAACATACTAAAACTATTGAACAAATTTCAGTGTTAAAACACAAAACTTGCATTACCTTTTATTATAAATGTGAACATTCCTCTTACAGGTATGTACAAAATTTATACACAAATATTTACAGTACAGTTTCTAATGAATTCATCCCAAATTACATAAATATTTCTACATGTACAACAAATATGAGAATATCTTTTTGAAAATGACGGAATATACATGTATGGCGGGTTCTGCAAGGCAATAATTATGGAATTACGGTGCTTTTGAACATTCTTGAAAGGGTAGCAGTGCAATTATATTCTTTAAGCCTCAGGCTGAAACTGGTTGGGTTAGTCAGTACAATGCAGAAGTATAATATTGAATGATACAGACCAATAAATTGATGTGAATGCAGGAAAGAAAGCATAATAGTAATATGAAAACAAACTAACATTTCAAATATTGCACAATCTTAATATAATTGTTATTTCCTTGCCAATATCTTAACACTCTTGAAGTAAATGTTGACATGTAATAAATAATCACAAATTTCTTCAAATAATCCAAATCAAACAAAATTGTCATCTTGAGTACTTTTCTATCTGCCTTACTGTTTTATTTCACACAACATATATTAGTTATATAATTGTTTCAAACCACAAACTCACTTTTCTGCACATTTATCTATAGCATTGAGGATTTTGCCTCCTCCTTTATCATTATTTGTACTTGAAATTTATTAAATACTATTTGTTATATTCTCCAGTATGGATTATCAGAGGAAAATTAATACCTCAAGTATCCATTAGATAAGCACAATAATACTCAACAGCTATACTGGGTATTTATCCCTTAAACAACAAACAAGAACTAATATTGATTAAATGTTTAACAATATTTTTTTATGAACTATGTCCTAAGCATGAGCAGATAACTGTATTTTCCCATGTGAGTGGGTTATGTATGTGTGAACCCATTGACAGCTAAGAATTCACTAGTTTGAGTTAGATGAAGTATATCTTCTCCATTTGGTTGAATATTTGCACACCAGCTTGATTTTAATAACAAACAAGTGGGGACATGCTGTATGTACTTACACACTCAAGAAATTATCTTACAACAAATGAGGAAAGGAAGACTGTGATGAGTATTATAATATAAATAATTGTAGAGACCCTATTATACAATTTTCTACAATTGTAGGAAATATATACCTTTTTATTACAAATGTTGCAAAGTAAAATAATACTCCCATGTTCTATCCCCATAAGAGAAAAGTAAAGAGCAGCACAAAAGGAATATCATGAGGCGACTATTCACTTAGTAACTTGTTGAACAGATGTAATTAATATTTCTTATGCAGATTAATGAACATACAAGTAATTACTAATTTGCAAGACATTACTATTACATTCAAGTTTGTATTAAACAGTCAATACAAATATATACCTGTACGGTACTAAGATGTGAGGTTTTCATTTCACTACAACCCGTCCTCGACTCAAGTCCATTCCATCCACCAGTCGACCCCACAGACGTATTCATAAATTTTAACATGCTGTTCATTCAAAACGGGAATTTTCTCAAATATAAATTAATATTATAATATATTAGCATATTGTGCATATATAGGCATAGGTTAGGTTAGGTTAGGTTAGGTGTTTAGGTTCTGTTGGCGATTATTTGTATTCGTAGTATGTTGAAGAATTTACAGCATTGTAATTCGAACAAAATTCATCAGTGAAGCACTAGTTCTGGAAATGCTCAAACGTCAGCAGTTGTGAGTCGTGTGTAAACCATTTTTCATTCATAAACAGGGGGTTTGGCGGGTGCATGGAATCACTTCTGAATCTTTGTTTGGAGGACGGGCTGTTCACTAGCACTATACAACAAAGATGTGGACATCATCATATTCAAAGAATAACAAATTATCTCTCATGATGTTAATCAATTTGTATACTTCAGAGGTAAAAGAATGGCCCATGACCTTCTTCAAACTTGGAGCTATGCAAGTCGCAGCCACACTTACACACACTGTAAACTGCAACAACACTTACTCACCACAAAATATTAAACAATGCTGTGGCTACAATAATTCAGTCAATAAACACCTCCACCAAAATTTCTCGTGTTAACATTAAAATAAGAACTGCACACATACACCAACAAACTGGAAAAGGTGCAAAGACATGCAACTAAATGGCTTTTGGAATTGAAAGACAAGAGCTGCAAGGAGATATTAGAGGTACTAAATATGCAAAAATTAGAAAATAGAAGAAAATAAAGAGGTGATACAGTATAATCACTATGTACAAAACAACAACAGGAATTGACAAAATTAATAGAGAAGAATTCCCAAGATCCAGAACTTCAAGAACAAGAGGTCATAGATTTAGGCTAACTAAACTAAGCTGCTGAAGAAATATATGAAAATTCTCTTTCACAAAGTGCTAGATGGTTGGAACATGTGAAGTGGAGGCCAAAACAATCAGTAGTTTCAAAGCATTATATGACAGGATGCTGGGAAGACAGACCACGAGCACAGCTCTTATCCTGTAAGTACACTTACGTAATTACACACACACACACACTATTACTCTTATTATCATCTAATTTACTGCTGCTGGGTTCAGCAAGTCTTTGGAACGGTTGTTGGTTGCATACAGCCTCACCCTAGCAGCTGAGCTGGTTACTGCACTGCCTAACTGACATAAACCCTTATTCACAGTTGACCAGACCACACACTAGAAGGTGAAGGGACGACGATGTTTCGGTCCGCCCTGGACCGTTCTCAAGTCAATACTTTAGCCACGTTATTGTGACTCATCGCCTCCTTATTCACAGCCTCAAACAGTAGCAGTAGATTGATATGCCGGCTAAATTATCTTAAATTTAATTAGACCAATTCATTAAACTTCCTTAATCACACAGCAAGGAAACAGCCAAGGGTACAGGAACCGACTTTTGGTTACAGGCGGCCCAAATGAGTCACAACAATCACATTGAGCTTCTTGAGCACAAATCTTGTATGAAATAGGTTTCCAAAATACCTTGCTGAAAGATAAAGGGAAATTAGTTAGGGAGAATTAACAATTCTATTACATTTTTTGTTTGATATGAAAGTAATAGATTCAAAATAATCCATTTAATAAAAAGGGTATTTTATCCTTTACAAAAAGTTATAAAATCTTAAAAGAAAAAGTATACAATATTGGCAGAGATAAACTAAACTTTATCACAAACTGCAAACGTTTAGCATAACACAACATGCAAATGCCACAAATACCCACGTCAGGCACTCCAGATGGACACTGAAGCACAAACACATGAAAAAAGGCATTCATTTCATATTAGTAAACTATTACCAATGAGAATACACCACATATAAATTTTGTGTTAGACAACAACCAAAAACCTCCATTCCAAACAGTTAATTTTGTTACATAAAATATAATTCTTAACAATATAAAATTATGTGTCAACACATTTCAAATCATTACTGTAAACAGTACACAGATGTCTGCATGACATGTTGCAGCAATAATACTCTACAGCAGTAAGAATACACATGAACTGCCCGAAACGCTGACGGTACTAGTGTCTTTACAAGATTGTAATTACTATACTATGTATCCTCACAATCCCAATGTACCTTCTTATATATATATAAATAGATAAATAATTAAATAAATAAATGAGCAACAAAGGATACATCAACATGGACCTTATGTACACTGCACGCACCAATTTTGATCAATTGTAATCATTCAAGGTTTATTATTGGTAATATATTACAAATATAGTATTTAAACTGGATTTACCCCTGTATGGACTGGTGGGACCGACCACTCCTCGATGACAGTCCGTTGCAGTAAGTCTCTGTTTCCACAACAAATTTTCTCTATCAGAAACAATGTGTGTATTAATTATTATTTTTACACACACATAAACATGTACTATAGAAGTATAAACAAAAATAAATACTTTACAATATACAAGAAAATTAATAAATATTAACAATGTTTTTACGCACCTTTGCAGTGAAGCTGCACTTGCCTTGTGACTCTCGAGTGATCAAGTGGTCAAGTGAGGTGCAACTGAACTAAAGAAATTTGTATACACTATGTACAATCTCTGTATACTGCATTGTATCTGAGAGTGTGTGCAGGTACCAATGCCATACTTCTTCACCAGCATAATTAAACGAGACCATTCTAAAGTTTCATCACATATTTCCTCTGTTTCCATTAAGTTGACTTTTATTTGTCTTACCCACTGCAGTCTCACTTATGGCGCTGCTAGACATCTTCCTACTCAATGACAGTCTTAATTCAATTAAAAAATAGCAGAAATTCTTTAGGCAAGTATAGTACTGTACTTTTAATATTCATGGGCACTATGTACTATGTTGTTGTCTTTGATACCTGTCCTAATGAATTCTGGTCAATATAAAAAAAATCTGTTGATTTTATTCAAACATTTTACAAAATTGACCAATAAAACAGAGTAACAATATTTTGCAATGCAATTCAAAAGCTTTTGGTACAAAAATGTTTGTCATGTTGTTATACTGTACTGAAATCAGTGCAGATTTTGTAATCAGTACAGATTACATTATATATAAAAGTTATTATTCCAATATTATATAACTTAAAAACTTTGCATTTTCATAATTTTTCCCATTCTTATAATACTAAATATTAAACTGTAAATTAAACACATGGCTTATGTAAATTACTAATAGCCTTAGAATTTTCTGAAAGATTACAATCATTTATACTAACTCTGCTTATGTCACTACCTACAAGGCTCCCGCATATTATTAACAACCATGACACGTACGGTATGGCCCTTGGTTCTCTCCGAGGATTTAGGGCTGGCTGAACGTAAGTCTTGTCTCAAACAAAGCCTTGACTATCTTTAAACTTGTAGTTGTGCAGACAGAAGCAACACATGCTTTCACTGTCGAGTCGTACATGATTATTTGGCTACCACATACAAGCATATTAAGTTTGGTATCATTATCAGAATAAGTGTTTGTATTATTGGTAAGTAAAAAAAATGTGCAAAAGCAAACTGAACTTGCAGTGTCTAGAACATCCCCAAATATACAAATGTTACTAGTTACTTTCTTTAAGCCTTTATTCTCAATAAGCATTCACAAAGCCTTAATCAATTCCCCACCAATAACAACAGATACAAATTTCTTGACAGTGTATTAGTCTCACCTGAGAAGTATGCAAGTAAACAAGGGCACTGGAACAGGTCAGGGAAAACATGCACTGACAGGACAGCCTAGAGGTCTTACAGCAGTAGTATCCTTTACAAGATATCAAATCTAATTTGCAGGACTTTCTAAATCATTTTTTTGGGTTGATTGCTATTTAAACCTTTAAGGGAGCAGTTAAAATATCCGCAGATGATAGATATTGAGCATGCCAATATTTCCAGTTAAAACAAAATTCAGATCATAACATTTCTTTAAATGCTTCCAACATCTAAATATAATATATATATTCAAATTCAAGTGTACATTTAAAAATGTTCTCAACATATTATGGGATACAAATACTACACATACATTTACAGATCTCTGCCTCATCAATCAATAGAATATGACTGATTTACTAGACACAAGTATCGTTAACAATTGGCTTCACTGCAAATGAAGCCACACAAAACATGCAACATCTAAAAGGAAATCTTTATATATTACATTTTTCTTAAAAAAAACAATACCATATATATAAAACTCATATTGTCTTTTATCCTTTAGTGAAATATGACTGGTATGCAACACCGAATGTTCCCGAGAGGAACCAAGAAAACACACACCACCACGTTGTAAAGCCCAGCACTCCACGGTAAAACTCTGTGGTGAAAACCTGAAAGTGAGAGAATGCAGGTAAGAGACAGGTAAAATGTAAAACTCGCTAGTAAAAATGAGAGAAGAAGTAGGCGGGAATAATATTTTAAAAGTCTGATGGGTGGAAGCGATGAAAGATGCTAATGTGAACAACTGACCATGACTGATGTAGCTTGTGAGAGAGGAGTGCAAGATAATGCCAGCAGATGCATGTGTGAAGAAGCTAAAGTGTGGAAAAGTCACAGGTATTGATGAAGTATATGCAGAAATTGTTATATTTAGCAGAGACAGTGGAATAGTGTGGATGTTTTATAATTTACAAGAAGCCATGTACCTGTACTTACTTGGAGAAAGTATATGACAAAGCTAATATAAAAGAACTTAAGATGTTATACCATATATATGGAGTTGGCTGAGTTATGCAAAATGATGTGATTTTTGTATATAAGAAGTAGTACATGGGTAAGAGTCAATGTGTAAATGAGTGAGTAGTTCAATAATGAAGCAGACGTATGCCAGAGTTGTATGATGTCACCTTGGTAGTTGAATAAAAAAAATAGGGATGTGGTAATGAGGGAAGGAAAGGTTCCTTCCCATTCAATATAAGTGGGAAATGGTATGATAATAATACTGTAAAGATAAAAATTTAGCGAACTGGAGCATGTCCAATTTCATGAATGTTGATGAGTTAAATTCATCCTGTCATCCAAAATGATAATACCTTTTGCTACTATGGAGGGAATGTATACATTTTCTACTACATACTTGTTTTGTAGAAGGGCCCCCTTTCCCTACACCCCCCCCCAAAAAAAAGAAGGCAAGAACCAAACCTACCTCTTCCTAGGGCTAATATAGAACATATACATACTAAAGTAGGTTTAAGAGCGCATCTCCTTTTATAGGTTAGGTAAGGTTTATAGTTATGCCATTTCAGGTTTTGTTATACCCTTACAATTCAAATAGTACAAAATGTGAACATTGCTTGTCCAACAGTCCATATTAAATACAATACATCCACAGTAACTATAAGGTTACAGTGGATGTATTGTAACTATAGGTAACTAATTTTGAAAGGATGGGTTGGAGAAATATTTGCCAATGTAAACGAGTATTCTCTAGAGTGCAGGCGGCAGAGATACATAATAATTTACACATGGAATATATTAGAGGGGCTGGTCAAATCTGCACATAGAAATAACATCACACGAGACTAGAAGACATTGCATGATGTGCAAAATACCCCTGTTGGAAAGCAGAATTGCAATAGATACTCGCGAGATAGAACTCTATCAATGTCAGAGGCCCGAGACCGTTCAACACACTTCCTCCACACAAAAAGGGGCATAACTGAAAGACCCCTCACAGTTTCTGAGAGAACTCGATAAACACCTCCAAAGGATACCTTATCAACTAGGCTGTGATTCATATGTCAGGTTGCAAGCAGCCAAGTCCAACAACCTGGTTGA
The DNA here is from genome assembly GCF_040958095.1 of Procambarus clarkii. Classification (NCBI taxonomy): domain Eukaryota; kingdom Metazoa; phylum Arthropoda; class Malacostraca; order Decapoda; family Cambaridae; genus Procambarus; species Procambarus clarkii. The sequence goes on from NC_091240.1 coordinate 2,995,702, forward strand.
CCAGACCATCAACCAAGAGGCCTGGTCAGAGACCAGACCACGGAGATGTTGATCCCCAAAATCAACGTAAGGTAACTGCTAGAGGGCTTTACCACATCAGCTGAAACACCTAGGATGTGAGATTGACAAAAGAGGAGTTTGTGCAAGTTTTGTGTGTTTCATTTATTTTGTTTTGTTTGGGGGAAGTTATTTGGCAGTTTAGTGGTTTTTGAGTCTTCTAAACCCAGCAGTGTCTGTGTAGCTTCACTAACTTTCAGGATGCTTTCCCCAGAGAAATGACTAAATGTCCTTTACTCCCTGCACTTTGTGAGGGGAGGGGGGAGGGGGGGGTTAGCACTAATCCCTGGTACGCCAAATGAACTCATTCAACTGATATGACTGGCAGAATAGAGAAATCTTAGTGACAGCTACAGGGAGCCACCGTGGGCTCCCCCAGAAAATGTCCACTTAATATTTTGATTAACTGGACAACTGAAAATAACTTAATCCAGTTAATAACACTCTAAATGACATAGGATAAACTGATTTTGATTTCTTAAGAAATATGATATTGTACACCTATTTTGGATAAAGAAGTCATCAACATCTAACACATAATTTCTGCACTTTCACAGATTAAAATGGACAGTCTGTATTCTATATTGTAAATATTCCACATGAAGATACTGCACCTTTTTAAGTTCCTCCATTCCAAGGGTAAGTATTTTTGTAGCTTCCATAACGGTCTGAACATTTTGCAAAGTTGGAATGGTGGTCGCGTCTTCATTCTCTGAATCTGGTGCCAACCCACACTCTTCTGGCTCAACCACTCTTCCAATTAGTGCTCCCCAACTGAGTCCACCTGGAAATTAATTAATTATTTAATTAATTAATTATATATGTCCCCACAGATAAATAAAAAATATAATTTAAGAGAAACTAAAGCTTACCTGGAGCATACCTGGAGAGGGTTTCGGGAATTCTTCTCGAACCCGGCCTGGGGACCAAACTTGCTTACCTTGTTGTAGTTTGTTTTCTTGTTTGATACTGTTAGAGTAGGACTTCATTAGATCTTGAAAATCTATGTAACCTAATTTGCAGTTATCTGGATTTCCATCTGGATATGGTGAAGTTTGGCAGAAAATTATCTGGACATGATTTTGGCTGGATAACCCAAATATTCAGTTTAGCAGAACTGACAAGAAATAGACAATGCAAGCTTGTCTAATTCCTGCACTATCTTGTATGTAGTGATAATATCCCATTTATTTTCTTCTTTAAAGGTAAGAGTTCCAATGTGTACTAGCTCCATGAGAAGTACAGTATTCTGTAATTTTCTTTAGTGACCAACTGTCATGATTTTGCAATCAGAACGGAATTCTGATATTGCATCTGCAGTCGTAGTGAACCTGATGCTATTTGAGTAGGTCTTCACTATTTTTTAAAGCAAATTGATCCTGAAAATCTGTTAATAAACCCATATGGTAGGCATTTTTGTGAGATAACTTCTATAACACATTAAAGATATTCAGTGCTTTGATACTTGGCATCGTAGGCTTTACTATTAAGGTTTTAATAGGACTGGATCAGTTCCACTATGTTGTCTAAACTGGCGTTTATCATTTTCACAAATACAGTACTGCACTGGTACTGGCCATTTCTACAAACTCAATACAAATTTTTTCATTTGACTAACACAAACTGGCATACTTGGAGTTTTTCCACTCTGAACTGATTAGGTATTCATACAACCGAGTGACCAGAGGCCATTTTAGGTGAGACAAAGTCTTCAATAAAGAATTAAATGCAGTGCAACCTCAATTTGGCAAGCTATATGGAACCAACTGATTCATATAAAAATGGCAATTCCTTCACGAGTCATTTGTGTTATGCAATTTTTTAAAGCAAGATGCATGTCTGCGCATGTTTCTTTACTCTAGTGTTTACTCTATTCATCTACACAAACTTAAAAAGGTGATTGGAGCCAAAATAAAAGAGAATTCCCATTCATACCCTAACATTTCCCATGCTGAACGGGCAAATTTCACTATGTGAAATTTTAATTTCAACCTGTCATATGATGGACAACTATAGGTAAAATGTGTCTGTAAGAGATGTCTTCACATAGCTTATTTTCCATGTCCTAGCCTAAAAACCACATATCAACGGTACGAGAGCCATACCTAAATAACACAAATCTCTCAAAATTAAAATTAAAATAAACCCATAGAAAATTATTTTAAATATGCTCAATGGCTTTCAGAAAGGCTGCATTTTTTTTTAGTCTAATGTTGCATCTATCTACTACAGTCATTAAAATGTGATTAGCCATATTACAAGTATTACCAGCCATGCCCTAATACAGGTATTTCACAGTCTAAGGGCTGATTTCACTTAAACCTATTATATGATGGACAACTACCAGCAGAACCTGTCTGTGCCGAGATTTCCCCATCATGTGCCAGTATTTCTCAGGATCCAGACCTTTGAATCTTATAGCATTTTTTAAGGTAGGGTCAAAATGGTATGATAAACCAGGTTCATCAATTTTCTCACGGGTCTGTGAATGGGTCCCTTGCATTTTAAGCAAATCCATATACTGTATCCCCTTCTTTGCCAAACACCTGTCAATGAAGTGGGTAGGTAAATCCGGCCTGAAAAGTATGCGTTATAACTGGAGATTTACCGAATGCTATAGTTTGTAACATATACGAATGAAAAATGAATTTATACTTACCCAAGGTCTTGAACATTAGAGAGAGGAAAAGACAAAGAATTATCGGTGCAATGTACTGTAGTGTTACGACACACAGGTAATAGAACACCCGAGCAATCTGAAAGAAAATTTTACTAATTAACATACTACAAATATTTTTTTCTTTTTTTCACAACTAAATTTTTTTTTGGCATGGTGGTGTGAGTGGAAATAGGTGAAGCTTATAATCATGGAAATAATGTACAGTATTATGAAATCTTTCAAACAATCAACAATTTCCTGCCAATCCCATCATTATAGGAATGTGACAGTAGCAACACACCTTCTTCTGAAGATCCTTATTTGTGATGCGGCCAGATTCCTTCTTTTGAGCCTCGATCTTCTCATATGCGAGATTTAAATAAGATTGAAGGTAATAGGGCATCATACCCAACCGTACCACACCCACAACCAGAATTAACACGATGCGAAGAATGTCGAACGTGTCAGAGCTCATACTGAAGAAAAACAAATAATAATAATAATTAGTATTAAGCTGTGGAAAGAGTCAATGATATTACAAGTGCATGAACCCCTCTGCAGTGTAATTAAAAATTTTGAGAGGTGCAATACTTTTAATGCTGCTCCTGATGAAAGTTCATTAAAAAACTTTAAATGTAATCAGTTAAGCATAGTTCATTCATAAAGTGAAAGAATGACTGCTGCATGGAATTTATTTAAACTACTGTATTTGTTTTAGAGGAAGGATGCAAAATACTTCCACTCTTAACCATGGCTTGCCAGCAACTAAATTACAGAATAAGGAAACATATTATTTAACCTGCTATAAAATGCACCCAGTCAGTAGGCAGCCATTCCTGCCCTGAACTGACTCTTGGCTCAAAATGTTTGGAACAGATTACTAGGTAACATAACAGATGTGGGGCTTATTTGATTGTTCCATGTCTAGGTTAGATATACTTATATGAAAAAGTTTGGGCTTTCTGCAGTTACCTTTACTATTCTCTGAGACATAATTCAATGCATTTAAACAGTAAACCAACTGTAAAGAACTATAAAGAATCTGTTAAATATAGTCAAACTTTGCAGAAAAAATACTGAGAGATCAAGTCTTCCATTATACTTGTAGAGTTATCAAATAAGCATGAATACTGTAACCATGCGATTATCCGGGATTCGAACATCCGGAAATGCCCTTATACGGCCAAAATTGTGATCGGATAAAGTTATCACAATATCCAGCCAAAATGGCCACAGGAACCGGATAAAAGATGGTTTGGCCGGATGAAAATTTGGCCATACCGTATTAATCCCGTCTGTGGCTCTAGATGCATGGTGGAGGAGGGGGTGGGGTTGGTGGGTGGTGTTGGGAGGGTGGGACCACCTGGGTACAGGAATTACCATTAATTTTAGAACAATTAATCATAGCCAAAAACAAATGTAATAAGTACTAGTAATTATGTAATACCAAATAAATAAGTTTCCTAAAAGCAATGTGCACAGGCTGAAGTTTCCTTAAAAAATATTGTGAGTTTTTTCCTCCTGGCGGCCTACGTAACGTGCTATAGCTGCCCCAAGTGGACCCGTCCAACACTGGTCAACCCATGTGCGTCCGTCCCTCGTATTATACACAGTGCTGCGCCATTAGTGAAATATTTTTTTAAATAACTTTTTTATTTTCATAGTAACTTTGAACATTTTTGGCCAAGACTATGTCTGGTAGCAGCATCAATCGTTCTGGAGGTGTTAGGAGGAAGAAAGTTGTCCTAACAATTAAAGACAAGTTACTGTTATACACCTCAACCAGTGCGGCATCACAGTGCTGTGCCATCAGTGAAATATTTTTTTAAATAACTTTTTTATTTTCATAGTAACTTTGAACATTTTTGGCCAAGACTATGCCTGGTAACAGCATCAATCGTTCTGGAGGTGTTAAGAGGAAGAAGATTGTCCTAGCAATTAAAGACAAGTTACGTGTTGTTCAACCAGTGAGGCGTCACAGGCAGCCAAATGCCATCAACAAGTGAGGCGCCACAGGCAAGCCAAGCGCTTTCAACAAGTGTGGCGCAAGCAAGCGCCTTCAACAAGCGAGATGTCACAGGCAAGCCAAATGCCTTCAACAAGTGAGGCGTCACAGGCAAGCCAAGCGCCTTCAACAAGTGAGGGCATGCAAGCGCTTCAACAAGTGAGGGCATGCAAGCGCTTCAACAAGCGAGGCGCAAGCAAGCGCCTTCAACAAGTGAGGCCTCACAGGCAACCAAAATGCCTTCAACTAGTGAGGCTTCAGCAGCTGGCTGTCAAAACTAACTTTGCTTAATGAACTATACAGTAATTTTAAGTATTAATTTTAGTGTTGTGTTAGTATAGGTTACATAAATTGTTAAGAATTCTTAATTTCAAGATGTGTGGCATCAATGAAGAAGACGAACACCAACAAGGTAAGTTGAGGTTTCTAGTTGAATATTTAATAATTATATGTAGCAAGGCAATTCAAATTATGTTGTTTGTAGTATAAAAATAGTTGGAAATGGTCACTTTTGAACTCGTAGGTGAAAAAGTACCATTATCCGAAAAATGTGATAATCCGGCTGGGGGTCCTTCCCATATAGTCCGGATGATCGAGTGGAGACAGTAGTTGCAAGGTACCTATCAAAATAAAAATAAAAAGAAATAGCCAGCACTGTAAGGCCACTCACAGGGGATGAGCTCGGCCTGGCAAAGTGTACTCAGTGAAGTACCGCCGGGAAATGGGCTTGATCCACATTGTTACCAAGAAGAGAGGGGCGACAAAACTGATGTGGAAGAGCAGCTTCAGCACCTTACTCTCCGTGCAGTACCTGTAATGTTGGAGAACATGTGAAAGAATATGATATGAAAATTGCTGGACAATACCTGTTGAAAATTTCACTTTTATTCACAGAGGAAACAGAACTCCAGGTCTACATTTTTTTATCTTACAAAAATCACGAGAAATTTTATACATGTGAAATGCCTACCTCAGAGAATCCCAGTGCATCTTGCCTAGTCGAAGTCCTGGAAATGTGTAGAAGGCACCAATTAATGCACAGAGCATCGCAATAATTATCTTGAATGTCACTTTAGATGCTGGGCCACTGAAAAGAAAATGTATGAAATTAATACATTTTTAATATAAAGATTACAAATTATAAAATATATATATCAAAATAGAAGTCAAGACATGCAAACATGTCTACAAGAAAAATAACATCCCCACCCTGCACCTACACATTTATCTAAAGGCCACCACTATCTCCTTACTGGCCTTGGCAGGGACAGGAATTTAACTTCCTGAAGACACAATTGGATAAGAATAGACAAACATTACTGTACAAATCCACAAGGGCCATGACGAGGATTCGAACCTACGTCCGAGATCATCCCAGACGCTGCCTTAATCGACTGAACTATTTGAGCTTGTGGATTTGTTCATTTGATGCATCACGCTATTGTGATTTCTGTGTGTAGTGTAGTGACATTACTGTAACTCCTATCTCTCACCTGGGCATAAAATTACTAAAAATAAGCTGTCACTTTAATTACTGAATTATATATTTGTAATTCCATGATTTATTACAGCAATTATAAGATAGTGTTATCAGGGAAATAAATCTATCAAGACCCTGATTCAATTCATGACTTGATAAAATATTCTGAATTTAGCAAATGTTTTCAGTGGATACACTCACATAATAAGTGCTTCACAATTCATTGATAGATAAAAATAGGGAAAAATTCCCGAGAGCTGGTACTTAAGAACAAAGAGGTCATAGATTTAAATTAGCTAAACAAAGCTGCAGAAGAAATACAGGAATAAGAAAATTCACTTTCACTAAGAGTGGTAGACGGTTGGAACAAGTTAAGTGAGAAGGTGGTGGAGGCCAAAGCCATCAGTAGTTTCAAAGTGTTATATGGCAGAGAGCTGGAAAGACAGGACACCACAAGTGTAACTACCATCCTGTAACTACACTTAGGTAATAACAAATATCACACGTCTTTGGACCCCAATGTACTGCAGTACACCATGGTAAGTACAAGACCTACCACAATGTACCATCCTGCAATTCTGTCATGGAAGCTCATGTTACTTCTGTCTGCAAATTAAAATTAAACAAATACTTACTCAGATGGTAGGCCTTGTGCTTTGAGGAAAGCTGCAGCACTCGAATTAAACGATGAGTACGCCAAGTCTAAGCCCAATTCCAGCTTGCTCTCATCAAGAATCAGCATGCCCAGAGCTATGAGGAGATAGGTAAAGAACGAAAGGACAACCATAGCCTTTTCTCCACCAGAGTCTTCGCCACAAAAATATAGCATGGACAATGAGAACATTACTTTACTGAGGCATATATTAAGGAAAATAAAGAATAAGGTGATTAATTAAAGGCACTATATTACTCTTCAGAATAAATATTTTAATCACACATCATATAAGAACCAAAATATTTTAGGACACCATACCTAATTTTTATATCAGAATAAACTAAATTTTTGTTTAGGTTATTTACTACAACAAATGAAATTAAAACTTTAAAGTTTAGAGGATGATCACAAATTCAATTTAAAGAATGAATTAAGCTCTAAATAATGATTATTTCTTCTATACAGTAAAGATACAAATACAGTACACTAAATACAAAGACAAAACCTCAGTCCAACCACCTCATCCCTAACTGACTCGCACAGTAGGGTCAGATGCGACAGGATCGTCCCCATTTGACACGTGCATTTGAAGGGCTAATACAAAATATTAGATTAAAGTATCCAATGACTTGACAAAGAAGTGTTCAATTGCAGACGAGGAGTCACAATAACGTGGCTGAAATATGTTGACCAGACCACACACTAGAAAGTGAAAGGACGAGACGTTTCGGTCCGTCCTGGACCATTCTCGAGTCGATACACAATCAACTTGAGAATGGTCCAGGACGGACTGAAACGTCTCGTCCCTTCACTTTCTAGTATGTGGTTTGGTCAACAAGTGTTCAATTGGTTTGACTAAAACCAATCTTTGTTCAGTATCCCATAGTAATGAACCTGGGAAAGGTCATTCTGCTTCTGTTCCATCTACATCTGGATAACTTTCACCCAACTATTTATTCTACAGCTCCACTTTTTGCTACAAATAATGAGTATAAAGCAACAGTTACTACTCTAAGGAGTTGATCAACTGCTTGAGGCTCAAATTTGGCACACATTACCAACTTTCATAATCTAATAAATTATCCTTAGCTTACATATTTCTTTCTGCCCGAAATGCTATGCGTGCTAGTGGCTTTACAAGAATGTAAAACTTTAAGTCTCTGTACTCTAATAAATCCAATGTATCTTCTTATATATAAATAAAATAAATAAATAAATATGGCTAATAAAAGGATACAGAGAGAAGCCAACCGCCAGCAGACACCACAGCATGCTCAGATTTACCTCAGCCTGCGGGGAAGCCACTGCCATAAAGATCTGTAAATAACAGCACAACATTAGAGCCTCTATTTTTTAAACATCTTTCAGTGTTTTCAAGAGGCAATGTAAGCAGACTAGTGAAAGTCTTTAAAGGGAAATCTCCACAAGGTTCTGCAAAATGTGATGCATAAATCAAGCTTCTATGGATATAAAAACCTAAGTGAAGTCAGCTCTAGCAGCCCAACAGTCCAATTTAATATAGTAAATTTGACGAGACCTAAAGAATACAGTACATAGTGGCCAATGAAGTGATATGATAACTCCACTACAGGTATCAATAAAATACAATGATGCCATATCTCATTTAAAGCTTACTGTATCTAAAAATATTATTGAAATATTTGGATTTGCATGATTCGTACAGAATATTGTAACATTTATTATAGTACTGTACAGTATGTGCTTGACTAAAGAACAAACTACCAACACAGAACATGTATAAAGATTCTGGTATGTACCTCTGTGATAACATATACTATTGCTGAACAAAGTGAAAAGTCAAGGAGCCACTGATACTCAGTGTAAAACTTGAGCTGCATCACTTCACCAGGAACCATACGTGAGGTTTCCAGAGACAGGTCCAGACTTCGAGGCACAGTAAATGTCCCATCATCTTCTGCTGCCGTCCCACTTTTATTGCTTCCTTTCCCTCCTCCCTTTCCCTTTTTCCCTTTATCTTTTGGAACGCCTGCCAGGCTTCGCAGCTCTTCGTCAGTAGGGTGTAGGTAGTACACCAATCTGTTGGAAGACAACTGTATCTGCAATTCCTAATTTGTCTAGGAGATGAGCAACAAAAGTGTTTAGACACACATACACATAATGTGAATTGATGCATATATACACACTCGCAATCCTATTTCAACAATTGTTGGATTAACTCAATAAAACATCATGAAACAGATGAACAATAGATTTTTTCCGTGGAAAACATGTACTCACCACCCTATTGGGACAGAAAAGAGCAGTATGAACATACCCTGTGCTGCAGAGCAGCCATCGAGCCAATGAGTAATGTGGTGTGATGCGAGACAGTACACTGGCCATCACCATCGTCACCACCAACTGCAGCCCAAACACGGCCTGCAATACAACATGATATGTCAGAATTAGCATCTCAGACACAACGGCATATGCATCAAGCATGGTATCTACAGTTAAAAAGTTAACTTGGGTGACTTGGATCATTAACTCTACAGTATTATCAAAATAATTATCAGTGCATTTATTGGCCACACAATGTGAAACTGAAGTCCACAATATTGATTTACAGCATCATACTCCACAGCCTAATGTAGACTACAGAAACACTGTCGTCCTCCCCTAACGGTTATAATAGCTTTCATAACATAATTCTATCTCCACTATTTTTCTATTCAATTCTTTATTCTTTCAATTCTTTCCAATTCTCACCAATTCTTCATTAGTGAGTCCACTTGGACTCACCAATGAAGGATTTACCGACCAATTTTTATGTCTGAAGCTTCCCAACTGGCTACAAGGTGCCACATTTGGCCTTTTTTATTTTATTTATACAAGAGTTCTTACATTCTTGTAAAGCCACTAGCACACACTGCATTTCGGGCAGGTCTTTAATCCTAATTTTCCCCGGAATATGACTCGCCAAATCGTTTAACAAACAGATATAAATTCATTGCTGGGTGAACAGAAGCTATAGTTAAGGATTGGCGGCTGACCAATCCTCCCCGGCCAGAATACGAACCCAGGCCAAAGCACTCACAAAGTGCCGGGCGAGTGTCTTACCACTATGCCACGGCAACTGCTCTAGTGGATTGTTTCACCGCATCAGCAAGTAATGTGTGTTTACAATGTACAGTACCACACACAATGTGTTAATTAACTAAGAAAACTACAGACATAATGGTCTCTAATAGCATTGCTATAATGTTACAGTGATTATGATATACTGTACAGTATTTTAAGTACAATGTTCATATACAGGCAGTCTACTGTATTAAAAAATTCTTGCTGTTGGGGAACAAGAAGCCTGTATTTAGGCTTATTGAGATCCCCCCCCCCTAGACCAACTATTGGCCTACTCTACGATACAACCCACATCAAATACCTCTCAGGTATCGTAGCTGCTAAATGAACAGAGACATCAGGTGAAAGGAAATTTTACAAATCATGTCCTGCTTGAGGATTGAACCTAGGTCCCTGCATTGTGAGCCGAGGACATCAGTGCACTGTGCTACAGGACACAACAGTTGTGAGCCGAGGTCGTAGAGCACTGTGCTACAGGATACAACGATTGTGAGCTGAGGTCGTAGGGTACTGTGCTACAGGACACAGCGGTTGTGAGCCGAGGTCGTAGGGTACTGTGCTACAGGACACAGCGGTTGTGAGCCGAGGTCGTAGAGCAATGTGCTACAGGATACAACAATTATGAGCCGTGGTCGTAGAGCAATGTGCTACAGGACACAACGATTGTGTCCTGTAGCTGTGTGTAGCACAGTGTCCTGTAGTTGTGTGCGCTACAGGACACAATGGTTGTGAGCCGAGGACGTAGAGCACTATGCTATTAAAGAAACTCTGAATAATTGACAAAGAATTTGGGTAATATTTCATTTTGGCAAATATATTTAGATATTTCTTGGACATTAGAACAGTAATTGGAGTTTTATTTATTTATTTATATACAAGAAGTTACATTGGGGGTTAACAGAGAATATAGAAAATAAGTTGAATTAACATTCTTGTAAAGCCACTAGTACGCATAGCGTTTTGGGCAGGAGTTGCCCGACCTGCCCAAGGAGTTGCCCGACCTGCCCAAGGAGTTGCTCGACCTGCTCAAGGAGTTGCTCGACCTGCCCAAGGAGTTGCTCGACCTGCTCAAGGAGTTGCCCGTTTCGGAGTTGTCCCTAATTTGGCATTTATTTTGTTCACATTCAATTACAGTTATGTAGGTTGTGAGAGTATTTTTGCTGAGTTTACATTGGGTCAGAGTCACTTCATCAGCCATTGTAAACTTCTGGAGACACTAAATAGCCGATCCCTTTTGGACAAAAATGACATGTTGCTTTAGGGCACATGCAGTCCTATCCTCCTGTGCTCTATATTCTTCGCCCAGAATAAGACACAAGAGAAGTGACATTAATATTCTGCCACAAGAACGCTCTCCAGTGACCAACGACACCCTATAACGAGCCACGAGGTGGTAATTTAAGGAAGATAATTACCATAGTGTCGTCGGCGTCGTCTGGACCACCGGCAGCTATTTTGGTTGACGAAGGCCAAGTCAGCCTCAATACCTTACTACCCAGTTATCCAAACCGGACTCGAAAATTAGTATTTTATTAGTTTAAATATATATTTTAATCATTAATTACCTTAGGTAGACTTAATCTCTGTTCCAGAGTAAATTTAAAATCATATGTTGTTTTGATTTAGGGGCGACGACGATCGTTTAAAATCATTAATAAGTAATTCATTTTATCCGTGACTGAGACTGTTATGGATTCTTGCGAACCCAAGGAGACCCCTCCTTACCACCTTCGGGATTACTTATTTTGATCTCCTTTAATTAAATATTTATTTAATATTTATTAGTGCTTTGGTTGTCTTTAAAATGGGATTCTATTGTATTAAAAGTAAATTATTTACTTATTATTTTTAAGCGCAGTCAGTGTACGGTGAAATAATTGAAACTTTTGATAGTGTTGCTGGATTTGTAATAAAAAGCAGTTCTAATGCGATGTTCTTTTCTATTTATACATATTTGTTATTGAATTATAGATATAAGATATATAGTAATACATTTCAGGCCCCAAACTGAGTAATAGTGGTTTCCCACAAATGTACATTTCTCTTATGTTCTCTGTACATAAATTCTTTGGAATAAAAATTTGAATGTGAAGTAGAATTTGAATACTTAAATATAATATTTTGATGTTATAAAAAATGTTATAACATTTTATAACATCAAAATTTTTTGAGTTCTTCAAAGAGGGATGGGGGGGGGGAAACTTTCTCATATATCCAAGTTATACAAACGGTTTTATATCACAACATTTTAGTAAGTTATTATAAATTTCAATTCAAGAGACTGCAGTTTTAAGTTTATTAACACAATAAAAAAGATATATGTATCAAAATGTAGTTAAAATTGCTAATATTTAATAATTTGAGTTAAAATGTTGAGAAGGAGATTTAAGAATGTTTACCAGCTGACTGTAACAACACACTGGAGCTTCGCTGTGCTATCACAGACGTACGATACTAAAATAACAAATAAAATTTTTCTCTTTATATGTTATAAATTACACAACACATTAATGTTGCAGAAACGTTCCGGTGTAAGAGGAAAAACTTAAGACCACAAGAGTCTGCTGGAGGTGAGTGACGTCAACATTCCAAAGCTGTCGTACGATAACGATAACAAAAGTTTGTCCTGTTTACAACAGGAAATAAATTTCTGAGTCACGTCGTGTTGAGAGGACGCAGTTACTGCTCATTTAACTTTATTATCATGGCAGAAGACAACTCAGACAGCCAGGTGAGTAAACCCTGATGAGGAATAGTCGTTATTAACATAACGAATTAAAAAAACATTTCGTTTCACGTCGATATTCTTGAAATTATAGTTTTGTTTTTCTTAGGCATTTCTCTCATACATTACACTTCTGTGACAGCTTGAATTATATGTTTTTAACCTTGGTCAAAGTTTCTATATATTTTAGAGGTTTATTTCAGCAATAATGTTAAAATTACAAGGGTGGAGTACCTAAAACTATCCCCTATATAAATATTTTACACTAGGAAAAATGGGTTCATTGAATTACCCAGAACCTCTTGGAAATTTGCAAGTATTTATAAGAATATAACATTTCCTTAATATAATGCCGGGTCTGAACATATACTGTAACATGAAAACAATCTTTTAATTGGAAATAAACATTTCATGAACACAATTAGATGAAAATTGGTGGCAGAAATGCTCAAGGAAGCTGATAATTTAATCACAAAGTAGAGCAAAATATCCCAGATATATTGATGCCTAGACACTGTTTAATGGTATATTAGCCCTCCAAGTGATAGACTTACGTGAGAAGGCGGCGGTGACCAAAACCATCAGTAGTTTCAAAGTGTCATAAAGACAATATAGTACTAGGAAGACTTGACACCATGAGCACGGCTCTCATCCTGTAACTACACTTTAATAATTACACTTAAATAATTACACAAAATAAATGGTAGTAGGGGATGACCCTTTTAATTATAGACCTGTATCTTGTACATGTCTCGTGTACCTCTTGTATGTGTTGTATCTCGTTTTACTATTTACATGTACAAAATTTTGATCCTAAATGCTAATCCCGAGCATAAACTCTTCCTTGATAGATGTAATTGAACCCATAAACACCTTACCAGGAATAAATATATCTTTGATATCCCTAGATTCAGACTAAATCTGTGCAAACACTGCATACAAATAAAAGGACCCATAATCTATGGCACTCACTCCCTAATTAATTAAAAATTATCCAACCTATGCTTTATTCAAAATTTAAATCCAAAAAGTACCTAATTTCATCCACATAGTTTCCTACCTTGTGCTTAAAACTCTGCCTGTAACCCATACTATATCTTATGCTAGCCACTCGCCCAATGTTAATACAATACTTATGATATGCAACTTCACCAGTATAATCAATACTGTCAATTTATATTCTAGTTGTTATGTTGAACTTAAATTTTGCTACGATGTACTTTTAAATACTCTTACTTTATCCATTTGGTTAAGGACCTGCCCAAAATGCTATGCACATTAGTAGCTTTGTAAAAACACCAATGTTATGTACTCTGACAACCCAATGTACCTTCTTGTATACAAGTAAGTAAGTAAAGTATCGTTGACAAGCATTGTAGTTAAAACATAAGTAAAAATACAGTAATTAAAATCAAATGGGCAGAACACCTGGAGAAAAATTATATAATAGAGCATATATCTCAAGAAACACATCAGTAAATTGGAAAAGGTGCAGCCATGCAAATACATGGGTTCCAAAACTGAAAACAAGAGCAATGAGAGATTAGAGATGTTAAATATGTTGAAACTATAAGATAGAAGAAAAGAGGTGATATGATCACTACATTCAAAATAGTAACAGGAACTGATAAAATTGACAAAGAAGATTTTTTTAAAACTGCAACTTCAAAACCAAGAGGACAAAGGCTCATACTAAGGAAAAAATTGCCAAAAAAAATGTTAGAAAATCCACTTTTTTACAAACTCAGTAGTAGATAGTCGGAACAAGTTAGAAGGTGGAGGCCAACACCATAAGTAGTTTCAAAGCGTTATATGACAAAGAGTACTGAGAAGACAGGACACCACGAGCATAGCTCGCATCCTGTAACTACACTCAAGTACAGTGGTACCTCGGTTTAAGAGTTTAATCCGTTCCTGGAGACAGCTTGTATTCCAAAAACTCGTAATCTGAAGCTAATTTCACCATAAGAAATAATGGGAAATGAATTAATCCGTTCCTGACTACCCAAAAACCTCACTTCAAACTAAATTTTATACCTAATTTATCTAAATTAACCTACAAAACTATGTTCAAGTTATTACTTACCCTTGTTGAATGCTGTAGGCGTATGGAAGATGGTGAGGAGGGGGGAGGGGGGGAGGAGGAGAGGTGTTACTGTTTGGAAGGGGAGTCCCCTTCCATTATAACATCAGGCAGTGAGGACGTCTCTGGGGTGCACTCCCTGGCACGTTTTGCCTGCATAGCACTAGGACTTGCTTGTCTTACTAAGAATCTGTAAAGACCCTTGCTTTTCCCTACATTTTAACACTTGTCTGTAGTAAGGCATCACATTGTCATTTAAAAGGTCAATGCAATGGCCTGCTACAGCTTTATCTGGGCGAGTTTTTTCAACAAAACTTTGCAGTTCTTCCCATACTTCACACAATTTCTTAATGAAGAAGGGACATCCTCTACTCACAGCTATTTTCTTAGGTTGAACCTTACCACTGGCTTTCTTGAGACCCACGGCGAGATATATAAAAATTTTTATGCTCAAATGGCAAAAAAACTGACAAAAAACTGTAAATCCTTGTGAAGAATTCAGGCGGGATAGTCACTGGGCGCGAGGCACTGGTAAACTGAGACGCGATTGCCGTGCTACCACGCGCTAGTCTGCCTGTATGCGTATCAACACCCTCATCTTCCGAGACAACCCTAGCCTTCTGAGGCAAATTTTCCGAGCAAATCCTGCTCATATTCCGAAAAACTCGTATACAGGGACACTCGTATTCCGAGGTACCACTGTAATTACACCTTTACCTATTCCCATTCCCACACTCATCCCCATCTCAATACCCATCCCCATACATATTCCGCTACTTGACCCCACACCCAACTCCACACTCAATTCACTATGATGAAACTTCAGAAGAAATTACAGATATTTGGAAGGATTATTATACTATAGTGTATGGTTCACCTTATGATTTCTCGTAGTCGGGGACAGGAAGCCTATTAAACTTATCGAGGTCTTGTAGGGCTCACTACTGTCTTTCCCCAGGATGCAAGCAACTACAGTTGCCTGATTCCCAGGTACGTACTTCTTTACTGCTAGGTGAACAGAAGCATCAGGTGAAAGGAAATGTTATGTAAAGTTGTGTTCACATGACTGAAACAAGTTCATTTGGATATGTTAGCTTTTATTATTAAATATACAGGCTTTAGCATTCAAAAGTATTGCATTAAATATTGATGTTATTTTCATTCTTAGGAAAAAGATTCTCTTATCTTTTCCAACCATGAAATTCAATTTATGTAATGAGTAGTACAGCCACAGTGAGCAAATGCTTGTAGTGATTGTAAACACCTTTTTAAAATTCTGAAGTTTCTGTTAGGGGGTTCTCAGGTACTGTTTTTAAAGTATAGTAAATGTTACAGCCACTTAGCTGTAACAGTAACTGGGTTCTTGATGGATTAACCTCTTTTAGTGTATCCGACCCCAAGTCGATAGTATGCTTTCAAGAACTGGCTGTATAGTGCAATAAAGAATAAGGGGGGATAAACAATACACTATTCCCTTCACCAATATATTTACACTTTCACCATTAAAAATATATTAGATTAAATAGATTATAACTACACTACTGTACAAGAGTTCACTTTCACACAGGACACTACTGTGTTGGCAGTGTTCACCAACTCCAGTGTTTCCACCGTCCAGTGGAAACGTGCACATGTACTGACAAACACTGGCAAATTCACCTTTTATGTGGGGCCAGTCCACCGACAGTCTTACGAGATGCCTACACCCCACTTTTGCTCTCCAGCTACCCACTGGCAGAAGACTCCAGCGACACGCTGACAGAGGTCTCAAACACACACTGGTAGCTGATCCCTCAGCAGAAGCCTCTAGCAGCTTGCTAGCAGCACTTCATGATAGGCACCTCACTGTTGTCCGTTATTCTCCCAACCCAATCCCGGGTACGCTGATCTATACCAACACTGTGTATATTAGCAGCTAACACACTGCTCAGGTCGGCGGCGGCGGCTTAGTCTTCTTCCAGGACCAAGCTGAGAGTACGTGGACTGCCCAAGGTAAACTACCTTCCTCAGTACAATCACCTCCACATGTCACTCCTGTGGACATTAAACGTCATCAATTAGATGGACAGTACACTGGGGAAACCATGAGGTGACACTCATTCACCTGGGAGTTGACATTATGCTTGTAGCACAACCTAGATGGCGCTGATCGTGCCACACCATCCACCAGAGGTAATCCACGTTGACCTCTCTTGCTAACTAGGGCAGGAAACCAGAGCCAAATGTCGCTGTCACACCACTACCAATAGATGGTGTTGCCCACGTAGCGTCCAATATCAGGGGACCTGAGGTGCCGACCTATAGATGGCACCAAAATCGCCACTCCATACTCCAATGAAGGTGGCAATTCCATAACAGTAAAAGAGTGTATTTAATTTCAGAATGATGAAATCGAGGCTTTGTCCGCCATTTATGGTCTAGACTTCCACACAGAGAGTGTCGAGCACAAATCCTATAGTATAGAGATCGAGGAGGGTGAGCTGACATCTCTCTTGCAGGTAAGGCTTTGAGTCCCAGTTGTCTGAAACATGAGCTATAGTGGCAGAAAAAGTCGTACAAATTATGATACCAACCTGAACATCTTTCTAGTGGTTACATGAAGAGCCTTTGTACACAGTTTACTGATGAAAATTGGCTTATGAGTGGACAGTATATGAGAAGTGCATTTTTAAAAAAAAAGATTCATGGTTGCCCCTAAAATAATAATATGCTATTTGGAGGAATGAGGCAGGGCAACATTCTAGGTACTGTACTGGTACTATGGGAAACTTTTCAAATGTTCAAATGGGTTATGCTGGCATTAGGATGCACTGATCATCCAGCTAATTATACCTATACAAAACTTAAAATTTATTTATACTCTAAGCTACTACAAGTACTCCATGGGAACACTGAGAATGCCATACCGTAGCTAACTAGCTACGGTACCGGTTACTTGTTCAGTTGCCCATATCTTTCCATAACAGATAGCATCACCTGAAACACCTTGAGAGTAGTGATTAGAGGTATTATCAGACTGGAAATTTTTTACTGGTGGAGTACTATAAGGTTCAGTATTAGTGCCAGTAATGGTCATTGTCTATATAAATGACCTACCTGAAGGGATTCAGAGTTAGTATATGAATTGCAAATGATGTTGAGTGATTAGGTTATTAGGGAAAACTTAGATTACTGCCATGTACTTTAAGATGAGCTAGACAAAGTAAGTGAAAGGCACAACACATGTCAGGTGTAATTTCAGTGTGAATAGTTAAATGTGAAATAGGAAAAACATGCTAAATACAACCTACAAATTATGTAAAAAAAAAAAAAAAAAAATATTGAAGAACTCTTAGAAAGAGATCTAGGGATGTTCTTTATGTAAACTGTCACCAGAAGACCACATTAAAGGGACATTAATCACACCAATTCAATGAAAATACTTGCACCTCATAGTGAAGCTGAAAGAAAATGAGAAATGGAAAGATGAAAGCGGGAATGAGAGACAGCTGTACATACCTGCATCACATGATGGCATTGTACCATCAACTTTAATTTTTTTTTTTTAGGTGACAATGCCTCCAGACTATCCGAGGACCTCTCCTCCCATTTACATGTTAAGTGCGCCATGGCTGAAGGGATTCAAGCGGCTTGAACTATGTGGATACTTGGAGGAAATATATCTGTAAGAACTCACATTGGCTGATCTGTGAAGAGCAAGCTACTTGTGTATTGGTTAAATAGGTTTTTGAAAATGATTACAAAATGCAGCCTCTGTCTTAGCTTCAAATTTGGCAGAAAAAGATGTTAATACTGCACTGTATGCTTTACATTTGTCAATAATTGCTCTCGATCAGAGAAGTTGATATGCACTCTTTATCGTAGGTACATAATAAGATGTTTTTTATTTTCAAAATTGTAATCATAATTTGTATTTTAAGTTGATAGAAGCATATCGGAGTGGTCATGTTGAATCAGTGAAGCTTGTTTATGTCTCGGTTGACTTTTTTAACAGAGAAAATGCTGGGGAGAGCATCATTTACATGTGGGTGGAAAGGATACGTCAGTTCATGGTGGAGCACGGTGAAGTGAATGAACAGGAGACTCATGATGACCAGGTAAATGGGTAAAAATGTGGTAAAAAATATTTACGGATTTCCTGGATTTTAGTGTTGATGGCTAATATGGAATTTGACTTCTTATATATGAGGCCACAAGAAATTATTTAGAATGTGGCTTTTTTTTATCATTAAATGTAGTATGCAATGGTAATGTTTTCTCACAGACATAATAATATAGGATAATAACCCACACATATGTATTTATGTACAGTTCAGTGTTTTATGTAAAGATTTACACCAAATCTTTCACTCTCTCCCGAGTGCTTTATCCAGGTCTGAATATATGGTTAGAATGAGACTTACATCTCAACGACTAATAAGGTTGCTACCTAGGCTCCAGTCCTCTTATCCTTCTAGACCTGACCATATCACTTCCATTCCCAACTGCTGATGTACCCACAGGGATGTCTTCTGTGGAATTATAATTGGTTGTCCTTTCCGTCACTCTAATATTCTGAGAACTGGAGTTATTATTATTAAAGGTATTCATCTGGATGCTCTCCCTTGTAATTCCCTCCATACCCAAAAGAGAGTGGTTATTGGGACTACTTACATTTATCCATTTATTCAAATCTAATTTTAATTCCCTTACAATCATTTTACTTGTAAAACTATCCTCTGAATAGTTTTTGTTACCAGCGAGACTATTCAGAGTATTAAATAAAACCCCTTCTACTACCTTTCTTGTTATATTGTTATTAATTTTATAGATTATTTCACATTTCTTAAAATCAATAATGTGATCCTTTTTGCAATTGTGATTTGCTAGGGCACTGTTACCAGCCATAATTCTTCATGATTTTTTGTGTTCTTCAGTTCTGATGTCACATTTACACCCTGTTTTCCCTACATAGGCTTTGTTGCTTTTTGGAAATATTTCAATACTTTTTCCTAAGGAAGACTAGCACTTTTTGGAAAAAGATACACATGAACTCGTATAATAATTTGTTCTCATATCATTCTAATTCAGTTGAGAAGAGTATACGTACCAGTCTTCATCTAAGAGCATGTAGGATTTGTGACCTGTCTTATTTAAAAGCCGAACATAAATCATCCCTCGTGGTTCATTAAAAAAAGCACCCAGTGAAGCTAAACGCATCCTTTACACTAAAACTGAAAGGCATCTTTGGAATCCTGATAAGAAAACAGTTTTAAAATTACCATATAACTCTCTGTTAAATAAACTGATCCATAATGTAATTGATACAAGAAACAAAATTCTTTTCAATTACCCCAATACTATTAGGAATACAGTATTATAAAAACAATATCATTATAAATTATATAACACTGTTTCAGATTAATATAGGATTGACAAATTATTAAATAATTTATACATTGTCTTTCAGATTGCTACATGTTTAGCATCAGTAAATCTCGAAGATGAGACAGATGACCTTTCACCATGTCCCGAGATATTTTCCGGTGAGATCATCTCTGACCGCAAAAGTCACTTCCAACCACATCTAGCAGCTGTAAAGTCACAAACTCATGTCAGGTACTGACATTTGGTTGAAGTCTTATTGTTGTATGTCTCCATATCTCATTTGTGCCTTGGGTTTTATGTCAAAACTACCTCAGACCTATAATTGGTTAACATAAGTTGGCAATTGGAACAGTGCGGAACTCCAGTCAAAGACACAAGTCTTTAAACATGTTAAATATAAAAGCACTTCACACATTTCCATATGATCTGTATACAGTATTTAAAAATAAACTGTAACATCAATCCTGATGTCAAAAGCTATTTAGAAATGCAATAGAATTTAGACACCACATGAAAATTATCACTGATGTTTGCAATCTGATTTGATAATGATGATGATGATGATGTTTGTCCTTCATTGTCGAAGATAACCATGACTTCAATATATGGGTTGAAGTCATGACTTGCACTTGACTAAGATTAAAGTGAGGGAGAGTTGCGGAAATTGTCAGCCTCAATCTTGTCCCGGCCTATTTGGGTCCAGCAGCAAGACAAGTCGAGACGGCAGAAGATAAGTCAGGATGTAGTCGATGGCCAGCAGTGTCCTGTGTCTCACTGTGCCCTAGTTGTGCTCCACAACACTGCTACACAATGCTTTGAAGAGTCTGATTTAACTAAAGTAGGAATAGCATGCAAATTACAGTACTGTACTTCTTAAAAAAAAAATAACTGGAGCAGTGTTAATAGTGTCCTGCTCCCAGTAATACTGAATCATCAGTGATACCATCTGCCAGTCTCGACCAGGCGTGGCCTGGGTGTCATTCTTCTTGGTGTCGAGTCTTTAGTTATTCAGTTTACTATGATATTTACTAAGCACTTATGTTAGTGAAACATTATTGGTTCAATAACAAGCAAGTAAGGCACTATTGCTTAATATATTTCAATATATTTATTGCAATTTATGTCTTTGGAAGGACAACAATTTAGCAAATTTACTTTGATGTTCTTTCGTATTAGATTTAATTTCCATTGTGGTTTCATATTTTGGTTTTCTTTATCTATTAGGAAACTCTTTCCAGCTCTTCAAGGATTTAGTTTCACTGCAAGCCTCTGGAATGAATTTACACAGTACAGTACTATACATGTATATTCAAAGGGGCAGTGCTTTTTTTTTTTAAGAATACAGTATTCATTTTGTTTATTGTACTGTATTATAAAATATTGTGAGAGTGGCCTTCATATCTTGGGGTAGTGTGTACTGTGTGACAGATTTATTATTATGTAAGTACAACAGTATTAAATTTTATACCTGGTATAATTCAGACAAGTTTTGAGGAAG
This sequence comes from Procambarus clarkii, assembly GCF_040958095.1. Classification (NCBI taxonomy): domain Eukaryota; kingdom Metazoa; phylum Arthropoda; class Malacostraca; order Decapoda; family Cambaridae; genus Procambarus; species Procambarus clarkii. The sequence continues at coordinate 3,017,333 of NC_091240.1, forward strand.
CTGTATGAGAACAAGAAGGTTGCAAATGCAACTCATAATATGTATGCCTTCCGCTTTGTGCCTGAGGGATCTTCTAACATCAACCAAAACTGTGAGGATGATGGAGAAATTCATGCTGGGAGTCGCCTCTTGCACCTGCTCCAGGTAGATATACTGAATGATGTTAGTGATTATCATAAAACCCTATAGTTCCAAATAGGGAGAAAGCTACAGTATATTTGATATTATGCCTTGCCACTGGTTTTTAATGAGAGATGTATGACTGGCAAAATATCATATTATACTGTATATAATCTTCATGGTTTTTTAGTGTTTTTCTTTCAGCATGTCAGCAAATGCATTTGTTTTAAAACACATAAATGTAAATTTTTCAATACTTTTGTCATTAGCCATACAGACAATTGGCTATTAAGTAATTTTTGTTCTAAAGTCATTATAGGGAACTTTGCTCATGTTATAGAATAATTGACTTTAATAAGTCTATGTTGAATAATTTGCTAAATTAGATGTAATAATTTTCTTTGCAAATCAGAATTGAGTGTTATAAGGGACAAACTCTTCAATAACATCCTCATCTTAACTTTGGTGTACCACCAAGCTTTAGCTAAATATGCCAAGCCTTTGAGAGCCAGCTCCCACCTTCTGGTAACCAGTTGGTCTGGCTCACTCTACAAGTTAAGAAGCGCTTGAGGATAAGAGTGTGACCCAAAACTGAGAAAAACTCCACCAGAAAATATACATGCAGCAAAGCAAGTGATTGGTTGAAGAAAATAAGTTACCCCCAAGGTAAACAAAGCAAATGATAATGTCAGTGCGGTAAATAACCATCTATGATGTATGTGACTATGAGTAGAGGGCAGCCCAAGGCCCGCAGGGTGGCAGCCAGCTTGCCCCCTCACTCTGAATAGGTGTATGGGTGGATTCATTGAAGGATAATTGTGTTTTTATCCTCCTACTTCTGGTCATCTTGTTGTATACTTCTCCCTTTGCATCTTATTTACAAATATAGTCCAAATTTTTCTCATGACTTAAATTTGCTTTCACTAGTATTTCCTATCTGCTTGGCTTGCATGAAAATTGTCAACAACTGTAGTGTTCTGCTGTTGACCTCTTGATGCTTGCTAAACCTGTTTATATCCCCCCGCTTATTTTTTTCCTTAAATATTATTGAAATTAAAAGTTAGCTTAAGGTGAATGGTTGTTAAACTAGGAATTATAGCATTTCAGAAGATAATTTTTATAATCTTTTAATTTCTGTAGGAGAAAAGAAGCAGGAAAGTAAGTGCAATGGCTGATGTGTTTAACACTCATCATAAGTTCTGGTCTACACAGGATTGTGTGACCTTACAACCAGTCTCTCTCTAGGCTAGTGGGTACGTCAATGATCCTTATGGATTTTGTCTCTAACATTGCTGTAGCGGAGTATGTTAGAAAATGTAGCATCCATGTTAACATTGTCTTCTTACCACCTCTTAAGACAGCATGGAAACAGTGCACTAGAAATGAATAAATGAGTCATGTGGATTAATTTACACTCAAGTCTATCAAACTGCCACAATGCTGGTGGTTGTTGTTTCTGGAGTGTGGTTGTACTCGTCTCCTGTTATGCTGAGGAGTCTCTGGTACCCAAACACATAGAGACAGCCCTGCTCCTGTGCCAGGTAAGTCCACTACGGGCTCACCATAGCCCGTGCTACTGGGAACTTTTGTTCTGAGTAGCTGAATCTAAAACAACAACAATATATAAAGAATATAGATTATTATAGTTATTTGTACTTTAATGAATTCTTTGACTTTCAGTGTCTACAGTTCTTATTTCTTGTAATGTTTAATAATATACGTTATTTGTTCTGCATATATTCCATCTTTCGGGGACAAGTACCTTCACCTTCCGTGACAGTGGAAAATTGGGTTATGATTATGCAGATAATGAATATCTAGAGATGAGGGGATGTGATTTTGTAAGGACACGTGATCAAGAGAAGTTCCCAAGGAATAAAAAAAAACAGTATCCCAAGATGTAGATAAATGCATGTATCATGCAACACATAATTGACAACTTGCTCATTTGCATTCTGTACAATACTGTACAGTATATACAAATTCTTTTTTGAGGTTTTTTAGCGTGTTATACACATCCAACTTTGATAACATTATTTACATGAAATAGAACATATTTGAATATTAAGAACCTCCACAAAATTTTTATTCAGATACTTGATGCCAAGGACGTTTTGGTTGTGGTAACAAGATGGTACGGGGGCATACACCTGGGGCCTGATAGGTTTAAGCATATCAACAATGCTGCTCGACAAATTTTGGTCTCCTGTGGCTTCGTCGGCACACGAGATGATAAGGGCAAGAAAAATAAAAAAGGAAAATAATATACTAAAGTGTATATTTTATCCCTAAAATAGCTGAATACTAAAGATTTGTTGAAAAACATGTAGAGAATTGGAGTAAAAAAGCCATCCTTTTATGGTAGCAAGAAGTAAACTCTGGCAATGTTTTGGTTCGTGCTTAAAAAAAAAGAGAAAAGGTTATCGAGAATCAACAGATGGCAATTAGTGTTCAGTTTATTTTGCAATTCTACTGTATTTCTTGGTGTAGAATCACATATCTATATGCACTTTTTCATTACTTATGTGTACTTCTAATCTTGCTAACACTTAAAAGCAGAGAATCACAAACCACTGATGAAAATCGGTCTCGGTCATTAGCATTGGTATAATTAACATTAATAAAGAGTTATTCTGCAAATTTTGCAGCTAAATTGGCTTGCATTACAGTTCATTTTGGCATCCTAAAAGCTTACAGCTTTTTGAGTCCATAGTTTACACAGCATTTAAGATATGTGAAATACATGTAATGGGTATATATATAGTAGTACAGTATATGATCAATAGTTATGCATGCAGGTACTATGTTAGCTTTTGTATGATAAACTAACACTAATTATATTGTTGTGGCAGTTTCTTATAATAATCCTAACCTTGAGGACAAGGTAGTGTGCCCTGGTCATGCTACTACGTACAATATAACTAAAGTATGGGACATCAGTGTGTGTATCCTGATACTGTAACACCTTTGAGCTTTTGGGCATAGTATTGTTCCATAATAGCACAAAAATTACATTAAATCTCTCTTATTACATAGGTAATAAGAGACTTAGAATAAGATGATCTACCAACAAGTTATAGGTGGGGTAGTTAAGTAAATTGGTTGGATAAATATTTTAAGGCTTAAGATACAGATACTCATCTCTTGATTGTCTAAACAAATTGGGACTGAACCTCTACCAGTTATATCCGTAAATCTGCATAATGTAGCCATTACTGTTTTTTAGTTCATTGTTTTCACTGTACAAATACTGTATAGCCATACTACCTTAGTGTTTTCTTCTGATAATTAATCAATCATTTTCATTTGGCTGAAGAAGAGTACAGTAAGTCTTCAAGTGCGGTGGGGTGAAGTAACAATTAACCAAGCCTCTTAAACACACATTTTCCAGCAAACGTCTGGATGCAGATACTGTGCTAAAACTAGAATATAATAGTTACATATGGTGCCTACAGTGCATATGGACATTCTCAAGGTATGCTAAGTTATGTCTAACCAAGAGAATACTGTATAATATATAATATGGTAATACAATGTTGCTCTAACCGTGTATATTGTAATGAAGAATTTCTTCATGTATTGATATAACAAGACAAAACATTCTTTCATTAGTGCAAGTGATGAAACATATTTTCATATATTCTGATATGAAAATCACTTGATTTTTTAATATAAATACAGTAATATAATTGTAACATTTATTTATAGCCATCGTGATTCTATTTTCCATAGTCCATAAATGTAGATAATCAGGAGTTTGGGTAACTGGAACTGGATACGTGAGAATTCTGCAACTTGATTAGGAGGAGTTCTGGCTATGCTGGATCTAGATAAACAACATGCCACTATGGTTTGGTTGTGCAGCCTAGGCTTAGAACATAGGGAGTTGACAGAAGAAATAGTTTTTGTCCCAGCAATTTACCATCCGAAACACTCCTTTATGGGATGTGACGAGAGCACAGTTGCGATCAGTCCTTGGCCACATTCCATTCCAGGCCCAGTTGGTGTAGGTAGCAGGTGTTCCTGTTGTTCATGAATATGGTGGATTACTAACAGTAAGTGACACATGCAATTCATTATGCATTGAATTCAGAATTATAAATTTATATGCAGTAATTGATCCTAGTTGTGCAACTGTGTCACTGAATATTATTGTCTTGATAGAAAAATCCTTTCAAGCAGTATTAAGTTCAGCTTAATACTACAGTACTTATTCTATCATGAGTCTTTCTTGTCCTGAAGGACAAGAATAAGGATTCTTTTCCTGACTTTAAGAGCTTCACTGAGAACCCATGGTTCAGGTTATTAGCCCAGATACTTGGAGCCCAAATGATGGCATTCGAAGAGTAGTCGACCCTAATAACGAGTCTGCAAGCCGAAGCTATAGCCAGGCTTAAGGAAAATCAAGAACTGTGTTCCAGAGTTAGCCTCCTTGAACAGGAAATAAGCTCTCTGAGGGACATAATTAATTAGATCCCACAAAAACCACTTGGAAACAGGAAGAAGTGTTGGAGAAGTTGGAGAATCAGTTCAACACCTTTCAGCAGCAACACAGTTTCTCAAGACGAATCTCACCAACAAAAGCCCCTTGATTCTGTCATTGTCACCTCACTCAATTTCTTCCAAGAAACTGATGGGGAGGACTGTGCTTACATTGTGAACCGTGAATTACATGAAAAGATGAATTATGAAATTCAAGCAAGAGACATCAAAGCAGCATATAGAGTGGGGGGTAATAAAATACCTGGTGTAAATAACAGAAGAATTCATGTGAAACTAGAGATACTGTAGCTGTTCGCATAAATCACACCTTATCAAAGCTGCAGTGTCTAAAAAAAACTTTGTGAATGAATGTTTGACTAGGAACAGACAAAATCTTTTATTTAAACTGCGTCAAGTCTGTGAAAATTCCAATGGATCAATTAAACATTGTTTTGTAAGAGGTGGTAAAATACTAGCTAAGAAGTCTGACACTGAGAAAATCTATGAAATAGCCACTGAGGTGCACCTCAGATCTTTCCTCACAGACTGTGGGTTAATGACTGAATAACCAGATGCCAAGTGAACCCTATCCCTGGAGTCCCCCTCTACCACACAACCCTTTCAACCCCAGAGTGTAACTTATTGTTTCATCTAACAACCAAAGTGTATTAGAGTTCTGCCTTTCCTTTCATTAAGGTTTTTAAATTTCACATTTTGTTATATTTTTGTTTTTCTCTTGTTTATCCTACCATTTTATATTGTTCATTTCTCATTTGTCACTTACTGTATTGTTATTTGCTATTACTGTCACAGTACAGTGATCTTTATTTTTACTTTTACTTCTTTCTATTATGTGTGATTTTGCATTTTGTTTTTTTTTGCTATAGTTATTTTAAATTTACAGCAGATATAGTATTTTACTGTTCTGTAATTGCTACTGAACAGTAAAATACTGGAATTGCTTTTGGCGCCGTGGAGAGGGGGGACCTGCTGCCTGGGTAACAGCTTCTCCTCCATATTAGCCTACCCTGGTTTTACGCCCTGGAGAGGTCACTCCAGATAGACAACCAGAGCGCAACACCATAGTCTCCCGAGACTGATGGATGCCTACTACTAATTGCTTACCTTATTGTATCTTGACCCCATTGCATCTACATGCAAGCTGATATTGATCCTGAACTAAATCTGCTATCACAAATCTATAATAACCAGCATATTGATCATCACCACTGCAGGTATTACACAGCACACCTGGCAAAAAACAAACTCCAAAATAACACTTACCTATCAGTTTACCAAGTGATCTGACATTTTGGTTGAAAACATTTTGAGGATATAAATGAACTACTCACAGCACTGGGTACTAAACTACCATTCATTATTTTAACAGAAACATGGCTAGGTAAAGACCATACCCAACTTTACAACTTAGCTGGTTATAAAGTCATTTACAACTGTAGACATAACAAAAAATGTGGCACAGCTATACACAGTATTATCAAAATATCTTCATCTACAATAGTGTCATTAGTGATAAGAGATGACTACTGTGAATATACCTTTGCTCACTTCTCAATTAAATCCCTTAAATCCTCCTTGACTATTGGAACTATCTATAGATTTCCCAATACTAACGTAGTTGCATTCTCAGATAACCTAAGGAATCTTATCATAACCAACAATCTCAACAAAAATCACATCATTCTAGGAGGTGACTTCAATATTGACCTGTCAACAAAACAGCCCTCAAGTCGACTATTTCCTAAACAGCATGAATTCCTGTATGCATCCCCACAATCACCAAGCCCACCCGAATCACTCAAACATCCGCTACACTTATGGACTAACATAACAGCTCCCCTTGCATCTGGTATAATCACTGACAGAACAACTAGCCACTATGCTACCTTTCTCGTAGCAAACATGGACATTAACACCACCAGCTAACAAGAAACTTACCTTCAGGTTACACAGTGAAGCAGTAATAGGCAATCTCACAAATGCACTTTACAATATAAACTGGGAATCTGAATTAAAAAATACACAGTATATGTATTCATTAGCTAACCTCTTCCTTTCCAAAACTAAGCCTTTACAACACTTATTGTCCCCTCCTCACCAAGCAAGTAACTGGCAGAAGATTAAACAATCCCTGGCTCACAAGTGGCATACTCAAAGCAATCAACTAGAAACAAATATGAAAAACTTAGGATTGGCCTAGTCATAAAGGAAGTAGTTAAGAGGTACTCATCAATGCTACCAGTATAATAAGAAAAGCAAAACTTTCCCATTATGAGAGTAGATTCAAAGAAGCAAAAGGCAACATGAAAAGCACATGGAGAGCCATCTCTAACATCCTAGGATCTAAGGATCTAAACAACAATCACATAACCAGATAAAACTCTCCGAGGATGGTTATACAGTACACCTGCAACAGATTTAGAAATGGTAACTGAATTTAATAGCTTCTTTTCATCGGTTGGTGCTAACCTTGCAAGAAAAAATCCCACAAACTCAGATATGTTACCACATATCTTTCAGGCAGCTTTTCAAACTCTCTTCTCCTTTCACCAGTCAGCCCCGACAGATGTGTCCAGCATTCACTCACTAAAAACCAAAGCTGAGAACATTAGTGAAATACCATCTATGGTATAAAAGGTTGCTTCTCATGCCCTTGTGCTACCCATAGATCTGCTGTTCAACAAATCTCTAGTCATACCTTCCCTAATATCCCCCCAAAAGCATGAGTAACAGCAGTTCACAAAGGAGGCAATCTGGCAGACAAACAATTTCAGACCAATAATTAATTTACCTATTTTATAAAAAATATTAAATTATTTACAAACAGCTGTACAGTACTCCTACTTCGTAAAATTCAACATACTGTACTTTAGTCCCTGCCAGTTTGGCTTCCACTCCCAAAAAAGTACCAACGATGCAATTATTAGTTTGCTTGATATAATCTACTCAGCCCTTGACAAAAATGAGTTTCTGATTGTACTCTTCATTGACCTGAGAAAGGCCTTTGATACTGTTAACCATAACTACCTTTTACTTAAACTCCACCATTATGGAATCCGAGGCCTTGCCCTGAACTATATTCGACCCTATCTTAATGACAGACACCAATATGTAACCATCAATGATATAACCTCTTCCACTCTACCATTAACCGTAGGAGTGCCACAGGGCAGCATCCTTGGACCTCTCTTATTTCTTATATACATCAATGATCTATCTTCCTAATGTCTTTAACATTCTTAAACCTGTATTATTTGCTGATGATACTACCCTCATCTACTAGACCCCAACCCCCACACATTAAATAATGTTGTAAATAATGAATTAAAAAAAAATCCACTTCTGGATGTCAACCAACAAACTCACACTAAACATAGAAAAGACCTACTATATCTTACTTGGAAGCAAATCAACAAATGCAATTCGGCTTTAGATAAACAATGTTAACATCAGCATTAAAAATGATGGACAGTTCCTTGGCCTATACATAGACAAGAGACTCGACTTTAGCACCCACATACAACACACAACCAAGAAAGTCTTAAAACTGTTGGTCTACTCTAAAATCAGATATTATGTTCCAAATTCTGCTTTCCTCTCATTATACTATACGTTAATCTATCCCTATCTTACATATGGCATCTGTGCATGGGGTTCAACCACTGTAAATTACCTCAAGCTCATCATCACCCAGCAAAAATCTGCTATCAGAACAATAACTGCTTTCAGACAACACTCAGCCCTCTGTTTAAATTCCTAAACATAAACTCACTCCACATATCCACATATTCTCTTGTGCCATTTACATTTACAAAACTCTTGTTCTTAAATGCAAACCCTGTTCTGAAACTCTTCCTGGACAGATGTAATAGAGTCCATAATCACCACACTAGAAATAAATATCTCTTTGATATCCCCAGAGTCAAACTTAATCTGTGTAGACGCTCCATGCAAATAAAGCGACCTAGTCTATGAAATTCATTCCCTAAGGAATTGAAAAGCTGTCCAACTTTCGCCTTATTCAAAAATAAAACGAAAAAGTACCTAATTTCATCTTCATAGTTTCCTACCTAGTGCTTTAACCCTTCAACTGCGCACCACAACCAGGATCGTTTTAAGTCTAGCATAAGATTTATAACTCGCACCAGCCGTGCCTGGACTCTGCCACCAGCTGGGCCTGACATAGCCACCACCTGCACTATCCAGCCTCATCTTACTGCTCACCTTGTCACAACACTGTTGTGCAATACATTAACAACCAACCATATTATACCAACTATATATCTATCTACCTCATTGTGTGTTTACTGTTCCTTCTATCAGGTGTACCTAAAAGAGTTTACGACAACATCTGTCTGTAGTCAAATCATCTACAGTACAGAAGTGTGCCTGTAAACAGTTTCGAGAGGAGTTCTACTCCAAGACTAGCCAGGGCATTTAGAAAGGATTGCCGATTTTTTGGTTTATAAGGTAATTATATCTGAATGAAGAACTGTACAAGAGGTTAGAACGGTGGGTAAGCAGCTATCGTAATAGAATCAGCAAACACAAATTATTATGCCTTACCATCTGAATACAACCATACTCCCTCGGTGTTCTCATCTGAGAGTCCGATGAGTGCTCTGAAAGTGTTTGCATCAGTCAATGCCTTGTGTAACATTTCATTCATGCTGATTGTACCATCGGGTGAATTCTTACAGAGGGGAGTATTCTTACAGGTGATATTTGTGTCCTGCACAGGAGAAAAGTGATTAAAATCATTATTTAGTTATTAAGATTTAGTCATTAATGTTTTTCCTGCCCGAAACGCTTTGCGTAATAGTGGCTTTAGGCATTGTATGTACTAGCTCCATCTATAAATCGATCAAATTATGTAAAATCTTTTGTATGTATGTACCTTACCTAAATAAACATTTTATTTTATTACAAATAACAGTCAAAATGTTTTGCATTTCAAGAGGTATAGTAGGGTTCTCCATTTTTTGGTAACAAAATTCAAAAGTTAAGCAAATTATTGTGCAATTTATAGTACTGTAAGGTACAGTAAAGGCGCTGTAAAATATAAAAACCAAACTAAATATTTGTAAAACAATATTTAGTAATAAAAGCCTAAAACAGTAAAAATATTGAAAAAATATGATCAGATAGAAATTATAGGATTACTTTATATTGCGTCAATTTGGTAACTTTGTATTAATTTCTGGAAATTAGGATCCTCTTCAGATTATGAAGACCATTTTAGAAAAAAAATTGTCATTATTTGAAAGATGAATAGAGCAATAGGAATAGTTGTACTTACAGTTACTGCAACAAGATGACCCCCATCTGCAGCACACGCCTTTCTGGCTTCGTAGGCATTCAGCCTCTTCAACACAAGACGGATGTAGCCATCGTTAAACTTTGTGTAGCCATCATCCTGATCTGTGGAAGGCATAGGTTGGTGGGTTGGTATTATTTGTCTCTATGGTCTTTAATGGATAATACCAACTACTGATGCTGCCTTTCATCACTGTCTTTAATGCCCACAATAAAAATGTATATACTCTATCTACATACATTACGCGATTGACATTTACCTGAGTTTACCAGAGAACCACTAACATTAGTGGCCTCGACGAGGACAGGAAGCCGGCGACTTGTCAAAGGTCCTCCCCCCCCTCATTTGCCTTTGATCTTTTCCAGTTGTACTTTAAAAGTTAACAGAGTTTTGGCATTTACGGCTTCGGCAGGTAGGCGGTTCCATGGGTTAATAACCGCGTGGGTGAAAAGGCATCTCCTGTTCTCGGTCCTACATTGTGGCTTGTTGTGCTTGAAACCGTTGCTCCTTGTTTGTGTTACATCTAACCTTTTGAAGAAATCTTCTTGCTCAACATTCTTCAAATTGTTCATTACAGGTATTTTAAAAGTTTCAATAAGATCCGCCCTGTCATGCCTTGTTTGCCGTGTTGTTAGCCCCGTGGCCCTCAACTGTTCCTGATACTTGAGTTGACTTAGCTCTGAAATTATTTTTGTTGCCTAGTGTTGCACTTTCTCCAGAGCAGCTATGTCCTTCTGAAGATGAGATCTCCATGCTTGGATATAGTGATCCAAATAGGGGATTTAATCAGAGATTTATACAATTGGATCACTACCTTCTTTTCCTTGAAGTCAAAGGTACGCTTGATTATTCCAAGTGTTTGGTTAGCTTTTTTGACTGCTGCCCCCTACCTGCTGTGCAACTTTCAAGTTGTGGATTTTGACTCTAAGGTCCTTCATCAATCCACTGTAATGTAATGTTATTAATTTGGTAGTTGTGGCGTGGGTTGTTATGTCCCACATACAGGGTCTTGCATTTATCAATATTAAAAAGCATTTGCCAGTCATCTGACTATTGGTGAGCGTTCCTGTAGATCTCTTTGAAAGGCTTCAACATCATTTGCGTTTCCCACTTTATCATCAATCTGTCATCTGCAAATCTGCATCTGCCGTCGAAAAGAAGTTCCTGTAAAACAGGAAGAATCTGAATAGTCAACTACACTACAGTTTCCGTGGTGTAGTGGTAAGACACTCGCCTGGCGTTCTGCGAGCGCTTTATCATGGGTTCGTATCCTGGCCAGGGAGAATTTACTGGGCGCAAATCCTAAACTGTAGCCTCTGTTTAACTCAACAGTAAAATGTGTACTTGGTTGTAACAACGATTCTTCGTGGGGGATCGTATTCCAGGGACATGCCCGAAACGGCTGTACAAGAATGTAACATCTCTTGTGTATATCTCAAAATAAATAAAAAAGTAACAACACTTGTACCTCCTATTAGACTGTTTTACAGGAACTTCTTTTCGACGGCTCATAAAACGGAGGAAAGTGTCCTGAAAGATATTGTTAACAGGAACGTTATCACCACAGACAAAAATCAGAAGATGCAATTGACAATTTACTATAAAAACAAGAAAACGGCCAACCTACTCATGAAGAAAACTCCAGACACTAAACAGAACGCCTTGAAATAATCCAACGTCGTCTATGCCTTCACATTGTTTACATTTTATAAGGTACAGGAACAAAATAATGCACATCTACATTGTTCACTGTACATTGTATACCGGGAGAGAAGGCCAGAGGATGACATAGAATGGGTGTGTGGCTAAAAGGACATTGAAGATAATGTACTGTTCTTGCTGGGCAGCCATAGTCATATCTTGTTCACTCACTTCTCTGAAGAACGTAGAGTACATAGCCATTATTTTGGACAGGTTGCACCATGCCCGGCTTCACACTGTAGCGCACACATTTCCGTTCGAACGCAGACACTGCATACCCGTTACACTTAGGATGCTGTCAAGAGATCATAGTCCAAGAATTAGGGATTAATTTTATATATATATATATGTACCTAGTAGCCAGAACGCACTTCTCAGCCTACTATGCAAGGCCCAATTTGCCTAATAAGCCAAGTTTTCATGCATTAATATATTTTCTCAAATTTTTTTCTTATGAAATGATAAACCTACCCATTTCATTATATATGAGGTCAATTTTTTTTATTGGAGTTAAAATTAACGTAGATATATGACCGAACCTAACCAACCCTACCTAACCTAACCTAACCTATCTTTATAGGTTAGGTTACGTTAGGCAGCTGAAAAAGTTAGGTTAGGTAGTCGAAAAAACATTAATTCATGAAAACTTGGCTTATTAGGCAAATCGGGCCTTGTTTAGTAGGCTGAGAAGTGCGTTCTGGCTACTAGGTACGACATATATATATATATATATATATATATATATATATATATATATATATATATATATATATATATATATATATATATATATATATATATAAAGTCAAATACCTATACCTATAAGTCAAATAAGTCAAATACCTATACCTATAAGTCAAACAATCCTTGTAAATATTTATTGTATGTATGTACCTTACCTAAATAAAATTGTATTGTATTGTATTGTATATATATATATATATATATATATATATATATATATATATATATATATATATATATATATATATATATATATATACATTATATATATACATTATATATATATATATATATATATATATATATATATATATATATATATATATATATATATATATATATGTCGTACCTAGTAGCCAGAACTCACTTCTCAGCCTACTATGCAAGGCCCGATTTGCCTAATAAGCCAAGTTTTCATGAATTAGTTGTTTTTCGACTACCTAACCTAACTTTTTCGGCTACCTAACCTACCCTATAAAGATAGGTTAGGTTAGGTTAGGTTAGGTAGGGTTGGTTAGGTTCGGTCATATATCTACGTTAATTTTAACTCCAATAAAAAACAATTGACCTCATACATAATGAAATGGGTAGCTTTATCATTTCATAAGAAAAAAATTAGAGAAAATATATTAATTCAGGAAAACTTGGCTTATTAGGCAAATCGGGCCTTGCATAGTAGGCTGAGAAGTGAGTTCTGGCTACTAGGTACGACATATATATATATATATATATATATATATATATATATATATATATATATATATATATATATATATATATATATATATATGTTTAAATCACGAAAATTAACACGTGATGAAAAATGTGAGTGTCAGACCACGAAGGAAGAATTGAAATGATATTTATCCATATCCTAGATAACAACACTTCATTAAGCTGCCAAAAATTGAGAAAATATGTACAGGTTCGTAAGTACTTGCGTAACTAATGAATGCGGTCCCCCTGGTGGTAATTTCCCGTGACACGCAAATATTCGCAATTGGACTGGTGCGTCCATTTCATGTTCAGTCACCTACTGTTGTTTCATGTTCATCAATATTTTTAATAACCTCTGTGAGTTGTCTTTCTATTGTAAATTAATGTGATATTGCACCAGAGATGGTCGAAGAAACATTAAAAGCGTACAAGAACACATGAGTACATCTCACCCCAACACAAGCAGCTTCACAGTCTGTTTGGTTGACGGCCGTGATGCTGTCGATCATCCCAGAAGGCAGCCACTTGTTGAGGATGCTGCCGTCGGTGATGAAGGTGCCTGGGAGGGCGTCCACGCCCACTCCCAGCACCACTACCGCCACCACCACCTGCACAGACGGTGGTAGGCCACGGGGACGCTGACGCCCTGCAGCTCGGGGTCCAGCAGGCCTCCAGATGCCGCGGTAGCTGCACTCTGAACTATCCCCTCCTGTTAGTGGCATGTTTGGCGAGTCTGCTTGTCTGAAACGAATGGGGATTATCAGTTATCCATTTATCTTTATTCTTTGTTTTCTTTTCTAGTCTCTCTCTACTTTGTATTTTGTTTTATCTGTGGTATGGCAGGATGTGCAGAATACCCCCGTTGAAAAGCAGAGGTGCAACAGGTACTCTGAGAGAGAACTCTGTCAACATCAGAGGCCCGAGACTGTTCAACACGCTTCCACTACACATAAGGGACATAACTGGCCGACCCCTCACAGTGTTCAAGAGAGAACTCGATAAACATCTCCAAAGAATACCCGATCAACCAGGCTGTGACTCGTACGTCAGGCTGCGATTAGCAGCGTCAAACAGCCTGGTTGACCAGTCCAGCAACTAGGAGGCCTGGTCGATGACCGGGCCGCGGAGACGCTAAGCCTAGAAACCATCACAAGGTAGCCACAATGCGGTATAGTCTCGTTGTCTGCTCTATCTACATCTCTTGTGTTGTCTCTTCTCTCTCATTGCTTAGCGCTAAAGCAATGAGGGTTCATAATGGGTTCAATAATTGAACCCATTAAGTGACAACCCTTTCTGCCACTTCCCCCACAAGATGAGAATAGGGCGGCTAACTTTGCATTTGTCTTGGTTTAAGTCGAAAAGCCATTCCTCTGATCATCTCTAGAGAAACATTCATTTTACAGCATATCACAGTCCTCTGTTCCGATTCATCTTGTTAGTTTTGTATCACCAACAGATAAGTAAATGTTTTTAATTCCTCTTGTTAGATGGTTTATTCATATAAGGAAAAGGATGGGCATTTGCACCGACTCTTGTGGTACTTCTCTGCACTGACATCACCCCTCTGCTGGGGCAGAGGACGGCTGCTCTTATGAACAAATCCACAAGGGCCGTGACAAGGATCGAACCTGCGTCCGGGAGCATCCCAGACACTGCCTTAATCGACTGAGCAACGACAGGGTAAAAGGGTTGAAACCGAAGTTCTACTGAACTTACTGGATCCCGTAGCCTCTCCGAGGTACAAACCTGGATTTTACACAACCCCCCCCCCCCCCCCCCCCACTGCACCCGAGCTATGTCAATAGGCCGTTCTCCCTCTTCGCCCTTACATCATTACACTTCATTTGATGCATCACGTTAGTGTGATCTGTGTGTGTAACGGGTGCTCTTAGTTTAGTACATGTACAGTGAAGCCCCATACCCGTCCTGTGAGCGGTACTTGTCCACGTTCATGCAATATAATCGGTTTCTGGGGAGACGTGAGCGCTTGTCCACGTATCTATGGCAGCATTGATCTCTCCTCGACACTCTCTTAGCCCTAACCTTCTTCTCCCCTCGTTTCCCCATTCTCTGTATCCCTACAATTTCCCCTCACCCCCCACCCTTCATCACAGGTTTGGGAACATTCATCATGCCAGCGATATCGGTTAAAATGCCGATACGGGACCCACTTGCTTATATTAACCCCCCTTTTCCCCTCACCTTGAGCCCCCCCACACACCACACGACCCTAACCTTTCCCTGTACACTTTTTTTTTTTTTTTTTTTTTTTTTTGAGATATATACAAGAGTTGTTACATTCTTGTACAACCACTAGTACGCGTAGCGTTTCGGGCACGTCCTTAATCCTATGGTCCCTGGAATACGATCCCCTGCCGCGAAGAATCGTTTTTTCATCCAAGTACACATTTTACTGTTGCGTTAAACAGAGGCTACAGTTAAGGAATTGCGCCCAGTAAATCCTCCCCGGCCAGGATACGAACCCATGACATAGCGCTCGCGGAACGCCAGGCGAGTGTCTTACCACTACACCACGGAGACATCAAACACTTACTTTAATTTCCCCCACCCCCCCCTACCCTTCTTCCCCCAACCCAGCCACCGTCTAGTTACTATCCTCCCTTCTCTGTGCTACTATCCTTATGAGGGTACACTGTCTAGGTGAAGGTACAGGTACACTGTCCAGGTGAAGGTACACTATCTAGGTGAAGGTACACTGTCCAGGTGAAGGTACACTGTCTAGGTGAAGGTACACTGTCCAGGTGAAGGTACACTGTCCAGGTGAAGGTACACTGTCCAGGTGAAGGTACACTGTCCAGGTGAAGGTACACTGTCTAGGTGAAGGTACACTGTCCAGGTGAAGGTACACTGTCTAGGTGAAGGTACACTGTCCAGGTGAAGGTACACTGTCCAGGTGAAGGTACACTGTCTAGGTGAAGGTACACTGTCCAGGTGAAGGTACACTGACCAGGTGAAGGTACACTGTCCAGGTGAAGGTACACTGTCCAGGTGAAGGTACACTGTCCAGGTGAAGGTACACTGTCCAGGTGAAGGTACACTGTCCAGGTGAAGGTACACTGTCCAGGTGAAGGTACACTGACCAGGTGAAGGTACACTGTCCAGGTGAAGGTATACTGACCAGGCGAAGGTACACTACCGAGGTACAAGGAGAGTGAGGTGACACAGGTGACACAGGTGAGGAAGGTGCGTGTACCTGGTGTGTCGAGCAGGGTGACACTGGCGTGGTGTGGGGGGCGGGGGACACGTAGGTGAGACCAGCGGGCGCTGTACCGTCCCCTCACACTGTCTTGCTGGTATGTCACCCCTCCCCTTCTCCCCTCTTTCACCTTCCATCATCTTCACCCTCTCTTTCCCCTTTTTTACTTTCTTGTTATACATATACATACAATCTTGTTATACATATACATGTTACATTCTTGTACAGCCACTAGCAAGCGAAGCGTTTCAGGCAGGTCCTTAATACTAATTTTCCCTGGAATACGACCCGCCAAATCGTTTTACAACCAGGTACCCATCCACTGCTGGGTGAACAGAGGCTACAGTTAAGGATTGGTACCCAGTCAATCCTCCCCCGGCCAGGATACGAACCTAGGCCAAAGCGCCGGGCGAGTGTGGTACCACCGCGCCACAGGGAGACCCCCTACCCCTCATCTCTTGATTAAATATGTATTTTTAGTAATAAAATCATTCCGTGTCATCAGTGAAGTTAAACCCACCCGCATGGCCAGTAACTGGATGGGTGACCGCGTTGTGTATTGACCCTTAGTGAGAGGAGACCTTAAGTCCAGAACAGACTGTCCAGGACCGGACATATCCACCCATATATTTTTTACGTCGTAATTAGTTGTCATTTTGTCGGGGGGGACAGGAAGGTCCCCCCCGGGGAAGGTTGCATTGAGGTCCCCCCCCCCCAGCAGGATGTAACCCCACAACCATTACGTAACTGCCCAGTACCTGTTG
>NC_091240.1:3039415-3064415 GCF_040958095.1 Procambarus clarkii
CAGGTACAACAGGGCCAGTAGGCGGGGCATACAGAGAGTAAACACAACACCTGATCCCTCTATTCACCAAACAGTTAAATAGCACCCAGGAGATAATCACCTGTTGTGGGTTGCATCTTGGGGAGGACGGCCACTTGTTGATTTGAGAAACCTAGATAAGCCCAACAAACTCCATGTTTCCTGAAAACTGGAAAAAAAATTAATTCACTCCAGAATACATGAAAATAGCCTTATAGTCCACCCAAAATTTGCTAGCAGAGGCTAGTGGCGTGTCCACGACAAGCCATCCTGAGAGATGGGAATAATAGGCAATTTGGAGATTTTATTTTTTCCAAAACAGTAAGTTAAGGGTCCTCTTGGTAGGTCAGGAGGGCAGAAAATTCCCCTAAAGTTTCAAAACGTCATGAAAAACGTTAATTGAAAGTTTCCTCTCCTAACCTAACCGAGTAAGCCAGAGGACTCAAACAGAAAACGAGACAAGACATCACTTACGTGAGCCGGTTTCATTTTTACGTCCAATTACGTATTATTGATTACTTATTATTATTGATTATTACGTATTGACAAATTACGTCCAGTTTTGGCCATAGCGCGCGTACGTGCGAAAAGCGACGTTGTTTTTAAGAGGACGGGTTGAACCATACACTGGACTTTTGACCTATAGCTCTGTGACTCCTCATATAGCAACCCATTTACCTAATTGTGCTTGCAGGGGTTGAGCTTTGGCTCTTTGGTCCCGCCTCTCAGCTGTCAATCAACTGGTGTACAGATTCCTGAGCCTACTGGGCTCTATCATATCTACATTTGAAACTGCCAAACATTGCCATTGCCTTTCTACCTAAGCTTGTTAATACAATAAAGTCATAATAATAATGGAAAGAATATGTACATATATCACGTGATATGTAAATACTAATGTTTCTGTGCGGTCTATGTATCACGGGAGCTCCCCGACACTACAAGTTAGTTGTCGGATTTTTCCATGTTGCAATATTTAGTGATCTTGGGTCCTTAAACCCAAGGTTAAGGCCACACAAATGCTTGCTTGTGTATACCTCTCGGTGTATATATTCCATTATATAAATTGATAAATACTATATATTATATATAATATATAATATATATATATATATATATATATATATATATATATATATATATATATATATATATATATATATTACGGACGGAGGTACGTCGATACCAAACATGATTATTAATGTTGGATAAATTCTAGTAATGACAATAAAGTACATAGCAATAAAGTACCGATAGAAAAGCTATTTCAGTTGCTACGTCACTTTATGAAAAGTGACGTAGGAACATTATTTAGTTGCAGCAAGAGTAGATCCCAGAAGCTATTAACCAACTACCACTAACCGCATTATCGCTTTAACACAAAACTGGAAATGGGGTTTTTAACGCGGCGAGGATAGTTCCAGCAATGCTCACCTTTGTACTGTGCTGGGGAACACTAGTGTGAGTCAGTGTGTAGGATCACCCAGTGTGACTCAAGCAGGAGTCCCACTGTTGATTACTAGTAAGTGTGGTTGGCTCCGCTCTCCGTGGGAACGGAAGCCAACAATGGCGTGTTGAGCCAAATCATCATGTTATCATCTCCGACGGAAACAATTGTTTTGTTTCATTGTGGGTTAATTCAAACTGCTTTGTTCGACTTAGGAGCAAAGCAAGATATGTAGTGATCATATCTCCTCTGTTTCTTCTCTTAGTTTGTGAGGACGAGGTCTCTTAACATGTCCTCAGAGACGAGGCTTCTCAATTCTGGTACTAATCGAGTTGCAAACCTCTGAACTTTCTCAAGTAATTATCAAAAGGCGGTGCCAAGCCTGGAAGACTTTGGTTCTCAAGTTTCTGTTCATGCCTCACAAGATGTGGGCTCCATGCTGGTGCTGCATACTCAAGTAATGCTCTCATAGGGAGTTTATATGGACTTGAAAGCCTCCTCCTTAAAATTCTTAAAACCTCGAATGCGCAGCTCAATAGACCAGCTGCAATTGTCTCTATTGATATTATGGTCACTCATTCTCCACTCGTATTGTGTTCTCTGGCTCGTTATATGCATCTTCGTGTTCTCTCGTTTGTTATATTATGAACGTGTTCCGTGTTCTGGAAGCACAGAGAGGCAACAAGGGTGCCAGGTACAAGGCATATTAGATCAGTCTGGTCTACTTTACGTCGGTTCTTGTATCCGGTCGACCGCCAGCGATGAGTCAGTCGTTGGTGATAATACTGGCCAGCGTGTGTTTACCATCTGGTTACTCCTCCTCCTTGCCTCCTGCTGCTGCTGCTCCTTCCCCTTCTTCTGCTCTTCCATCCCCTTCTGCTGCTGCTGCTGCTCCTTCCCCTCCTCCTGCTGCTGCTCCTTCCCTTCTCCTGCTTCTGCTGCTCCTTCTTCCCTCCTGCTGCTGCTCCTTCCCTCCTGCTGCTGCTGCTGCTCCTTCCCTCCTCCTCCTTCTGCTGATGCTGCTGCTCCTTCTCCTTCTTCTGCTCTTCCCTCCCCTCTTGCTGCTGTTGCTGCTCCTTCCCCTCCTTCTGCTGCTCCTCCTTCCCTCCTCCTCCTGCTGCGCTTACCCCTCCTACTGCTCCTCCCTCCCCTGGCCTGCAAAACATCATAATAACACTGACCAAGAAGCAGAAGCAAACATACAAGAACTGGGTGAAGAAGAAACGTAATAATAAGAGCAGGAGAGGCAACAGTACTTGCAGAAGAAGAGGACGATGCACAAGGCTCAACAAATTGCAAAACTTTTCAAATTTTTTTGCGAGACATGAACAAATTGCAAGAGTCGAGATAACTCAAGAAATAAGTAGAACAGATTGCAAAAGTTGAACAACAGGGTGGTGAACAAACTGGAGGAGAGGAGAGAGAGAGAGAGAGAGAGAGAGAGAGGCAAGAGGAAAACAGAATGAAGGGACGAAAGAACAAAGAGGAAGAAAAACAGAGCAAGGGGAAGAGAAAACAGAACAAGAAGAGAGAACAGGATAAGAGGAGAAAACAACAGGAAGTAGAGACAACAGAAAAGAAAGAGAATACAGGAAAATCGTAGAAATAACAGAAAATAAAGATAAAAGAGAAATGGGGGGATAGAGAGGAAAAGCAAAGTAGATAGGATGGACAGAAGTGGAGGAATAGGGCGAAGAGAAGGACAAACGAAAGAGGGAACAGGAAGACGGAGTAAAGAACACGTAGATAGAAATAAGAACTGGTAGAAAGAATAGGGACATAAAGAAAACAGAGAGCGAGATAATAAAGAGGAAAGAAGAACAAAGAGAGGGGAAGGAAATATAGGAAGAAGGCAAGGGAGAACAAGGAGAAGGGAAGAACATTAAATGGAGAAGGAGAACAGGAAAAAGCAAAGGAAGAACAGAGAGGGTGTGAAAACCATGAAAAGGGAGGGGTTGGGATAGAGAACATGAATAGGATGAGGAGGGAGAGGGGAGATACAAAAGGAAGAGGGGAAATACAAAAGGGAGAGGATTAGGAGGAGAGAGAGAGGAGTAATTGTGGTTTCCTAAATTTCATGTAAATTGGAGACAGCCTTACCTCTTCTCTTCTCTCTTCTCTTCTCTTACCCACATTCCCTTGTAGGTTGGTGGTGGCCTGAGGGGGGGGGGGGGGGGTGAGGGGTGGCGAAGGGGTATAGCTTCGATTTGACCTTTGACCTTGCCGCAACCTTTGACCCCTACCTCATTTGCATATTGCATTAGGTAATGGGACGCTCTCAAGGCTGGAGAGATAATGGTTGTGTGTGTGTGTGTGTGTGTGTGTGTGTGTGTGTGTGTGTGTGTGTGTGTGTGTGTGTGTGTGTGTGTGTGTGTGTGTGTGTGTGTGTGTACTACTATATATGCGCCTACAGCATACAGCTTTAGGTTTACGGGCTCTTCATGCCTGTGCCGCCTCTTGGCTGGCTTAAGCTTCATCAATCAATCAGCTTTAGCTCTGATTGACTGGCCTTTCAATCAGCTTTCGTTCTTATCCCATTTTTTCAGCCGCCGCATTAGGTAATGGAATGACTCCCGACCTATTTTCCATCACATCTCAGTCCTGAAATTATGAATGAAGTTGGTTTTTGCAACTTGGTCATTTAGTCCTTCAATTTACCTACTATTTTAATGCTGAAAGGAGAACCTTAAAAGTCTATGGCTCATCTGTTTATGTATGGATCTATGCCCTCTTGTTATTCACTGAAGAACCATCTCTTGTTCCTCCACTGTGTCACTCTCTTTAGGTATTTAATGTATCTGTCATGTCTCATCTCTATCTCTCTGCTCTTTCCTATCGGCGTTAGGTCCAGCTCTCTCATTCTTCATATCCCATTCCCCGTAATACTGGGACGAGCTTCCCTGCAACTCTCTCTCTCTCTCTCTCTCTCTCTACCTTTTCAGGTCTCCTTATGTGCCTTTTTATATGGGGTTTCACGATGGGGCAGCGTTGTTACCTCTCTCGTGGGAGAAGATGGGGCGGGAACAGGTTTAGAGTTCTCACAAGACAACAGAGGTGCGGTAGTGTCAAGGAATTGTGTGGTTGCCGTCATTGTTTCAGGTGGGGAAGGAGAACGATGGCCACCAGGGGCCAGATTCACGAAGCAGTTACGCAAGCACTTACGAACGTGTACATCTTTCCTCAATCTTTGACGGCTTTGGTTACATTTATTAAACAGTTTACGAGCACGAAAACTTGCCAATCAACTGTTGTTATTGTTATAAACAGCCTCCTGGTGCTTCGGAGCTCATTAACTGTTTAATAATTGTAAACAAAGCCGCCAAAGAGTGAGAAAAGATGTACAGGATCGTAAGTACTTGCGTAAGTGTTTCCTGAATCTGGCCCCAGAACGATGAGGGTCAGGGACAGAGTCGGAGACACTAGCCCGGCGATGTTTGGCCAGGAAGGGGCCCAAATAAGCAAGTAATTATCAAAAGAAGGCACCAAACCGGGAAGGCTATATAGCACCATAGGAAGGGGCCCCAAACTTCAGAGGGTGAAGGAGGGATGTTTGAAGAGGAAGATGGGGCAGGGAGTCACAGGGTCTGACATGTTGTTGTTAAAGATTCGTTCCCTGGAATATAAAATTCCAAGTAGCACGGGCTACGGTGAGCCCGTAGGCCTTTTTAGGGGTCTGACAATAACTACGGAATAACGAGAAGGATGGGGCGGTAAGTATGGTGGACAGGGGAAGACTTATAAGAACTTGTGGGATCTTGGGGGTGGAGTGACGAGCGGAACACCTCCGGCGGACCACGGAGGGGCAACAGGTCACGGGCGAGCTGGTCGAGTTGTTAGGGTAAAGCGTGGGAAGGGGGAAGCGAACTACCAGGAGAAAGCGCCAAGCCACTGCGCCTATACATCACTTGGAATGGATGTAATGATAACGATTTGGTACGGGACGGGGGGAAAGGAATGGTGCCCAATCACTTGGACGGTGGTTGGGTACCCGTCACGCTATAATATTATCATACTTCACCCCTCTAACATCATGCCAGCATCCTGCGCATCATTCCAGCATCCCTCCACACCATCCCTCATCCACATCCTCATATATTCAACACCTCACATATTTCCTTCAAGATTTATACGTTTTTTTTTTTGGTGGTACAATGGAATTCCCGGCGCTGTAAATAGTGATAAATTTAATCCGTCTGACAACCCTACGTTTTTATATGTACTTATGTCGTTTTACACATCCTTAACCGTCTGTCTGTCTGTCTGTCTGTCTGTCTGCGTTCGTTATCACTGTGCCTGTCCACTTCGACACAGCCTATTTCAACCTATCCTGGCCAAGCCCAGCAAGGAAGAGTCCAGCCCAGCCCCAGCCCAGCCCCAGCCCAGCCCAGCCCAGCCCAGCCCCAGCCCCAGCCCAGCACGCTGGAAAGTAGTCAGGAAACCCCCACAGGTGATGCAATGTGACGTTTGGTATTTAAGAAAACACACGAGCAAGTAAAAAGTATTATATTCTCTAATTTCTATATGTTTTCTCTTGATATATGAGACATGACGCTTGCAGCGCCTGAGAATATAATCTCACCAAATATATAAGCCGGCGCTTATTGGTCAACACGGCCTCTTCAACACTGGAATTTATACCATTTCCGGCTCACTGTAGGTGGGGTAAGAAATGGGGGGTATGAGGGGAGGGAGGAAGGAGGGGATGAG
Organism: Procambarus clarkii; assembly: GCF_040958095.1. NCBI lineage: Eukaryota > Metazoa > Arthropoda > Malacostraca > Decapoda > Cambaridae > Procambarus > Procambarus clarkii. The sequence continues at coordinate 3,045,588 of NC_091240.1, forward strand.
AGGGAAGAGAGATGGGGGGTGTGTGAGGGGGGGGGGTGAAGGGAGGGGAAGCAGAGGCACCAGTCTTTTGTTTTTTTCATTTGCAGGGATATTCCTGCGCGGGCCCTAAGCCTCTGGCTGGCCCACTAAGTGTTGCTTGTTTCTGTTTTACTTGGGCGGAGTATGAGTATTTATGACTCGTATGGTCGCTTCAGTAAGATTTTGTCCCGTGTGTTTAACAACTTCTTCTGCTCTGTGGAATCTAAGTTGAAATCTTAATGGGTTTGTAACTGTGGACTGTGTTAGATAATGTTCCAAAGCTGCTGACTACACATTCCCTTAACACTTCAAAACCCCAGGAACCATTAACTCCAGGAGCGCCCATTAACTCCAGGAGCGCCCATTAACTCTAGGAGCGCCCATTAACTCCAGGAGCGCCCATTAACTCTAGGAGCGCCCATTAACTCTAGGAGCGCCCGATAGTTCTAGAAAACTCCCGAGAGTTCTAGGAAGCAGTTATCGTTGAGAGAATCAGTTAGTTTAGAACACATTTGCAGGTCAAGAACTAGGAAGGTCACAGAGCATTACTTGGCCGTAACAACGCCAGTTAACTGCGTCAGTGAGTAATCAGTGGACCAAATAGCTGTGAGTAGGGCAGTTAGCCATCATGGGTTGTTACCAAGGGCTTATAATTACACTTCAGTAACAGTGCCGACTCAAAATACCGACGATTCGTGTGATTACAAAGCAGACTTCGTAAAAAATAATAATTACAATAATTAAAATATTTAAAATTCTTATATATAAATAAATAAAAGCAATTCAGATGATTTATGTCGAAGAGACAGACCTTTCAGCTTATATATAATGACTGCATATAGATCAGGTCAGCGACAAAGTTACAGCCCCGCTCCTGTGCCAGGTAAGTCCACTACAGGCTCACTATAGCCCGTGCTACTTGCCCCGCTCCTGTGCCAGGTAAGTCCACTACGGGCTCACCATAGCCCGTGCTACTTGCCCCGCTCCTGTGCCAGGTAAGTCCACTACAGGCTCACTATAGCCCGTGCTACTTGCCCCGCTCCTGTGCCAGGTAAGTCCACTACGGGCTCACCATAGCCCGTGCTACTTGCCCCGCTCCTGTGCCAGGTAAGTCCACTACGGGCTCACTATAGCCCGTGCTACTTGCCCCGCTCCTGTGCCAGGTAAGTCCACTACGGGCTCACCATAGCCCGTGCTACTTGCCCCGCTCCTGTGCCAGGTAAGTCCACTACAGGCTCACTATAGCCCGTGCTACTTGCCCCGCTCCTGTGCCAGGTAAGTCCACTACGGGCTCACCATAGCCCGTGCTACTTGCCCCGCTCCTGTGCCAGGTAAGTCCACTACGGGCTCACTATAGCCCGTGCTACTTGCCCCGCTCCTGTGCCAGGTAAGTCCACTACGGGCTCACCATAGCCCGTGCTACTTGCCCCGCTCCTGTGCCAGGTAAGTCCACTACGGGCTCACCATAACCCGTGCTATTTGGAACTTTTTGTCCCAGTAGCTGAATCTATAACAACAACAACATCAGGTTAGAAAAGCATCAAAGGCGATCACATTGAGGGGTTCGAAACCTCTGGGAGATCCCAAACATGTGTTATACCTGTCTTGATGGCGTCCTCACCTCTAATATAATGTGTTTGATAGTTTGTAGATGTCAAATGAGATCTAGTTGGGGTCTGATTTAAGACCTTTTGTCTTATGTAATCCTTGTATGTTTTCAGCTCACAGGATGAGTAAGACGACCACCGTCAGGCTCTGTCATCTCCTTGTCTCACACATCCGTCTGGGTATTCCTGCAGGAGGCTATTCTGAGTATGTTCATGTATGTGTGTATATATATAAAGCTCCCGACGCGGGCTGGGCTGATAGTGCCACCTTCCCCACGAAGATGAACGGACTAAACCAGTTGGTGTTGGTGATATTGGTTGTTGCTGCAGCCTGTGAGGCGGGCATGTTCGGAGCGGGTAAGGCTATGTCATATCTCTTTACTTATATCAAGTGTGATGTGCAGGCGATGAGTCACTATAACGCGGCTGAAGTATGTTGACCAGACCACACACTAGAAGGTGAAGGGACGACGACGTTTCGGTCCGTCCTGGACTATTCTCACAATCGACTTGAGAATGGTCCAGGACGGACCGAAACGTCCTCGTCCCTTCATTTTCTAGTGTGTGGATTGGTCAATAAGTGTGATGTGTATTCGAGCGCTTCTCATGTAGCGTTCCTACATGAGAAGAACATATAAGATAACACCTTACAGTTAATGAATAACTTACCTGCTGGAAACCACCAAGTACTGTCGCAGACAGACCTGTATGGACCAAAAAGCAGAAGGCTCTCTCCCTACTCTTCGCTACCTTAAGTAGAATGGAAAAAATCGACAAAAAATTTCAGATAAATGTACCTGTTGGTCTGTCTGAGATGGCCTTGAAGGAGACATGTTGTGAAGAGGCTCTTAGTATTACTGATGAGGTTATCCACTTGTACTTTGACCTCTAGAACCCTCCATGCTTTGACGACTTCGGCGGAGAGACTGCTCGTGGAGTCATTGTTCACTGCGAGTTGAAGAACTTCTTGTCCTTTGTTCACTGCGAGTTGAAGAACTTCTTGTCCTTTGTTCACTGCGAGTTGAAGAACTTCTTGTCCTTTCTTCAGCAATGCAACATTTAAATAGAAAAGTAAAGATAATCATTAACTCTTCATTTTATCTATCCCCCCCTACTTATATCTTCCTAAACTCTCCTAAAACTTCACGTCCCACTCCTAACTCTCCTGAAAATTTGGACCCTATCTGTTTTGCATTAAGTAATTTATCTACATTGAAATTAAAATTGAAATTGAAATAAGTTTATTGAGGTAAAATACACACAAAGGGATGAGGTAGCTCAAGCTATTCTCACCCCGTTCAGTACATCGTGTTAATACATACATATAAACACATCACAAACAATAAACATATTACCAAACATTCTGAGAGATAAACATCTACATTTCCTTTTATCTACAGTGTGTTGATCCTGACTTCTTTAAAGTTACTTTTTAGAAACCCCGCTCCCCATTACGCTACTATTTATTAGGGGTTTCAGAATATTGTTATCTCAGAGGACGCAGTCAGCAGTATTGGTCTAATTCTGATAAAACTGTCACGAGTTCGGTGGCACAGGTCCATGGACCTCTAGCCAGGTATAATCACAGGTAACGGGGCATAGTGGGGGCTCACCATAGCCCGTGCTACATGGAACGTTTTGTTTCCAGTAGCTGATTATCTTAAACAACAACTAATAGCTCTGTGGTGGATCTATGTTGACGAAGATAAAATCGCCACAGAACTGTCGCTTCCTTCAATGAACTTATTGACATTTTCACTCATGTCTGAGATAAAGAGAGCCTCGGTCTTATCTTATGTGCTAAAACTGCGAAGAATTAGTCGTTGGTGTCAATAAACTGCCTGTTTGTTCACAGCTAACTTTTCTTCCACTACTAAAATTTACTGCTTCCATCAGGTAACGTGATGTCTCGGAGGTACCCTAATGGACCCACGGAGTTTCATGATATGAAAGTACCCATCTACGGCCCCAGCACGACTCAACTGGGTGCTCGCCCCGTCGTCGCCGCCAGCCCGGCAGGTGGCTCCTCCGTCGGCGTGAGGACGGTCGCCTGGCCCGTGGCGAGGCCCGGCCCCTTCAGGTAGGCTGACGGGTGAGGCAGACTCCTCCCGACCTTCCTTAATCTACACAATAGTGACGATAAAATGTATTAAGTACTGGTAATTGTTGACGATATATGATAGCGAACACTTCTACAGCTGCTATCACTGTTACTGATACTGTACCATATTTGTTTTCTCTAAAGCGAGCCCAGAGTGATTTCTAAATATGTGTTCTCTATGTCTTTCAGGTGGTGGGAGAGACAGAGACCCAACGCGATCTTTAGAAACTCCTACTATGGGAATTACTAATACAAAATATTTTATAGTTTATAGCACAAAGAGCCTAAACGTTCTCCGTGCTATAACACTGGAATATAACACGTTGTGAGGGAGGTTTCAGTCTCTTAATGAAACATTCTCCAGGCTGGGAGCTCCCTACTTCCACCCAAGTTCTCCATATTATTCTACCAGACTAAATGTACAGTTAGATGTTCTTCAAGTCAAGAACGTAGCCTCGTCTAGCTCAACCTGAACAGTATATCAACTTCATCTACTACTCAGACAACAGCTACTGCTCCAGCTACTGCTAGAGGCGTGACTACTGTTTACATGACTGCAGAAGTGACAATGAGAGAAGATACTTCACCGTGTTTAACAGCAGACATTAAACGATAATTCTAAATAATAAAAATGTATAAACCCAATGAATTGTGTTTAACTGAGGATTTCAATCGTCAATAGATCAATATTGTCAATAGTGGCTCCACTCAGGGGTGGAGCCACACACTCTCAGGGGGGTGGAGCCACACACTCTCAGGGGGGTGGAGCCACACACTCTCAGGGGTGTGGAGCCACACACTCTCAGGGGTGTGGAGCCACGCACTCTCAGGGGTGTGGAGCCACACACTCTCAGGGGGTGGAGCCACACACTCTGGCGGGGTGGAGCCACACACTCAGGTGGGTGGGAGCCACACACTCAGGTGGGTGGGAACCACACACTCAGGTGGGTGGGAGCCACACACTCAGGTGGGTGGGAGCCACACACTCAGGTGGGTGGGAGCCACACACTCAGGTGGGTGGGAGCCACACACTCAGGTGGGTGGGAGCCACACACTCAGGTGGGTGGGAGCCACACACTCAGGTGGGTGGGAGCCACACACTCAGGTGGGTGGGAGCCACACACTCAGGTGGGTGGGAGCCACACACTCAGGTGGGTGGGAGCCACACACTCAGGTGGGTGGGAGCCACACACTCAGGTGGGTGGGAGCCACACACTCAGGTGGGTGGGAGCCACACACTCAGGTGGGTGGGAGCCACACACTCAGGTGGGTGGGAGCCACACACTCAGGTGGGTGGGAGCCACACACTCTGGGGGGTGGAGCCACACACTCTGGGGGGTGGAGCCACACACTCTGGGGGGTGGAGCCACACACACTGGGGGGTGGAGCCACACACTCTGGGGGGTGGAGCCACACACTCTGGGGGGTGGAGCCACACACTCTGGGGGGTGGAGCCACACACTCAGGGGGTGGAGCCACACACTCTGGGGGTGGACACAGACCAACCACTTCCGCCCCCATCTTGGTGGTGCGTATCTCAGGTGGTGGAAATTTGAGTTATTTTAACCAGATATAAACTAAGCCAAAGCCTAGTATAATACCATTTGATTTGATTATAAAACTGCAGATTAATGGTTTAAAAAAATTATACAATAGTGTTACGAAATCCAGAGTTTAGAGCAGACTTTTACCCTTCATTAATATTTGATGCATATGACAGATATATCGGAGGATATATCTATCTAGTATCACTAGTATATCCTCTACTATATATATCTCTCTACTAGAGGACACACTAGTGCTATACCAGAGACATATAATATACCAGACATAATATACCAGACATATCATAATATGCCAGAGACATATCATAGGTATACCAGACATATCATTGGTTTGCCACACATATCGAAGGTATACCAGAAACACGTGAAAGGTATACGGACAGAGCCCTGGTGAACAACAGAGGACCCTAGATAGACCTGACGAACAACAGAGGTCTCTGGACAGAGCCCTACAACATTTCAAGGCGCCGCACCTGGCCCAACTTCATGGACAACCAGTAGATGGCACCTGTAACCTCTAAGTGCCTTTCTCACTCAAAATCACTTCATCAGTGATCATTCACTCCTAAGGTGACTAGCATCTGGAACATTTTTTCCCGCAACAGGTTGTTACACTGGAGATCAGGTCAACTGATCGCCTGAAGGCTCTGGCACACAGTTGGCTACAGGCTCATCCTCTTCCTTATATGATTGTTACTTAATGAATAAAGTTTTTTTGTCCTAATGATGATCATAAAAGGCTCATGAAATATGTGTGTCTCTCTAAGATCATTTTTCAAGTGAGCTGATGTAGGATTACAGCTCTTCCTTGCAGTTTCACTAGGTACTTCATTCGACAGCCCTAATGAACCATAATCTTAATTTAAGAGAGAGAGAGAGACGGAGAAAAAGAAAGAAAGAGAAAGAAAGGAGTGAAAGAGAGAGTGAAAGAGTGAAAGAGAGAGAGTGAAAAAGAGAGAGAGAGAGAGAGAGAGAGAGAGAGAGAGAGAGAGAGAGAGAGAGAGAGAGAGAGAGAGAGAGAGAGAGAGAGAGAGAGAGAGAGAGAGAGAGAACACTTAGCAACCAGGATACTAGTTAGTTAATAAAGTAATAAATCGGGTTCGTAGCAAAATATTTATGTATAAGATAAACAAACATTTATATAAAATAAACACACATAAAAATAAAATACAAGTGCCGCAAAGAAAACTGGAACGGAAGTGGTAAAAGTAGAGGAATTCGGAGTAGCTGGAAACCACTTGAAAAGAATTCTAATCATTACAATCCATTTCTCAGCTTTTGGATACACGACCAAAGAACACATTCACTCCAAACATCAACCACCTTACGGGTTAGTCATGCCCGTGCCACCTCTTGTGGTGGCTGGGGGGGGGGGTGGGGTGGGGGGGAGAAAAACAGTAACGACAACTTTTGGAATTTTCGCCTCTCCTCTCACTGCGTCACACTTCCGCCTGGGGATTCCTGTATGTGTGTCAGTGTGTGTGTGTGTCAGTGTGTGTGTGTGTGTGAGTGTGCATATAAAGCTCCCGACGCGGGCTGGGCTGATAGTGCCACCTTCCCCACGAAGATGAACGGACTAAACCAGTTGGTGTTGGTGATATTGGTTGTTGCTGCAGCCTGTGAGGCGGGCATGTTCGGAGCGGGTAAGGCTTTGTGATATCTGTTTACTTATATCTAGTGTGATGTGCAGGCGATGAGTCACTATAACGCGGCTGAAGTATGTTGACCAGACCACACACTAGAAGGTGAAGGGACGACGACGTTTCGGTCCGTCCTGGACCATTCTCACAATCGACTTGAGAATGGTCCAGGACGGACCAAAACGTCGTCGTCCCTTCATTTTCTAGTGTGTGGATTGGTCAATAAGTGTGATGTGTATTCGAGCGCTTCTCATGTAGCGTTCCTACATGAGAAGAACATACAAGATAACACCTTACAGTTAATGATAAACTTACCTGCTGGAAACCATCAAGTACTGTCGCAGACAGACCTGTATGGACCAAAGAGCAGAAGGCTCTCTCCCTATGTGTGCGCGTGCAAAGCGTGAATAGGCCCCAGGCATTCTGAGTTTGAAAATGTTGCTTCTAAAGCCTTCCATGTCCGTACTGTGGTTATCAAATAAATGGTGAAAGATAAATTAACTTAGTTGCTTCACACTTTGTTATTTCGTTGGTTTGTACATAATACAAATTGAATATCAGTTCAAATCCTGTATTCCCAACTTTTGCAAACTTTTTGCCTATAATGCTGCGTTAAAAGCGACCATAGCCTAATCTGTCAAGGTGTAAATCCTGTTTGACTATATACACAAAATATATTAACACGAATGACAGATTTTAGACACCAATTAATTCAGGCTTACGTTAAGGTGAAAATTTGAGTGTGTTGAGGCGCATTCAATCTAACAATACAAATTCCAATTAGCTCAGGTTAGGCTGTGTTAGTCTCGGTTGCTTTACACTAGGCTAGGCAGTTTTCGGTAAGGTTAAGTTGGTTCTAAAAACAAGTTAAGTGTACCGTCTTGTGTGGGATGCGAGGTGTATTCGGCTGCAATACTCAACCTGGAGATACGACCTTCGGGTGTTGATCGCTTCTCGGAAAGTGACGTCATAATTTTCTCATATGTTCCCAGCGCGCATTTTCCAAGCTGTATCTCGTGTCTCACTATTGCGTTTCACTGGCTCTCATTAATCTGTCTTCTGCCTCTCACAAATGAGTCTCATTCCCTTGCCAGTGTCACTTTCTTTCACTACTGTGTCTCACTTTCTCCCACATGATTTCACTACCCAGCCACGACCCCTACTCCCCACCACTTTATTTTAGTCAAGTTTATTATCATGTGCTCCACGACCATCAGGCGAGGCGGTGGAGGAAAGGTTACAATCCCATAAGGAGTTTAGGTACTGGCCCTCCCCCTCCCCCCTCCATGATCTTTAAGCTAAGCAATTTGCTCTTCTGGTGAAGTTAGAAGTTTGTCATTTAACCTGTCTTGTACACCCTTAACCTTTGCCTGTTATATCTATAGGAGACTATCTCTTTAACTTTCCTCATCAGCACTTACCCCAACTTCCTTACCACAGCAGCCGCCCCTACCACATCTACCTTCACTACCCCCAACAGTCTTCATTACCACAACACTCTTCCTTGCTGTCTTTAATAAACAATATATTTTTTTATTACCGCCAGGCAACATCATGACCCGGAGGTACCCTAACGGACCCACGGAGTTCCATGACATGGAGGTACCGATCTATGGTCCCAAAACTACTCAGCCCAACGAGGGCCCAACCAACAGTGCCACTGGTAGCCCCGCAGACAGCGCCGTGGTTGGGGTGAGGACTGGCGGTGCGCCCTCCGTAAATGCGGACGAGGACAGGTGAGTTGACATGCAGAGGGACTCATGACTCAATTTCATCCATCAGCCCATCCTCCTGAAATGAAAGTACTTAAGGAAACGATGTGGGGTCGTACAAATATGTCGTGATGGACCACCAGAAAGTGCACTTCTATTTGGACAAATCGGAAAGCCTAGGAACATTAAACTTTGGTTTTTAGCTTTGTTTTTTCCAGTCTATGAAAAAAAGGTACAAAAGTGGCTTACTGGAGTTCCATTGTTACATATTGGTACGATCACCCACATAGTTACGAAAAGTACCCAGTACAGGGGGGATAGGTTGCCAGTTAATCCATACGACAAATCCGAGACAGATTTCTAAATATCAGTTTTCTTTCTCCTGCAGGTGGTGGGATTTCAAGGAGCCCAAGATAAACTTAAATAGATTCAACTACAAGAATTACTATTAAAAATACCCCACTTTCTACAAGTAAAATGACACCTGGTTTGGGTGTTTTCTACGTGAAGAACTACCATACCCATGTTGTCAACATTATTCTACCAGGCCAGTTGAACGATTAGATGTTCTCTTAACCAAGAACTTCAACACGTCTTCTACCTCCATTTTACTGTAGCTACTACTACAGTCAAGGCTACTAATACTACTACAGCTACAGCTACTGCTACAGCCACAGCAATGCGCAGCTCTACTGTTTATATGACTGTAGATAGTGATAGAAGGAGATATTTCACAGTCGTCCAGAAGAATTTACACCTGTAAGCTATTTTCCTACACAATAAAAGTATACAAACCCAATGAATTGTGTTTAACTGACGTTTTCTTCAGTAAATAGATGGAGCCACATTCCGGGTAAAAATTTGATTTAATTTAAATTATATTTAAATTGAGATCAAACTTACCCTAATAATATAATGAATTCATAAAAAATACAGTACGTGGGTATAAAAATGGGATATTGTATTATGCAACAATACTAATTTTGAAGCTGCCAGTGAGGTACGAGCAGTGTTTTACAGACAGCAAAGGTGTATGAGGCATGTCAGAGGGACATCAGATCGAGGCATGTTAGGACATCAGATGTCACAGGGACTTCACGCATGGGGTTCATCTCCTAACATATACAATATAGGTTAATCTTTCTAGCATATATAATATGGGTTCGTCCCACACCAAACATTATGCAGTATGGGTGTTACGGCCTCACTCGGTGGGGCGGGGGAGGGGGGGGGGGGAGGAGGAGGAAATAGCCTAAGCTACTCAATCCCTTTGAGATGTATTTTTTCTTGTCTCAATAAACATACTTGAACTTTAACTTTGCCTCACTCAACCAGTAACCGGGTTCTTGTAATTTCAAATTTTATATGAGGCTTTAATGCCTCTTACTCGATCCAACTCAAAATCATAGGCGTGTTATTAAGAACTGGCATTAATAGTCCAACAGGAATGGGGGGGGGGATAAACCATAAATAAAAACCATCACCATGTGTACTTCTTAACTATATATTGCATATGTACATAACACTGCTGGTATCACTTTCACTCGGGACACTACAAACGAATGTCTGCGATTTCGAACCTGGCGAGTCCACTTCTATCGCACAACACTCAAGGTACCTTCTCTGAGTCTGTCTTCTATGGTACTCACGCCGGCAAGTTCACCTGTCTCACTAAATCATGAGCCAGTCCTCTATAGTATCAAAACACCACTTCTACTCTCCAGCAACACGCCGGCAGAGGCCTCCAGCAACACACTGGCAGAGGTCTCCAGCAACACACTGGCAGGCTTCCCCACAAGATTCAATTATAACAAGCCTTAACAGACGGACATTAATTCCATCTCGTAACTCAACTTAACCATCCCGAGATACGCTGGTCCAATCAACCATAAGTGATTGGACTAAGTATCACAAACAATCTCGGCTCGGCTACTTGTTCCCACTGGAACACGTTTAGAGTTCAGGACTACCCTGGGTGAGCTGATTCCTGTCGACCAAGGTACCACCCACATCACCTTAGAGGAGTAAAAGATGAATAGTAAGAAGGAAACTCCATAGGTGTCAATAAGATCACAGCCTTTCACCGGGTAACAGAAAATTGGGTCGGGTGCGCTCAACAGATGGCGTTGACATCGTCACAATGGGTTCCTTTCCCTAACATATACAAAATGGTTTACTTCACATGCCTGTAAAGCTGCCGCCCAGTTGGGTGGGTGTGGAGCACATGACTGTAAAGCTGCCGCCCAGTTGGGTGGGTGTGGAGCACATGACTGTAAAGCTGCCGCCCAGTTGAGTGGGTGTGGAACACATGACTGTAAAGCTGTCGCCCAGTTGGGTGGGTGTGGAGCACATGACTGTAAAGCTGCCGCCCAGTAGGGTGGGTGTGGAGCACATGACTGTAAAGCTGTCGCCCAGTTGGGTGGGTGTGCAGCACATGACTGTACAGCTGCCGCCCAGTTGGGTGGGTGTGGAGCAAGACTAGTAACTGTGTGACTCACCATAGATGTAAAGTGCCTTGTATAGTAACTGTTGTGAGCCTCTTGTTGAATTACTTGTGATACAAAAGATTATTGATGTGTGTATTTGTGTGGGTGATTAAATATGTATGTGTATGTATATATGTATACGTATGTATATGTACATGTATGCATGTACATGCAAATATAACAATAATAATTTTGTAACTAGCGTCAAAAGATTATTATTTGCTTAGCTAAACGAACTAGAGGATTCAGTTCCTGAACCGATTATATGCCACTGTAATCCTTTACACCACCGCCCACGGGATGGGTATGGGGTGCATAATAAAGAAAGAAATTGAATTACCTCGTAACTTAAACAACATATAATTCATATATATGCTCCCCCCCCCCTTCGTTATTATAAAACATAGGCTCCTCCCACTACCCAACATTTACAACATAGGCACCTCATACTAACATTTACAACTTAGGCTCCTTCCCTTCTAACATTCTCAACATAGGCTCCTCTCCCTTCTAACATTTGCAACACAGACTCCTCCTTCTCCCGTTGGGCTGCGCCTAACATATACAACATAGCCTCCTCCCCGTAACAGATACAGAGACCATACAAATTTATTTTCATATAACACACCACAATATCAAAAAGGAGACTTTTTCAGGTAAGGCTTACGAGGCTCAGACAACGCAAGGCTTTTTTTTCTGAATGACGTGTTCTGGTAAGCAGCCTAATATGTTTTCCACGCGATTAAAGAGAGCGTATTACTCTTTTGCTGGACGGAAAATCAGCTCCTCTGATAATTATAAACATATTATTGCCCGCTGTGTCTAATTGGTCGATGTTAAAGTATTTTATGAATCAAAATGATCGTGTAATTATATTATCTTTCCTCATTTTGTATTGCAGCGCTCGACCAGAGGGAGAAGGGGTCACAGGGCACAGAAAGTGTTGGTAAGTGTCGGCATAGGGTGAAAGAGGAACAAAAATTGATTGAATAGGAGAAGAGACATAGACCTAGAAAGGCGGCTGCAGGAGGTGAATATCAACGCATTCAAAAATAGAAAATAAAAAAAATTCTGAGGGAAAATTGTAAATTTTAGCAGATTAAAATCAACCAAGCATGCAGGGATGGAATATATATATATATATATATATATATATATATATATATATATATATATATATATATATGTATATATATATATATATACATATATATATATATATATATATATATATATATATATATATATATATACATATACATATATATATATATATATATATATATATATATATATATATATATATATATATATATATATATATATATATACACACAAAGACTAAAGAACACACAAATTAAAAGGCAGAAAAGGTCTAATAGTAACAATGACCTGAAAAAAGACAGAGGACACAAATGAAAAGAAATGAACCAAAAACCATCAAAAAAGGGAGATTTAAATTATCAGGAAAATATGCAAATTAAACTATGAAATATTGAAATGTAACACAAGAATTGAGCGACAAGTGTCGAAATGGTCCGGCAAGACCAAATAGATCCATTAAGTAATTTAAGGAACTGAAAGAACCGAGAACTAACTAGGACTTTGATGGACAAAGTACTGAGATTCACCCATAAATGAAATAGCAAAGTTACTCTTCTGTCCTGTTAAGCTTAACTATGGCTACATCAATTCAACACAAAATGATTTAAGAACATGGTAATGACAATATAATTACACTAAGCTAATTTGGTTGCGTTGCTTCTTAATGGCCCAATTACAGTAATGTCCACTTAGGTCGAACATTTAAGTGAGGACCTGAAATTGAAGTTCTGTTGGGTTGAATGCATCCAGTCCTTGTTAGTCTAACCTCGCCCTTTACACTTTGGGTGGGGTCCGTCTAATTACCAAAAACTACCACATACTACACACGCTTCAGAAAACTTCCTGGCAATACGTTAGTAATGAATAAATATGATATATTAAGTTAGGCTGACCTAACCTAACCTAACCTATCCTAACCTAACCTAACCTAACCTAACCTAACCTAACTTAACCAAACCTAACCGAAGCTTGGATCGTCGACTTGATTTGGCGTCACCAGCTTTTTATTTTCGTCTAATTTCTTTATAAAAAGATACTTTTTCAGATTAAAATTATGTTTTTTCGTGTTGTACATTCAGCACCAACATTATAATGAGTAAATATATCATATTTATTCATTACTAACGTATTGCCAGGAAGTTTTCTGAAGCGTGTGTAGTATGTGGTAGTTTTTGGTAATTAGACGGACCGCTTTGGGTGTGAAGGGATTGTTAATAATAACTTAGGTGTATTATTTAGCGGTTGGCGGGATCATGTTAGTTTATGTTGTTGTCTCACGTGGAGGGAAGAGCGTATCCCTCTACGAGTCTTCGGGCTCCTAGCAACTATTTTATCCTGTTCTAATAATGTCTTAAATACTCAATATCTGCTACTATTTAATAACTATTTATATTATTTATTAAATATTAATTTTAATTGCGAAAAAGTTATTATGTATACGATTAAGCCATCGTTCCTTTATTTCATGTCACTCAACGAGCCTAAAATGTTTGTCTTGGAGCAATGGATACTTGCCGCTAATAATAACGGTGAGTTTTACATGAATATTTATGGCTGTCCGCGGGATTTTCCTACGCTAGGAGTGGGGAACTGAACCTTCAGTCATCTTAGCCAAGCAAATGGAGTATGGTTAAATCGTCTACACAAGTCGATTCGACAAGACTAATTTTCTGTTCGTTAAACCCGTGTACCGCAAGTTAGGGTGAGGAGGCACAGGTTAAACGGAGTTATAGTCGTTGGAGTCGGGTTAGGTTAGGTTAGATAGGATACGTTGGTTTAAAAAATCAATAGGCGAATCGTCTTGTCTTACGATGTGATTTGTATCCAGGCAAATCAGTGGTAATAAAACAAATTTACAGTAGGCAAAGTTGTGATATTTTGTGGATGAAGTATTTGATTTTACTTTAAGTGTTTGTAATTTCAATTTCCCGCGTGTATTTAAATCTATTTTTCGTGATTTGAATTTCCCGCGCGTCTAAAGTCTAAACGTTTGATATTTGATTTTTTTTCACGCGTTGTAAGATGTTTGTAATTTGAAATCCTCAAACATCTTTAAAATTTTGTGATTTAAATTTTACTTGCATCTTATAACGATTGTAATTTGAAATTTCCGAGCGTTAGTAAACGTTTATAATTTGAATTTCCCGCGCCAAGTGAAAGTGTTTAGCCAGCTGGGTGATGACGTCAGCTTGTAAGACGCCTGGCTACGTCTTGGTACCTAGAAGCAATTACCTACTGCGGCTGGGCTTCCCCAGCCGCCCACACCCCCTTCCCAGCTGCTCCAAACCCCCACCAGGCAACCTGACCTTGGTTACTTCCAATGACGAACTCAGCCCAATGCAGCCATACCTAACCATACACTCCCACCCCACAACCAACTACCAATTCCAGCTGTTATTTATTTATTTATGTATATACAAGAAGGTATATTGGGTTTGTGAGAATACATAGCATGGTAATTTAGTCTTGTAAAGCCACTAGTACGCGCAGCGTTTCGGGCAGGAATATTACTGTATTTTTCTTCTAGGCACATATATAACTCAGTACTACACAAGAAAGTCACAGTAACGACATATAGCTAAAAGTCCACTACGGGCTCACCATAGCCCGTGCTACTTAGAACTTTTTGTTCTAAATAGCGAATCTTAAACAAGAACAACAAACAGCTAAAAGAAAATCTTTGGAAGCGGGATAGCGTGAGGGGTGACCCCGGCATGTCCTCATGCCAGGCTCGTTAAAGCAGCGGCCCTCAGATGCATTCATCAATTTTTACCTATTGTGCATTAAAACTAAGTTTGTTCTTATATAAAAATTTTAGGTTAGGTGTCTAAGGTCTGTTGGAGATTATTTGTATTTGTAGTACGTGGGTGAAGCATTTACAGCGTAGCGAATCGACCAGCGGTCGTCATGAAGCACTGTTCGAGAAATGTTCGAACGTCATCAGTTGAGTGTCTTGTGTAACAGATCATGCTCCAAACAAAAACCCAAAGTCCATTCCATCCACCCGCCAACCCCACTGTTTATGACTGAAAAACGGTTTGTATACACGACTCACAACTGAGTTCGTTCGAACACTTCCGGAACAAGTGTTTCACTGACGAATTTTGTTCGAACCACAACGCTGTAAATGCTTCACCACGTACTACAAATACAAATAATCGCCAACAGAACCTAAACACCTAACCTAACCAATGCCTAAATATGTACAATATGCTAATATAAAATAATATTAATTTATATTTGAGAAAATTCCTGTTTTGAATGAATCGAATGTTAAAATTTATGAATGCGTCTTTGGGGTCGACCGCTGGATGGAATGGACTTGTTTGAGGACTGGTTGCACAAGCGCACACCCTAGTTGACTAGGATCCAGATTCACAAAGCAGTTACACAAGCACTTACGAACCTGTACATCTTTTCTCAATCTTTGGCGGCTTGGTTTACAATTATTAAACAGTTAATGAGCTCCGAAGCACCAGGAGGCTGTTTATAATAATAACAACAGTGGATTAGGAAGTGTTCATGCTTGTAAACTGCAAATAAATGTAACCAAAGCCGTCAAAGAGTGAGGAAAGATGTTCACGTTCGTAAGTACTTGCGTAACGGTTTCGCGAATCTGGCCCCAGGGCGTGTGCCTGGAACAACCACCGAATAGGTTCGAACCCTCATCATTGCTCCTACGCATTTTCTCAATATTAATAATAATAACTATTATTATTATTAATTTTAATATAACTATTAATGCTGTTATTTTACACCATTAAATTACTGAGTATTTTCCACCTAGGGTCTGGGCATATTTACCGAGCCACAATCTAACCAATCATTACTCTTTTCACCAAAAAATTTATTTGAGGGAAAAAATGAGAAAAAGGCCAGGGGAAAAAATAACAGCTGACGCTCATGGCAATCGGCTGTGATTTTTTCCCCCTTTTTTTTCCCCTTTAACCGCAATATAAATATTTCAAAAGTGATACTGGGTTGTGTGCGTGTGTTCACCTTGGCGTGGTTGACGGGGTTTGGCTTCAGCTGCCTGGTCCCGCCTCTCAACATTCTATCGACAGGTGTACAAGTTTTCGAACCTTTTGGGCTTTGCCATATCTATATGGAATGTGTTTTCCCGGTGGGGAAGCACATTCCTCACACACTTCCCTGTCATTCTCTGTAGCGGTGTCTTCCTCTGTCTTCAGTTTTATTTCCTGTTTCTTTAACTGTTGCCTTTGTCCTTATATATCTAATGTGGGTACATAACTTCCGTCTTCAGCTTGTTCAGGTCATCCTATAACTTCTTGCAGTTTCCGCATATTTAACCTCATTTTCCTATCTGTGTCGTCAGCAAACAATGAAAGGAATCTGTCTGTCTTGGGAGATTGTTTACATAGACCCGGAATAAGATAGAGACCTTGCACTGACCCTTGTCAAACAATGCTGTTGACATCTCGAACTCTCTTAAATCCATTCTCTCACTGTGACTCTCTGTGTTATGTTGCTTAGGTACTCTCTTATTCACTGTAGCGTCTTTCATATCCCTTCTGCCCGTTTCTCTAACTTGTTCGCTAGTGTCACGTTGAAGGCTTTGTGACAGTGTTAAAACATGCAGTCTGCCCACTTTTCTCTCCAACATGATTTGTCTTTCCAAAACCCTACTGGTGATGGGTTGTAAGTACTCATCAGTCCACATGTTATACTAATCACCATTTTTATGGTCTTTTCCGTAAATTTATACACACTGCAGTCTCCCAATTATGCTCTTTCTCTTTCCTTCCCCTTTGTTGCTGTTTCTGTGTGTTTCTCTGTTTCACGCTACTCTCTACTATGTTCCTCCCTCCTTGTCTATTCAGATGTTTGATGAAGATTAAGTCCACCAATGAGGTGGCACGGGCATGAATAACCCGTAATCATCTCTACCACGCACTTTACCCCCCCCCCCACATCACAATGGCTGCCCCAATATTTATTCCTTCCTTCTATATTTTTTTTTCTCTCTCTTCATTTTTCTTTTTCATTTTGCTGTAAAGTATTATATATCTTTCTGAGGTTTTCTTATTTACATATTCATTCAAATCCTCATTTATGATTTATTGTTTTATATATTTGTTGGTCTGTCCGTTTGGATCCGCTTTTCTCCGTTTGTATTTGTTTCCATTTGTTTGTATCTCTCTCTCTCTCCGTGTTTGTTTGTTTGTTCTTCTTCGCTTGTTTTGGCTTTCCGAACCCTAATCTACCTTATCCTCTCCGTCATAAAAGTTTACAGAATATATACAAATTACCGTTACAAACCCCACTTACGGGCTATTCATGCCCGTGCCGCCTTCTTGGGTGGCTTAATCTTTATCAATCGATCAATCAAGCGTTACAAACCCGTATTTCAAGTGTGTGTGTCTATGTATGTATTAACACGATGTACTGAACGGGGTGAGAATAGCTTGAGCAACCTCATCCCTTTCTGTGTATTTTACCTCAATAAACTTATTTCAATTTCAATTTCGTACTTCAACCTCCCCCTTCATTCCCCCCCCCACCCCCATGTGCTCTACTCACCCCTCCCCCCCCTCCCCCCGGGCCCCAGCCCATCCATCCACCCGTCAACGCATTCAAATTCAAATTCAAATCAGTTTATTGAGGCATAAATTCACAGAGATGAGGTACCTGAAGCTATTCTCCCCCCCCCCGTTCTTCAACTCATACTATCCTCAACACACCCTCATTTCACACTCATATGAAACACTTCACACTCATATGTGACACTTCAGCACTTGCCCGTATTCACACAGCCTCATATCCACATTTGCCCCGAAACGCTATGCGTACTAGAGGCTTTTAGGTATTGTATGTACTAGCTCTATCTATAAATCCATCATTATGTTTGTAAAATAATTTTGTATGCACCTTTCCTGAATAAAATTGACTTTACATATTTTAACGCCGCCATATGCGTAAGGTCGCGATATTTACGCCGGGGCGGAGGTTTATTTCTGCAGCTGCTATTGAAGTCAGCGGGTGAGGGGGGGGCGGGGGACTGGATCTCCATTACAAAGAGAATTTTGGTTTCTGATTTCTGTGAATGGTAGAGGGTATGGGGGAGAGGGAGTGAAGAGGAGGTAAGGATGGTTATCTTGAGGTTATCTTGAGATGATTTCGGGGCTTTTTAGTGTCCCCGCGGCCCGGTCCTCGACCAGGCCTCCACCCCCAGGAAGCAGCCCGTGACAACTGACTAACTCCCAGGTACCTATTTACTGCTAGGTAACAGGGGCATTCAGGGTGAAAGAAACTTTGCCCATTTGTTTCTGCCTCGTGCGGGAATCGAACCCGCGCCACAGAATTACGAGTCGTGCGCGCTATCCACCAGGCTACAAGGCCCGGAGGAAGTAGTGTCAAGAAGAGAAGAAGGTGGGACTCAAGAAGAGGAAGAACAGGTAGGTAAATAAAGCAGGAGCGAGGGTGTGTGTGTGGGGGGTTACTTAACTCAGTAGCAGTCTCCGTGGTGTAGTGGTAAGACACTCGCCAGGCGTTCCGCGAGCGCTATGTCATGGGTTCGTATCCTGGCCGGGGAGGATTTACTGGGCGCAATTCCTTAACTGTAGCCTCTGTTTAA
>NC_091240.1:3069415-3094415 GCF_040958095.1 Procambarus clarkii
TGACAATTTAAGACGCTTGCAAAGACACAATAATTAACTATGACTAACATTTTCTGTTTACCAGAAATCATCCAAGATCTTTCCATTGTGAATCCTCTACATCACAACACCGTCCACAGCCTCACAACACCACCCACAGCCTCTCATTAGAGCCTCTTACCTCACCAAGCATGAAAGACTATGAAGCCCCACTGCACGTTGAGCGGGAAGTAATGGCTCGCTGTACCTCTTACATTTCCAGGAAACTGGCGAGAAGATGCCAGAAGTACCTCCTCAAGGGTCACACACAACATGACAACGAAGTTACGAATACATTTCAAATACATCTCTACCGTCCAACGAAAGTGCACGCGCCACACCCAAAAATATCACCGAGAAACGTTGCAATAAGCATCTTGCAATAATCTGGGCGAGGCTATGCCATGGAGACAATTCATTCGAATGGCGGGAGGAAGGGTAGAGGGGAGGAGGGGGGCTGGGAGGGGGAGAGGGGGAGGGGGAGGGGGGAGGGGGGAGGGGGGAGGGGAGAGGGGGAGAGGGGGAGAGGGGGAGGGGGAGAGGGGAGGGGCTTGAACCAGAAATAATACCGGTGGAAAATGTAGCGAAGGGCGTGTTGAGGGGGAGGCAGCATACTAGAGGAGCCGCGGGGCTGGCAATGTTGTAGCCTTTGCAGGCTGGTGGGGGCGGCCCGTATATCTGGGGCAGATATATACTGGAAGATGGCAAGTTGTGGTCCGGGGGGGGGGGGGTGCTGCAACATGCCTCCTGGTTTGTGTTTGTTTTGTATTTTCAGTGTTTGAATAAAGTCCACTGCGGGCTCGCCATAGCCCGTGCTACTTGGGACTTTTTGTTCCAGGTAGTAAATCTTAAACAACAACATTCAGTGTTGGTATTGCTGAGTCTTGCCCTCCAGTCCTTTGGTTGACTCTTTGGCTTCATTAATATGTTGTTATTGTTATCTAGGGGCCTCGTAGCCTGGTGGATAGCGCGCAGGACTCGTAATTCTGTGGCGCGGGTTCGATTCCCGCACGAGGCAGAAACAAATGGGCAAAGTTTCTTTCACCCTGAATGCCCCTGTTACCTAGCAGTAAAATAGGTACCTGGGAGTTAGTCAGCTGTCACGGGCTGCTTCCTGGGGGTGGAGGCCTGGTCGAGGACCGGGCCGCGGGGACACTAAAGCCCCGAAATCATCTCAAGATAACATCTATGCCTCGCCTTTCTCCCACTCTCTCTTTACCTCCTTTTGTTTACACAAGTGGGTACATGGGTAGAGGCTTTCAGAGTCCTGTTAGGCTGACTTAGGCTCAGTCAGGCTAAGCTAGGCAGGCTGAGAGCTTTTCCTTCCCAAAGTTCAAGGTAAGACTTACATACTAATTATCCCCTAGAACACCACCCACCAAACGGTTAACAACCAGACACCCAATTACAGGGTGAACAGGGGCGAACGGTTAATAATTAAGTCCCACACAATTCTTCCTGGCCAGGGCTCGAACCCAGACCAAATAACCCACGGGGCGAGTGTGTCACCAGGGACCTTCCCTTCTTCCTCTTGTATTGTTGTCTGATGTTCTCCTTAGCTCTTAACTTGGTCGCCTTCAGTAGCGTTACGCACTCTGGTTCACCCAGATGGTGCAGTCGGAAAAGTGACGGGTTATTACTGGGTTGGAGTTCGAGCCCCCTCACTGGTCCAAGAGGCTGGGTGGTATTCTTGCCCTCTGTCATATCCCAGCTCCCAGGTCGGCGTTCAATCCCCGACCGTCCACAAGTGATTGGACACCATTCCTTCCCCCCCGACCCATCCCAAATCCTTATCTTGATCCCTTCCAAGTGCTATATAGTCGTAATGGCTTGGTGCTTTGTCCTGACAGTTTCCTTCTCTTCCTTTCGTTCTTATTTTATCCTTTCTCCCTGATTCTCTCCACATTTTCTTCCTCTTCACTGGGCTCTTTTTATCCAAGTAAATCCTGTTTTTTTTGTTCGTTTATTGCCTCTATCTGTCTCTCCGTTACTTTAATGGCGTTTCTTGCTGATTTCTCTATTTCTCTGTACGTCTTTATCAGTGTCTCTTTCTTGCATTCTTTCTTTGTCAAATTTGCTGTTTCTTATTCTGATTCATATTATTTAACTTATTTGTATGTTTCTCTGTTTCTGTCTTTATCTTTGTCTCGCTCTATTTAACAAACTCTGTTTGTCTCTCTTTCTCTCTCCCTCGTCCTTTCATCTCAGTCTGAATCTAGACAAACACGGTGTTTGTCCCTCCGCATATCAAACAGTAAATGTCAACTGTACATAAAAGAGAGAGAGAGAGAGAGAGAGAGAGAGAGAGAGAGAGAGAGAGAGAGAGAGAGAGAGAGAGAGAGAGAGAGAGAGAGAGAGAGAGAGAGAGAGAGAGAGAGAGAATGAAAACAATATTTAAAATACTTCGATATTGAGCTGAATCTCTTTACTGTATTTCACAATGCAGTAAATTAAACTTAAGCATTATTCACAACATAATTAGGAGGTATATTATAGTTGAATAAAATATACTCCTAACACCTTTCGTGTTCAAATTGCTTTTTGCAAACACTATAATTAGCGTCCCTGTTCAATATGTTCCTAAGATTATCAATAGCCTATTAATATATATATATATATATATATATATATATATATATATATATATATATATATATTTTCTCTTAATATCTTTATTATAAATTTCCTCCAATTTTTTCCGTGATCGAAGTGTTTGCATTTATTCTTAATTATTAGTTCTAAGATTAATTATTATTTGTAATTATTAGATTAATTCTTAATCTTAGTTTTAAGTTTATTTTCTGAATTTGCTTATTCTATTACATTTATTTGTTATGTTACGTGTCTGTTGTTCAATGTTGCTCTACTCATGCTGGGTTTGATATAAATTATTTTTGCATAGAAAATATGTATTCATTTGATGTATTTTATTAATAGTGCTCCACTCTGGAAACATTTGTATAGGTATAAGTTATTGTTTATACATTACCATGTATAATCCCGGGCGCCGGCGAGAAACAAGGGCAGAGTTTCTTTCACCCGATGCCCCTGTTACCTAGGAGTAAAATAGGTACCTGGGTGTTAGTCAGCTGTCACGGGCTGCTTCATGGGGGTTGGAGGCCTGGTCGAGGACCGGGCCGCGGGGACACTAAAGCCCCGAAATCATCTCAAGATGTATTCTGTGTCTCCCTACCTGTCTCCTCCCTCCTTCCCTTCCTCCCTAATTCTTCTCTACCTACCTGTCTCCTCCCCATCTATATCATTCCTACCACGTTACCCATCTCCTTTCTTCCTGTCAAACAATCTCCTACTTTCTTATCTCGTCCCTATCTATCTCATTCTTATCAACCTATCTCATCCTCCTTATCTATCTATTTCCTCCCTATCTCCAATTACAACCTGTTTTTTCCCTTCCTCCCTACCCATCACTTCTCACCATGTGATTTTTTGTCATGTATCTCCCCCCCCCCACTCTTAGCAACTTTTCATCTTTTTTCCTTTCCCATTTTCCTATTTCTCTTCCTCTCTCTCGGCTTCGACAATCGCCCTTCTCCACCTTTGAAGCCAAACTGCTCATGACTCAATTACCGCCCCAGAAGGTCACGTCAGACCCACTTTTGCCAGTTAATCCTCTTAATTTGACCTCTCTTTTAACCTCCTGGGAGAGTTAAGGCCTAGCTCCCATGGTGGGGTGGAGGTGGGAGATGCTTCTCTCTCTCCCTCTCTCTCTCCCTCTCTCATTTAACTTACATGGAAGGTTCTACTACAAGACTGAGAATGAAAAATCACACACACGATTTAATATGCTTAAACGCTATTTATTTTCCCCAATTTAAGTCATTTTAAAGCCTGAACCTGGAGTTGGTTTCCCGGGAGTTTTTCTACTCCCGAAGCCTGGGCTGAGGCCAGGCTCGACTTGAGATAACTTGGGTCCAACAGGCTGTTGCTGGGAGCGGTCCGCAGGTCCACGTATCCACAACCCAATTTGTTCGGCACTTCTTGCAGCAACTTGTCTAATTACGTCCACCTTTCCTCAATAGCAATTTCCTTATTATAAGGTGGTTCAATGGGTGTACGCTTTACTTAGTGCTAGGCTACAGTAGCCGAAGAGGAAAGTCAGAAATATAAAATGGCTTGAGGTTTTCTTTGAATTGAATTGAATTAATTTGAATTCTAGACATTTGTTGGGTACTTGTTCCAGATGTGGGTCAGGCGAGGAGTGATTGGTCGCTGGTGAAGTGTAGTTAGTCTCTTGAGAATAATAATAAACAGATAAATCACACTAAGGTGATGCATCAATGTGAAAATCCGAAAGGAGCGGTGATGAGCCTTCGAACCAATGCCCCGGGTGTTCCAATGCACAGGAAATTGTGGATTGTGGTGACACAATTGTGGTGATTATACAGTAATAATAATAATAATAATAATAATTAAACAAGATGGAAGTAGGTAACAATACGGTAATAAATAAAATATCAACACTGAAGAACAACATTTTCGAGGAATTAATAATTAGAAACCCATAAAAAATAACAGTAAACATGAAGGAGGTTTAAGAACTGGAAGAGTGATAAAAACGGAGAGGCGATAGACCGGAAACATTAGGAAATTAACCCGACATTAAAGATGCGAAGAAAAGAATCATGGAAAGATATCGGGGAAGGAACCACAGGCGAGAAGACGGGATATTTTGAAACCCACCTTGACGGCATCACCACCAGTTGCCAGATGAGGATTGTTGGGTGTTAATAACTGACTGTTGGGTGTTAATTACTGATTGTTGGGTGTTAATTACTGATTGTTGGGTGTTAATTACTGGGTGGTGATTGTTGAGTACTCACCTAGATGTGTACACTTACACGCGGCTGTTGGAGCAGCCGCGTCCAACAGCCTGGTTGACCAGTCCCAGCAACGAGGAGGCCTGGTCGACGACCGGGCCGTGAGGTCGCTGAGACCCGAAATAACCTCGAGGTAACCTCATGGTACGTGACCTGAAAATGTGTCCTTCAGAGCACTATACAACCTACGTGAGACCAAGCCCAGCCCTCACTATACACCACCGGCATCGCATCGACATCTGAAGAAAAAAAATTAAAACAGAATAAAAAAATGAAGAGAGATATGCGATACTACTTGTCTCAGAGCCCAGGGCCTCGCCTCAGTGCTAGGCTGAGCGAGCTCACACTCACCACATTATAGAAAATGCGAATAAGAGGAGATATGATAATATTAAAAAATATCCAGGAGGGGAGTAGACATTGTGGTCACTATAAAGCAATGATCAAAATGAGACCAGGATCAGAAGGCACAGGAAGAAGCTGGAATCACAGATGAGCGGAAAACTACCTTAGAATGAGCCGTAAGAGACGCCAGGAAAACTACCTTAGAATGAGCCGTAAGAGACGCCAGGAAAACTACCTTAGAATGAGCCGTAAGAGACGCCAGGAAAACTACCTTAGAATGAGCCGTAAATAAAGCGGTCTACACTAAAAGATCACTGAGGCGAAATCAATAAGCACCATCAAAAAGAATTACGAGATACATGACAAAGGAAAGTCATTGCATTAACTTCAAACAAGATGATAACTTCAAACACTTTTTCGCCCATGTAAACACATTTTGGTGAGTACACACACACACACACACACACACACACAAGAATAAATGGCTACTCGACTTCAACTACAATAAATTCAATGTACTTAGAAATAAGGAGGAAGCAAATAACCCAGTGATCAGTACAAAAGTAAACAGAGACGACTCCCTTCACCCGTAGCCTAGCACCAGAGGCCAACACATGGACCACAACTTGAGCGTAAGAAAGACAGGCAAATATAGGAATAATGTTATGAACCTGGGGCCAGATTCACGAAGCAGTTACGCAAGTACTTACGAACGTGTACATCTTTTCTCAATCTTTGACGGCTTTGTTTACATTTATTAAACAGTTTACAAGCATAAAAACTTCCAAATCAACTGTTGTTATTGTTATAAACAGCCTCCTGGTGCTTCGGAGCTCATTAACTGTTTAATAACTAAACAAAGCCGCCAAAGGTTGAGAAAAGATGGACAGGTTCGTAAGTGCTTGCGTAACTGCTTTGTAAATCTGGCCCCTAGAGAAGAAGTGCCTCGGAGCGCGGTTGGGACCATCCCAACAAACATACAACGTTATTCGTTACTGTTTGTACGTTGCTCCAGAGTTTAATAATGCAATAACGTTCAAAAGGTTGTGTTTACGTCACATGTTGGCTGTGATTCTGGAGTATGCCGCCACCACAGTGTGGAATCCCCCTCCCCCCCTTCCACCTAAAGAAATAAAAAACTATATGCTCGAAAAAGTCTTTAGAGTTAAGCAACGAAATGTACCAGACATTTGAGGACTGACATGAGGGCAAGCTAATGGTACTGAACCTCAGCACACTTGAAGTGAGCCGAAATCAAGGAGATATGATAACGACATACAAGATTCTCAAGGAAACTGATGATGGGGGGACAGAGACGATATCATCACGAAAGAAAAACACGACGACGGTTGGAAACTTAGACGAGCCAGACGAATAACTCTTGTAGCATAATGGACGTGAGAAATGATATTGGAACAGAGGAAGAGATGGCGGAGCTTAGTTCAAACACAATGAATAATATCCAAAGTAGATATGACAAGAAAAGAGAAGCGAAGTCAGGGGTTAATGAACTAGATAGCCAGAACTGAAAAGGCGGGGTACATGAGCTGGCGCTCGACAAATCCACAAACACATCCAGCGAATCTATCATCAGTCAAAATATAAAATGAGAATACAACGTCGCAACAGCGGATAGAAAATGGGATTTACGTTGCTCCTTTGTTTATTTTCAACTATTTTCGTCACCCCAAAATACGACGTAAGTAAACATGATACACTTAAGGTTACAGCGAGATACATGTAATTATGTGGACACATGTATCCCTCAACACCACTGTAATACACATATGTATCAATGCCGGTCAGCAAAATTTATGTCTGAGTCACTAAAATGCATTGTTAAATACTGCGACACATATTGTAAGACACATATTGTATTGCTTCCAATACTACACGAGATATGTATCACTACTGGGTACTGGAAGACACAAGTATTACTGCCGGGATAACGTAACTCACATATGAATCATAAACAACTCACGCTAGGATACATAAATTACCACAATTCATTCCGAGATACATATGAATCACCAAAAACTCACTCTGGAACACATATTAATCACTAAAGCTCACTCCGCGACACATGAATTACCAACACTCGCTTAATGAACTCACACACACCACCGCCGATAAAAGAAATTAATAAAATCAGCTGAAATTCAGAAATATGTCACTATCTGACCATTAAAAAAAATGTCACGAATTCAAAAGTAAAAAATATATAAATATTTATTACCAGATTAATAATTTTCTATGCCAATTTCTAAACAGATAATTAGCAAAATTGCTTACAAATTATTTTGTTTTAATCTACAGACCTATCAATATTTGCGAAAAGCAAACAATACATAATTTTTTTTGTGAATCCATCAGGGTAAGAATATTTTGTTGTTATATGGAAGAATATATGTTTGTATATACGAGGCTAGAGACCAGACGCTCGTGCTAGCCTCACCCAATTTTCCAAGATGAACCATAGAGGATGTGGGAGTGTCACAGGCTAGTCAGAGTCGACCATAGTGCCACATTTTAAGAAATATCGACATCTATAGCGACCCCCGTTGATTCGTGAACTTTGAAATAAAATCAAGGATTGTGTTTTCCATAAACTGTTTATGTTTACTTCCACCGTATTTAGAGAGAGAGAGAGAGAGAGAGAGAGAGAGAGAGAGAGAGAGAGAGAGAGAGAGAGAGAGAGAGAGAGAGAGAGAGAGAGAGAGAGAGAGAGAGAGAGAGAGTGAGTGTAGGGGGGGGGGGGAGAACCTCGCAGCCGTGCCTCGCTCTAGTACATGTCATATGTACGCATCACTGCAGTTATTTATATGCATTTGTGTAGGTATGCGCGTGTATGTATTCACTCATACATGCATTCATACAATGTCACCGAGGGTTGATATTCTAGTCCAAAGTTTTTAATGTACATTATGTTTCCCTCCACTACATTTTACGGGGCATATGTTTCACAGTTCAGCAACCCACGCTGGAGTTTTGACAAGGTGTGGGGGTGAGGTTGGTGGCTGCGTATGTGTGTGTGTGTGTATTCACTTTGTTGTGTTTGCAGGGGTTGAGCTTTGGCTCTTTGGTCCCGCCTCTCAACTGTCAATCAACTGGTGTGTGTGTGTGTGTGTGTGTGTGTGTGTGTGTGTGTGTGTGTATGGGGTGAGGTTGGTAGCTGTGTGTGTGTGGTTTGTTGGTAGCTGTGTGTGTGTGTGGAAGGTGAGTGGACTGAGAAAAATACGAACGCTCGTGCTAACAGTAGCAGGAACAAGCATGTCTACCCCCTGGAGGAGAGAGAGAGAGAGAGAGAGAGAGAGAGAGAGAGAGAGAGAGAGAGAGAGAGAGAGAGAGAGAGAGAGAGAGAGAGAGAGAGAGAGAGAGAGAGAGAGACACTCGTGGCACCTCTGTATCTCCCTTAGACCATCTCTGGCACCAGCAGTGTTATGACGTCCCCTCGGCACTAACTACATTAATTTCAAATCACGTCAACGAAGCCTACCAATATATATGATAATGAAGAGACTCAGAGAAACAATTACCACTCTATACGCCTAGAGAAAAGGGGCATGGCTGAAGTTCACAAATGGGCGGAATGGTGGTAAAATAAAGGAGATATAAATAGGGTACCGAGAATAGAGTTCTGAGACTAAGGTGCTGTGAACTAGTAAACATAAGCTGTGTCGCGAATCGCGCGGCTGATCTATGGGCCAAGTTACTAATGATCATTCATGAAACAAACTTAGTTTTAGGCATCTGATGGATAAGTACATAAGTGGGCGTGGCTAGAAAAGTACCTAGGGATGGGGGGGAGGGGGAGGGTTTTAGGGAAGGCGGTAGGGAACCGCCTACCCGCCGAAGGCATAACTACCAAAACACTTCTGCAGTTCAAAATTCAGCTCAATGAAATGAGTGCAACAAATGGTGACACGTTTGACAAGCCGCCAGCTTCCTGTCCTCGTCTAGCCTACCAGGCAGCAGCTCTCGGGTAAATTCAGGTATTTTTTTTTTTAGCGCTGCCGCTCACAGGATGAGAATGGGGTGCACAATAAATGAGCTGCCTCTGGCGGCAACAATCAATAAGTGAACCACATGTCTCGATGTAGGTGATGTTTTCGCACATTTGTTCAACAGAAACTTAACTACACCAACAAAATAAAGGAAAGTTACTCAGAAAATTAAGGAAATCACGAAATTAAGTAAACTCTTTGGAGAAAACGTGGTTAAAAACTCATTGAAGAAAACGAGGTAGCCATAAAAATTCAATGGGGGTAACTGCATTAGACGAAAGGTCAAAGCACTTTGCTAAACCTTGTAATTCAACAGTTAGAACTCGCTCTGATTATTCCTACTGCATTAAGCAATACACTTCTGCTTCATTAATGGTATTGACTTACGCTTTAACTCTGGATCTGGCTATAGTGGTCCGAATGGGATGAGAGGTGCCCATGCCTAATTGCGCCTGTTGACAACGGCCGTTGGTGTTTGTAATCACTCTGTGATCTCTCTAAAGAGTAGCAGTGACGTAGAGAGACCCCCCAACTCTTCTTAGGTCTTAGACCCGACTCCACTGATCAGCAGCCTTTAAATCTTATAACTTATTTCCCCATTCTGAATGTGGAAAGCCTAGGCTAGGGTACTAGTATAGTTTTAGATTTGACTTGAAGGCAAAGATTGGCCGGGAACGTCTGTGAGTACGGAAGACTTTAATTTAAAGCCTTTAGTATCATAAACAGGAAGCCAGAGGGCCTACAAGGACCTCGGTACTTTTACCTAGGTCCTTGTTGCCAAATCCGAAGCTCTATCACCTACAGAGCTCCTGGCCAGACTCACCCAAGATGAACCTGCCAGATCCAGCGACGCGCGTAGCCTCCTCCTTAAAATTAATTAATTTTTTATCTATTTTGGTGCTCATGTTACGATGTTGAACCGTTAGAAAAAGTTGAAGCCCCTGTCATGTAGATTATGCAAAACAAAAATCAAAGTTTGAGAAACTGAGAAAACCACATCCTGACCATTTTCTGGCCCCTTAAGGCGGATCAAAAACTAATTAATAAAGTAGCCTAGCGGGTAATTTGTGTGTTTGGGATGAGCTGGGATGTGAGTTCAATCCTACCGCATTAGTTCTAAAATATTCTCATTGATATATCCTGCTATTTTAATTTCACTGTGTTACTAATATATTAAGGTAACCTTAGAATGTTTACTATCTTCTTGAGGTTATCTTGAGATGATTTCGGGGCTTTAGTGTCCCCGCGGCCCGGTCCTCGACCAGGCCTCCACCCCCAGGAAGCAGCCCGTGACAGCTGACTAACACCCAGGTACCTATTTTACTGCTAGTTAACAGGGACATAGGGTGAAAGAAACTCTGCCCATTGTTTCTCGCCGGCGCCTGGGATCGAACCCAGGATCACAAGTCCAGCGTGCTGTCCGCTCGGCCGACCGGCTACTAAGACGAAGAATCGATAGATTGTTTCAAGCGTAGGTTAGGCATTTATATAAAAAAAACAGTTGCTATCTCGTGAGTCAATATGTTATGCTGTTTCATGTATTCTTTTGTTATGCTCAAAGCCAGAGAGCAGATAACTAAACAATTAGGGAATAAGGCTACGACAGTGAAGCTGGCGGAAAAAAGCATAGTGGTCTACGCCCTCGGCTCGCAACTTAGGGACCCGAACTCAATACCCGGGCAGGGCAGAAACGGTTAGGCACGTTTCTTTTCACCTGGTGTTTTTGTTTACCTGGCTGTAAAATGGGTATTCGAGAGTTAGGCAACTGTTGGGGGTTACATTCGCGGGGGACTATCAGAAGTTGGTCGAGGTGGACCTCGACAAGCTACGCTACAGGCTCCGTGTCTCCTACAACTTGGAACTGGTGAGCGAGGAGAGACAAGCATATACGGGTATAGTCAAATGTTTCCCATTTTCGAGGGATAGAAGCTCGTTAAGTTTATCGTCCTATACCAGCGACTCAAGAATGAACTACTCAAACAGAACTCAATAATACTCAAGACATCATATCAGTTATGTAGCAATAAGTCTGACAATAATAAACTAAACGAGGAATTACAAGTTTTGGCGCATATATAATAACTGCGACATATCAGTTACTCTACACACTAATATTTAGCCCCGCCCCCCAACTCCCCTTTGCTACTTCGGGGAAGGGGGGTGGGTTAAGGGTGTTCCTCTAGCTCCGGAGCCCCGCCTCCGGCCACGAGACTGGGAGGCCTGGGACCCCTGAGCAAAACACTACCCTAAAAATACGTATCCAATAAAACAGGGGGGCCTGGATGGTAAATAAAGAAAAAATAGGTATAGTTAAAAAGAAATACATACAATAATAGAAATAAAAACATTAGTGCGGGCACGCCCCATGATTACAATGGTCTGACGAAGCAGGCAATAATCACACAGCATGCACATGGAAAATAAAACGAAGTGAGTTACTACGCTAACAGGTCCCTGGCGCGCGAGGGAACATGTGCACGCGTCCCACCAGCCGCAGCCTATCCTCCCCCAGGAGCGGTCAAGCCGCCCACCACCTCTCAACAACCACAGTGGTACCCACAAGGACATTTCGCCTGATCGACGAAATCCATACGTCCGGGAAGTGGTGTTACCAGGCGCCACTAACGCTGCCCCCACGTCCCATTCCTGGCGTGATCATTCTTGACCCTTCCCCGTGCTCTTAGGCTACATTCTATACATAGAATATGTCCAGGTCAGGGCCTCCACCGAGCAGATATCCAAGTCGCCGCTGGAAAGTCCCATCCGCTGCAGAACATGCACTAACCTCCCCTCCAATTTAAAGTAATTGAGGAGTTGGAACCTACATTCGTACCGGTATAATCCCGGACCCATTGCAGGACAGCGGGGGCGTCATATCGATCACACTTGCTCTGTTGTGGCCAAAAATTGTCAACCAAAATCTGGATGTCTAGAATTTTGGCCTCATTTCCTTTGTAAACAGCGACTGCCCGAAACGCTTTGCGTAATAGTGGCTTTAGGCATTGTATGTACTAGCTCTATCTATAAATTCATCAATATTTGTATCACCCCATTCTTGTATGTACTTTACCTGAATAAACACTTGAATTTTTTTGAATTTGAATTTTGAATATCAGGCTTCAAAAGGTCCCACCATCAGACACCTGCACCTTGCGAGCAAGGTGCAGGTGTCTGATGGTGGGACCTTTTGCTACATAGTCCGTATATGTGGCATACTAGGCCTAGGAATATTTAAGTTTCGTTTTAGCTTTATTTTTAAGGATTATGTAATTATTAGTAAAAGTGTTTTACTAGTAATCTATTACTACACTGTGGACGAAGCAGTTACTATAAGTACTATCATTTCAGGTGGTTGGGATATATTATATATATTATATATATATATATATATATATATATATATATATATATATATATATATATATATATATATATATATATAAAATCAGAACCAAAACTATCATTTCTCGGTGCAGATGACAATGATATCAGATAGGACCTCAGAACAGTGACCTCTGGGTGCCTGTCGCTTGTGGGCCGCGCGCCCCCGTGGGCAGCTGGCATTGTATCAGCTAGACAAAACAACCTGCCTGAACAACAGTAGATGATAACAATTCATATTGTCAACCAGCAGTTGAATGAATGATTTACCCATAACAAAGAGGCCATTATAGTGATCATTTTTCTTTTTTACAAATAGCAATGAAAGCCGACTCAATAAATCTAAGTTTTAGAAGTTTTCAATCACGTTTGAGTAATTAGGCTACATTGAAGTTGACACAGCGACTAGTATTGTATGCTTGATAAGTGTATCGTTTGTATTGTAGGCTTTAAGGTCAATACACTCGTCAAATGGTATTGTATATATTTTACATATGTAGATTCCATCAGTCATACTATCTGTCAATAGTATGTTCGGTATCTTGTGATATCGAACGTAAACATTCGTCGGCATTGTTCAGAGGCTAACATTATCTTGCTCAACCTGGCCTCTCATTTGGTGCGTTTGTGGTGCCAAATGTACAAATTATAACGAAAAGTAATATATAGCTCCCAGATAGCGACATCTCCTATGCATGTGTAGAATAGGCTAGGTGGGTTGCTTGGGTTTTTCTAGTTTCGTTAGCACGATTTATTTATCACGTTGCAGCTTAATCTCCGTATTCATTACCTTGTAGCTTGACTATCTACTGCTGTTTAATTCTGTAGGCTATATTTTCTTCTCTGCTTGTATAACCTGGATATAACCTGCTCCTGAGACTCTCCATGATAGCAATTCTTCTCGAGACATTATCTAGAATTGACTGAGTTTACGATTGAGATTGAAAAATATGACTGGACTACTGTTCCTAAACAGTAGCTGTTAGATTTTTCCAACATTAGTGTCTCACTCCCAAGTTTTCCCTCTATCATTTCTACTGGCACTAATACAAATAACTGGTTATATTACCAGTTATGTTAGTGGCCAAATTGTGATGGATATCTACGATAACAACCTTTAACTAGTTTCCCCCCCTAATCCTTAGCACTGAAAGCCGTGTTCAGACATCTCACCGGAGAATTGCCAGACTCTGACGAGTCATCAGTCCCTCTGAACCTTCACCTCAGCTCTGGACGGTCTCGCTTCATGCAGATCGGCGTTCAATCCCCGACCATCCAAGTGGTTGGGGAACCATTCCTTTCCCCCGTCCCAAATCCTTATCCTGACCCCTTCCCAGTGCTATATAGTCGTAATGGCTTGGCTCTTTCCCCCTGATAACTTTCTCTCAGCTCTAGGCTAACCTTGTAGCACTTGGAGTGGCACTTAAGTGTCTATTGAAGAAGGAAGTAGGTATACAAGGACCATGTCACCGACAGCCAATAGGAAGAGGTGGAGCCAGGAGCGGAGGCCTGTGATTGGCCGAGACTCCACTCGAGTGTGAGCTACTGCAGGAGGTGGAGGTGTTCACTGCGTCTCCATCTTATTTACTCTGAAGTTCTACCTAGAGCAGCTGGAGGGTGCTGGAAGACCCGTGAACCGTCTCAAGAAGAGAAGAGGCAGTAGGATACTGAAAAAAACCATATCATGCTGGGGCGAGCAAGCTTCCCGCCACACTTTGAGGTAAGACCTTTTTAGTTCGGCGCCCACTATGAGGTAAGACCTTTTTAGCATATTATTTAGCTCAGCGCCCACTAACAAAAGTGTATAGTAACATCCATTCATCTTAATGGTTGGGCCTGTGTAGTGATAACCAACTATGGTACGAGTATACTGACCTGGAGGGCGTCATTGGGCCAGAGGGATGAGGTGCGTACATCACGGCTCTCCAGGTGTGACTGTCAACGGTCCCGCGCCCGCAACGGCTATTTATAGGCTCGGTGGTGGGGGGGGGGGAGGTGCCGGACACCACCAGCGAGAATATCTCAAGTGTGTTAATTCAATGTATTAATTTATTTATATGTTAATTCATTTATGTGTTAATTCATTTGTGTTAATTTATTTATGTGTTAATTCATTTTGTAGGGGCTTGGCAGCCTATGTCTAAATCCAGCCCAGCCTACTGCCTAGGCCTTGTAGTAAGGATGTGGACCACTGTACATTTACTGACGCAATGGACAATTAGAAAGTAGAATTGGGTACAATGAAATTTGGACAAACAGGACAGGTTTTTGTATTGTTCGTTTGACCTAACCGGACTACTCTAGGCCTAATGCTCGCTATCTGAGGCCTAATATAGAACGTATTATACTAGGCCATCAAATATTTAAATTTGGCCTTTAGCTTTATTTTTGCGGACTCCATGAAAGTGAACAGTACCAAATTCTACTATCTAATAGTCCATTACGTCAGAATGTATATGATTGTTAACATAGTTACAAAAATAACACTACCTAAACAGGAGGCTGGGTTGATATATATATATATATATATATATATATATATATATATATATATATATATATATATATATATATATATATATATATAGAACCATTCATTCTACTTTGCTCTGATGAAGGCGAATTAGCCGAAAACGCGTTAAACATTTCTCTATTTTTCACATGTGGTTATTCTGCATACTTGGATCAGTGTTTTTGTGATCATTGTTGCATATATATTATATATATTATAAATCAACTCCACAACTGCTCCCAAACTCCCGTGTACCTGTTTACTGTTAGGTTAACAGGAAGCATTAGGCTATAGGAAACGTGTCCAACCATTTCTTCCCCCACCCCGGGATTTGAACCCGGGATTCCCGATTGTAAGTCGAGAACGAACCCATCCGTATAACTTACATAAATTATGTTAATATTTCTTGAATTAAGAAATTATGTTGTTGTTTTAGATTCAACTATTTGGCACAAAAATTACAATTAACAGTGGACTATTAGATTTAGGAAAGTTAATACTCGGGCAATTGTGATTATGCTTGCAGGTGGGAGACCCGGGTGTCGCAGGACGAGGGAGAGGGTATATACGACTTGTCAGAAAATATACCCAGTCGGCGGTGGATGCCTCCAACGACCTATTCTGTGAATGCATCTCTGACGCCGTGTTTGAAGGTGAGAGGGGGTTCGGTTTTTTTTTTCGGGGAGGGGGGGGGTGTTGGAGTTCGGAGCTTCACACGATCGAAAACGGTTTCCGTGTGGACCCGTTGGTCTCTTGTTGTTTAAGATTCGCTACCTGGAACAAAAAGTCCCGAGTAGCACGGGCTACGGTGAGCCCGTAGTGTGTGTTGGTCTCTTGCTTAGGGTTGCCCTATCTGAAGCGTCAGAATCCAGGACACCTTCACCAAGTCACCAAGATCCTCCGTGCCACCACCACCATACACACTTTGGCGTTATGTATTTAACGTTGTTTATTTAGGATTTCTTTTTTAATTCTTCCCGTTCGCAAATATAGACACCTGAATTCAGGTGTCCCTACGTCTTGTTGGTGTTCGTCAGGAGCGTCAGCGGTATTTATTTGTCGTTAATTCGTTAATCATTTTTCGTTAATCGTTAATTCAAAGTATTACCTTGAATTCAGCGAGTAGGTGAGTAATCTACCCCCCTCACCCCCCCCCCCCACAACTAAACAATGAAGATTTTCAATCATTCGTCTCCCTGCCCTTGCGAAAATCCTAACTTTCCTGCAAACTATTATTACTTCCCTTGAGTTCTCCTCCTCCGACACAGAATACATTGGAGGTGTTCACAATTGGAATCGAAGTCTTGGTCACGGTCGTCTTAAAACCCCTTACTTACCCTTCGTGACATTCCTCGTAGATGGCAGTGCTAAGGATGCCATCTGCCTGATCTAAGGGAGGAACACACTGCTCTAACTGGTTCACCTGTTCTCCCAACCCGTCTGACTCTGCCCCTCTCAAGGCAGTACCCGGCTCACCATCGTCTCATTCTTGTCCCTGTCTTCAATAAGCTGATGGGGAGGTTCAGTAGCATATATGTATTATTAATCATTTCTTAAAAAAGACGGGTGAAGGGTAGCGGATTAAGGGTATTGGGTTAAGGGTGAGCTGGTTCAGGGTGGTGGATTAAGGGTGGGTGGTTAAGGTTGGCGGGTTAAGGGTGACAGTAGTATACAAGGTTGGTGGGTGAGCAGCAGCAGCAGCAGCAGCAGCGGCGGCAGGGAGAGGAGGGAGGGCAGCCTGGCCTGAGCCACCAGCATCAGTTGTGACGGTGGCGCCGAGCGAGCTGGAGGCCCCCACGCTCACCCACCCAGCCATTCAGCCCACCACCGCCCATGGAAACTCGAACCCGTGGGCATTTGAACCCATGACGAGTCGAATGGGGACGGCCTCTGCCTTCGTCAGGACCACCAGTGCTACCACCAGCAACCCACCACTATCTCTCCCCCAACTACTGCAAGTACTCCGTTGACGGGGACGTTGCCTCTACTGCCTCTCCCGCGCCTCGCCAGTTGCCACAGCACCAGGCGGTCCTCTCTACAAGCACAGTCTTCTCTCTGAAATAGTCCACGGAACTCACTTGACTCGCCATCTACTCGCAAAACCTCCGTATCACCTGAGTTCTAAAGCTCCCTGGTATGTTCTGCGTTCAAAAGTTCCCTGACGCGTTCTGGGTTCAATAGTGTATACTCTTAGTGGTGTTCAAGTTTCGCGCAGTCAGTTCCACGCCCGAAACATGTCGTGTTATATGCGTCATTGACCCCGGTCACCCCTCTCCCTGGACAAAACCCATCAATGTTGAAAGAGGCTTTTTACAAGAGCACAAGGTACTCTAACTCATCGTGAGCGGCCTGCCTAATCGCCCTTGTTGTAATCTGGGGAACAGGGAGACTGAACAAGCGTCCGGTTGAAGGCCGCTTCCAGTGTTGACCTGGGAAAACTTGCATCTGGGTGATATCCCTGTTAGTGGAGGAGGAAAACACCCCCTGATCGTGGGGTTGTGCCACGCTCCGGTGATCTCTCAGGCAGTCGCCTGTGGGAGGAACCTAACGCAATAGAAATATTTTAACGGCGTGAGAAACAAAGTGTGGTGGTGGGTGGTGGAGGCCACTCGCTGGGAGAGAGACAGGAGGTATGGATAAAAAGATCCTCTAATATTCACAAGGGATGATCATGGCTACTTGGTGATACAAAAAACGACAATTAACAACATCAATTACAACACCAGTCAAGCCCATGGTAATAAATCCCGGATTTTCTCCCAAACTGTTAAAATTCTCCTGAACGCTCGTGATTTTTTTTTTTTGAGTGTCAGCGATTGAAATTTGATTAATTGCCACCAGTTGATGGTTGGGGCGGAGGACACTGAGGAAGCCCTCAGGTAAAACAGGGGTAGAGAGCTCGTAACATCAACACGCGGTAATCATTGTCATAATCCAGACAATTAAAAGCCGTTAAATTGGCCAAATAACGAGGTCATTTCGCCTCAGCGTGAGACGAAACGACTTCAATAAAACTACTTGATTTTTTGGGGGGAGGGCGAGGGGCTAGGCAGTGAAGAGTCCGAAGTTGGGCCTGAGTAGGGGAGGCCAGGAGTCTCACCCTAACTTGGGGTAAGTGCACAGTTTAGTTCCCCTGAATGTTTCAGCGGCTCAAGTTACCGACTCGCTGGTTTAACTTTAGCACAAGTTGCGTTTTACGGGTGAGCGTATAACTGGCAGTGATTTATGCGAACGACGAAGCCGTTTGAAGTGTCGTAAATTGTTATAACTAATGCGAAAACAAATATTGCCTATATTCATTAGACTCGTCTATGGTGCCGCTCCATATGTTGAGAAGGAAAATGGCCAAATTTGACAGCGGGTGACGGGAGATGGCGCAAATTGGGGGGTAGAAATAGCCTAAGCTACTCTATCCCTTTAAGATGTATTTCTTTCTTATCTCAATAAACATACTTGAACTTGAATTTGAATGGCGCGAACTTCACATTTAGGCAGGGAGAGAGGGAGAGCAACATTCCTGCACAACCGTATGTATTGACATTTCACAAAGTGTTCGGATTCTATTCGAACCCAAATTGAACTTTTATTTGCTGCTTAAAAGTTACAGACGAGCTAGACACGTTATTAGTTCCTGTGTGGCTGACGGTCGAGTATATATAAAAAAGGGATCATTAGGCTAGGACAAAACTGTTTGTTAATAAATGACTCAGTGTGGCTGTTTAGGTCTCTATTGAGGAAAACAAAGTCAAAATTTTCTCTCGTGGAAAATTTGAGCGCCGTGATTTTTTGTACAAGAATTTCCGATGGCGGGGTTCGAACCCTTCGCCGGATCAACCCGCCTAAAACGGTAACTGGTTTAGAAAAACATTTTAAGCGATCACTTAAATACGGTCATTACAAGAACTTTTAAAAATATAAAAGTAAAACTTTTTTACAGAGTTGGATTTCTGTTTCATATATTTACTACAACAAAAGAAAAATAAGTGAAGTCAGGATCGAGTGACGGAAAGAAGCAATGAAGTTACGTGTGTTAGTTAACTATATCAATTTAACAAATAAAACTAAAACTCCGAGAAGAGAGAGACGGATAACAAATCAAAATATATGTAATAAATGTTAATTACCTTATGATATTTACACAAATTATAAAAGAAAACGAAATATTTATTGACCTTATTTTAAATTAATTAGCCAAAGCTCTTCACCAAAAACCGTTACAACCGTTACTTCACAGATAAATTTCGAGTGAATTACAGGAAACTTAACAAGTGTATGTAACAGGTGAATACAGACACTTAAGTGACTGGGGGGAAGTAAATATATTGAAAAAAAAAAAAACACAGCTCCAAGTTGTTATAGAACATATAAGACACGTAATTTATAGCCTCAAAAACTTAAGTCACATTAGTATATAATACGCTGCAATTAATCAGCAGGTGAATACCCACCGAAATATAATTAATTAGTCAACAAACAACTCATTAAGCATTGATTGACTCACGACCCCTTTGTATTCGTCGAATACCAAAAATGTACTTGCCGAGTTCCAAATTTTTATATCCGTGAGGAGTTTTACCAGTGCTTAATAATTTTGACACGAATAAACTTACAAGTCATTTTTTGTTTAAAAACAATTGGTGTGTATATATCATGTTTAGCATGTATTTTTATTTTGTGTGTGTCAGTTTTTCGGCGCGAGACTCACCCACCTGAGTGGCAGGATGGGTGACAGTATGCGGGCCTCACCTACCCCCTCCCTCTCTCTTCCCGCCCCCCTTTTCCTCAAGGGATCGATAGACAGCCCTCATTCAGCCGATAGAAACTATACCCTTATCCCGTGCCACTTGTCAAGCTGATAGACGAAGAACAAGGGCAGGAGAAGTGGCCCGAGAAGGGTAACAGCAGTTGATGAGTAGGTCCCTGTCAATCCTTTCATCCCTCGCTCTATCCTGAAATGAAGAGGTCCCTGTCAATCCTTTCATCCCTCGCTCTATCCTTAAACGAAGAGGTCCCTGTCAATCCGTTCATCCCTCGCTCTATCCTTAAACGAAAAGGTCCCTGTCAATCCTTTCATCCCTCGCTCTATCCTTAAATGAAGAGGTCCCTGTCAATCCTTTCATCCCTCGCTCTATCCTTAAACGAAGAGGTCCCTGTCAATCCTTTCATCCCTCGCTCTATCCTTCCTTTCGTGTTTATTACGTGTGCTTGATTTAAAGAAAAAAATTAACTCAATCATTAAGGAGCACACACCAAATGAGATATAATTCATGATAACTGTGTTATCATTTCTGCTTTGAGTCCCCAGAGTTGATTTTATGATAACTACCGAGATGGCGGAAATTTGGGGTTAATTATTGCTGCTAAAATTTGCTCATCAAGGTAATTAATGTGAGGCTTCATCTTGTAGCCTGATAATAGTTGGGAAAACAGACGGCATATGTTGTTAATTGGTATCGGGATTTTTTTTTAGCATACTTTCGTAATTGTTTTGAAAACAAATGTGTCATATCTTCTTGACTGCCGTGAAGATTGCAAGTATTGATTAATAATTACCACCAAGATAAATGTTGAAACTCAATTTTTTTTCTTTAGGAAGTAATTTATTAAAACCTGATAATTACTGCGGGAGATGGTAATTAGAAGTTGATAATTGTCGCTGTGAAAATTAATATTAGAACTATAATTTACTACTTATAAACGAATTTCAACTTGATAATTACTGTCGGAATGGAAATTTATAAACCCATTATTGTTTTATCAATAAAATCTGCATTATTGTTAAAAATATGTTTTCAATAATATTTAAACAAAATTAAATATGGGTAGATAATTACTTCAAAAGAAGTACTAATTATATACGAAGCTGTAAAACATTTAGATACTTCCAATAATCACCTTCTGACAACAAAATCCGTTCAGACAACCTAGCTTAATTTTGAGAACAAAAGCGCGCGTAAACAACATATTCGATAACCAATACATTCAAGTTCATAGGATTTAGTCAACTGGTACGTGAATACGAGACAACGCCGCGGGCAATAGTAGCAGAATAGTAGTAGAATAGTAGCTTCCAGTAATTACCCAATTACTGCTGGAAGTACTGTAGAAACTACCATAACTAGGCTATCGCTGTTTCTTATTTGGTTTCACATCGTACCGATTTAAATTGGCGAAATCTTGCAGTAGTATAAGTGGTCTTGAAAGTTGATAAGAAAGGGAGAGAAGATTACCGCAAAGGGTATTAATGTACATTGAATCTGTGGATGCTAAAATCAACCCGTTGAGCGCTTGCCCCGCTGCCGTAATCAAACAAAGTGTTCTCACGCCAAACTTAAAAAAAAACAGGAAAATTAAATTTAAAGTGTCCTATAAAGCCAGTGTTCGAGAGTGCTAAGTGTCACGGAACAAGGAGAGAGTGAATTCAATGCGCATTACGTGTCTCTTCACTGTTGCCGAGACAGTGTTGACGTCGCTTACACTCCGGATGCGTAGCGACGCCAGAAGCAGTTCAGTAACAGGTGAGTTCTGGTTTCACAGTTCATTAATTATCTATAGATTATATTTGTGTACATTAGTGATAATAGAGTTGGACGCTCTTGATGAAACAAAGAGCTTTTACTGCAACCTTTTATATCTTACCTGATTTCAAGCTAAAATTGTATTTTTGTGAGAGTGAGTCGGTCTGCTGTACTTTATATCACATGACTGGTGTCAACAGGAATATCTATTAATAACACGAGATACACGTTCTAAATAATAATAGGATAAAAAAACTTTTTATTTCGTCTCCCCGTGGCTGAGTGGCCGCCGTGCAAATACCAAGCAGTTGGAAAGTGCTATAAGTTTTCCATTGGTTTATTTCCACCCCGCCAGTTCGAACTTGGGTTTTAGCGTCCGTGGAGCACGATAAACCATGTGTTCTTTTGCGCCCAGGAGCCGTAAAAAGATCATTCGAGGATGAAACAAGGAGTGGCAAAAATGATACATCTGAGAAGGTTCCGAATATCCCCAATTTGCAACGGGACAATAAATACCAATAAAAAGTTTGTTATTCCGTCTTGAAACGGCTCCGAGTTTAGACTTAGACAATGAATTCTTGATAATCCTTTGTTTTCCCTAATTTTTGTTGCTGGGGCTGAAGGTAGCTGGGAAGAGGAGAGGTTGAAGGAAAGGGGCGAGGATGAGAGATAGGATCCAGGAGAGCAAAATGGATAAGATGCATTAAGACAAGGAGAAGGAGTAGGGGGGAGAGGAAGAAGAAGTGGGCCCGAGAAAGAGCATGAAAAGAAGAACAGAAATATATAGGGAGAGGATGGGGTAGGCAAAGGAGGATAAAGAGGAAAAGGATAGGGAGCATGATAAAGAAACATAGAGGGGTAAGGAAGAATAAGCAATGGCACAAGAGGAGCAGGAGGAAATATAGGCACATGTGAAAGTGGAGCCGTCTAGAAGGACAGAAGGAAAGCTAGAGAGAGAAAAGAAGCGGGACAGTATCATAATAATAATGGTAGTGGGAGTGAAATATATGATAAATATTCAGGCAGTTCAAGCAAAATGAAGTACGGGGAGAATGAAGAGAAAAATAGAAGTAAAATGAATGAAGAGTGAAGGGAATGAAAAGAGTGACGAGAGGGTGAAGAGAATAAAGGATAAATGATAAAGGATAGATCACACAATCTCTGCAGCACTTATATCAAGGAATTATTATTAAACTTCTTAAAATCACACCTTATGCCCTTTAGACTTAGGGACGGGATCAAGATCATAAAACTAACAATGGGTCAAACTGGAGGGGACAGAGCCATAAGTCATGACAGCACCAAATGACTAATTAGGAAAATTAACAGCAGAGCACTCTTAGTCTGTCTGTTATCCCCTGGTTAGAAGAGGGGGGCTTCACAAGTCGCACTCTTGATCTCTCTGGCGGCCGACAGTGCGCTTGGTCCGCCAACTGCAGAAGGAAAAGCCGAGCGACTGCATGCAAGTGCAAATGCAAGGCTTGAGCAACAATTGTGTTGGACTGGGCATGACTAGCCTCTCTGACCGGGTACGCTACCGCCTTCCTATGGCAAGGCCGCATTAGGAATGTGTAATTTCGTTGTACAATTTTTTAGCGATTACCTTGTAAAACGGATTATCTGTGAACTCCATCTGAGAGCAGTGTAAATGACTGTCAGTTGGGGGCGTACCGTGGGGCAGTGTGCTTGGTCTGTTGATATGGAATGTACTTCAACGACCTACTGAAACTCGTCCCCGAAGCCCGTGTCTAAACTGATGACTGCCTTTACTTGTAAAGAAAGATGTATCAGCTTCGACTGATGCGTGTTTGTATGGAAGAGGTTTAGTGATCAGGGATGTAGAGGGTATTCTGGGGATAAGGACAAGGAGGGGCTCCTTGCCTACTTCACTGTGTACACGTGGCTTCACTGTACACACGTGGCTGTATCTATTGGAAGGCAGGCAAGAAAATCACAGCCCTAAGGCGCCTCAAAATCGCGCTCCAGAGCAGCGCTGGAAACTTGTCTCTTCAAATCACAAGGCTGCTCACATTTTAGGTATGAACCAGTCTCTTGTATGGCCACGCTCCTCGTCCCGTGTTAGCTGGCCAAACGTCTCACGTCCCGTCTTTGACTCCTTCACAAGTTGAAGAACCACGCAAGACGACGCGTCTCAAGCCTTGACCTGTGTTGGTAGCAATTACCACAGTACATCAGAGCCCCTCGACATCGGGCAAATTTGGTCTGGCGTTGGACTTGAGGCTTGTTAATCTCTTAGAGGGATACTAAGGCCACCACAATAGGTTACTGAGCAGCGTGTATACTTTATTACCAATCATACTCCAGGACTAAAGTAAACTCAGTGTATATAGACCGAGAAGCCTAGTTTACTTCTGGGGGTATATGTCCCATCCTGTGGGATGTGGGGCCGCTTTATTGTAACGTCCCAAGGTCCCAATTGTTTTCGGTCCCAAGGTTCGCAGCACTTGGAAAGGGTCAGGATAAGGATTTGGGGATGGAAAATGAGGAAAGAAATGGTGCCTAATCACTTGGACGGTCGGGGATTGAACGCCGACCTGCATGACGCGAGACCGTCGCTCTACCGTCCTGTCCAAGTGGTTGGACAAAATCAGCGTTTTTAATGTTGGATTAACGTCCTTAGTGCTGGTTTACTCTAAGATCAACGTTTTCAACACTGGTTCATGGTTATACAAACGCCATTTGTGCAGAGTTGCCTGGGAGAGCACGTGCCTGGGAGAACACGTGCCTGGGAGAACACGCGCCTGGGAGAACACGTGCCTGGGAGAACACGCGCCTGGGAGAACACGTGCCTGGGAGAACACGTGCCTGGGAGAACACGTGCCTGGGAGAACACGTGCCTGGGAGAACACGTGCCTGGGAGAACACGTGCCTGGGAGAACACGCGCCTGGGAGAACACGTGCCTGGGAGAACACGCGCCTGGGAGAACACGTGCCTGGGAGAACACGTGCCTGGGAGAACACGCGCCTGGGAGAACACGCGCCTGGGAGAACACGCGCCTGGGAGAACACGTGCCTGGGAGAACACGCGCCTGGGAGAACACGTGCCTGGGAGAACACGCGCCTGGGAGAACACGCGCCTGGGAGAACACGTGGGCCCAACAAGGGTACGTATCCAGGCGATAGGTAATGCAATATAATCCGGTCAGTCAGCCTTCAGCGGTGTCCTTCTGAACGTTGACTGACTTCTCTCCCTTCCTCTGGCGATAATTTTCTCTCAAGGCTGTCACTCTTATCCCCCGTTCCTCTGTCGATTCCCACTTCCCCCGTTCCTTTGTCGATTCCCACTTCCCCCGTTCCTCTGTCGATTCCCACTTCCCCCGTTCCTCAGTCGATTCCCACTTCCCCCGTTCCTCAGTCGATTCC
>NC_091240.1:3099415-3106915 GCF_040958095.1 Procambarus clarkii
CATAATCTTCGTCTTTCTAGAGAATATAAATTCTCTAATTCCTGGGATTTCTAATTCCTGGCGGTTTCTAATTCTTGTGGATTTCTAATTCCTGGCGGTTTCTAATTCTTGTGGATTTCTAATTCCTGGCGGTTTCTAATTCTTGTGGATTTCTAATTCCTGGTGGTTTCTAATTCTTGTGGATTTCTAATTCCTGGTGGTTTCTAATTCTTGTGGATTTCTAATTCCTGGCGGTTTCTAATT
Source organism: Procambarus clarkii (assembly GCF_040958095.1). Taxonomy (NCBI): domain Eukaryota; kingdom Metazoa; phylum Arthropoda; class Malacostraca; order Decapoda; family Cambaridae; genus Procambarus; species Procambarus clarkii. Next base: position 3,099,659 of record NC_091240.1, read on the forward strand.
CTTGTGGATTTCTAATTCCTGGCGGTTTCTAATTCCTAGGATTTCTAATTCCTTGGGATTAACCTTGTCTTTGATTACACGTTCAAGAATATTTATGTCGATTCTATAACATATTCAAGAATATTGTATTGAAGAATCGTGTATTGAAGAATACGATTTTATTGTCTTTTTGCTAACGCTTCTAAATATAAATTCCAAGTTCCTATTTCCTTTATTCCAGTCATTTATGTACTGATTTTTTGGCTTAAAATCCCTTTCAGTTTTGACTCCCAATTTTTTGTTTTGCATTCTCATTTGCCGATTTTTAACATTGATATATATGATATATATGATATACTGATTTTCAACGTTGATATCAGCTTGCAGGCGATGAGTCACAGTAACGTGGCTGAAGTAGTTTGACCAGACTACACACTAGAAGGTGAAGGGACGACGACGTTTCGGTCCGTCCTGGACCATTCTCAAGTCGATTGTGAGACAATCGACTTGAGAATGGTCCTGGACGGACCGAAACGTCGTCGTCCCTTCACCTTTTTGATATCAGCTTTTTCTGCTGATATCTAGTAACACTTTATCTTTACATAGACTCGGAACCCCACACATTTTTCAGCAAGAGGCTGCACCTACAAATCTCCCGTTCACTTTATAAGGCCATCAACATCATCTTGAGGAGATTTGAAGTGTTTTGAATTCATTTCCCTGTCTTACCTTTTTTGTGTCGTCTGCACATGTGTAAAATGTTGATGTTCAGTCTTGTGGCCAAATTGTTTATATGTGTATGGTAAACAGCAGAGGTGCAAGAGAATCCTGAGGCACTCCAGTTACTAGTGGTTTCCCACTCGGATTTAAGTCCCTTTGTGCTGTTTTCATTTAAATTAGCCAAGACTTGTTAGGGAAGCGAATTGCGGACAGTTAGGGGAGGGAGTTGGGGCCTTTAAGGGTAAGAAAGGGTGTTGGAGGTTGGGTAAGGGCAGGGAAGGATTTGCGCTGTTAGGGGAGGGAAAGAGGGTTTGGATAAGGATTGGAGGTATGGGTAAATACAGGGAAGAAATTGTAGAGGCTATGGGTAATGGTTTATCCAAAAGCAAGAGAGAAGTGTTTTGTTTTGTGGGGGAGGGTGGAATAGGAGGGGTTGTTGTTTGGGTAATGGAAGGGGGAGGGATGGGGGTGTGTGTTGGGTAAGGGCCAGGAAGAGTTAGAATGTGAAGGGAGGTGAGTATGGATGAGTACATTGATGGGTATGGGGGCGGGGGTTGGGGGGTTAGGCTTTTCCCAACTCTCTTATATATTTAAAAATATATTTACTCGTTAAAGGATACCAAATAAATAAGTAAACATATCATTTGTTGCCCAATCGTTCTTAACAATTAAAAACTTATAAACTCGTGACTAGAAGCTTTATAAAATAAAAGAACATAATGAATGATTGTAAACAATGTAACGCAATGAATATAAATTTATTAATTTATTTATTTTATTTATTTATATACAAGAAGGTACATTGGGTTTGAGAGAATACATAGCATAGTATTTACAATCTTGTAAAGCCACTAGTACGCGCAGTGTTTCGGGCAGCTATGGTTATGAACATAGCTGGTTATGGTTGGAACAAATGGTTATGAACATAGCTGGTTATGGTTGGAACAAATGGTTATGAACTTAGCTGGTTATGGTTGGAACAAATGGTTATGAACAAGGGAAGGGAACTATCAGGGGGGAAAGCGCCAAGCCATTACGACTGGGAAGAGGTCAGGATAACGGTTTGGGATGGGACGGGGGATGGGGGAGAAAGGAATGGTGCCCAACCACTTGTGGACGGTCGGGGATTGAACGCGAACCCGCGGACACCACGAGTGTGAGGCCACAGCTTTATCAACCGAGCTATTGAGTAGTACTTCCACGGAAGTGTGTGTGACAATTTATGTTTATTGTATATATTTTTATTCATAATATTATTTTATTGCTTATTATTAATTAACACACAGAAATCTCACATTAACGTGATATATATCGATGAGAAAGTCCGCTAGGGCTATGAGGTGGGTACGAACCTGCGACCGCGGAATTATCGAGCTGCACACTCTCCACTAGACCACCGAAGACTGAAACAGTCATACAACTGGATTTCGACTGAAATCACATGAAGTTTGGCGGCCCCCCTACTGAAGCCCCCACGGGCTCGCCATAGCCCGTGCTACTTTGGAACTTTTGTTCCGAGTAGCTGACTAAAACAACAACAATATCGAAGGCACCCGTAATGTTTACGTATGACCCACAAGCACTCGGGTGGACTGGCTTCAGACTTCCTGCGAATTCGGTAAAAATCCGGTTTTATGACTTTTTTCAAGTCAGCGATGGTCGAGTGGGAGAGTACACGACTTGCAATGCCGGGTCACAGGTTCGCGCCCACCTATAGCCCCTAGTGGATTTTCTCACTATTAACATTATCTTTATTATAGGAAGGGTCGCTTGAACTCTCAAAGCCTAGCTAACCTAGCTGGGAGCCGGTCGGCCGAGCGGACAGCACGCTGGACTTGTGATCCTGTGGTCCTGGGTTCGATCCCAGGCACCGGCGAGAAACAATGGGCAGAGTTTCTTTCACCCTATGCCGCTGTTACCTAGCAGTAAAATAGGTACTTGGGTGTTAGTCAGCTGTCACGGGCTGCTTCCTGGGGGGTGGAGGCCTGGTCGAGGACCGGGCCGCGGGGACACTAAAGCCCCGAAATCATCTCAAGATAACCGCACTTAGTTCAGCAAGATCCGCTAAATTGAGCTTAATCCTCCACTCTTGTCATCTTCCCCCTCCCCCTTACTGTTCTCTCGCTTATCCCATTAACCCATTTCACACTAATTTCTAAATCTTGTACCTAAAAAAAGCGCCAAATCAGTTTATGTACCGAAAGCATGTCTAGAATGCCGCGCTTTCACTCGGGAACAACTCGGGTTTGTTTACTTTTGGCAAGTTGTATGCCCGGATTTTTCCCTTTCCTACGTAGAGCATCAGCTGATATTTTTGGCGCGAAATAAATTGGCGGGTGATAAATTTTGGAAAGTGGCAGGAAATTAAATTTTCTGCCAAGATAATCTGCTGATATTTTTGCCGGGAAATAAACTGGAGGAAGAAATATATATTTTGACGGGTTGTATCAAACAATTTTATTTCCAGTCAAGGATATTAACTAATACTTGTGGCTCGAAATACAGTGATATTTCTTTGTTTACATGTAGCGAAGTTTTAAAACTTTCCCGCCGAAATCATTAGCTGCCACATCTTCACGGGAATGAAATTGGTGGGAAGTATATTTGGTCATCTTTAGCGCGGCTTTTAATTTCCCCATCAGGAGCGTCAGCTGATAGTTTTGGCGCCAAGCGACGTGGCGGGAGATACAGCATTACGAGATAAACACACACATTCGCAAGGCTTTTATCTTTCCCTCCTCGTCTCAAGGGCGCTATCTCTTGAGTGCATCGCCGCGGGTTAGTGCCCCTCTGAGTGCGTTAGTTCTCTCCGAGTGCGTTTTAAACAATCTGCGGTCTATTTCGAGTGTGAAAGCACGCCTTTGCGTCCCGGCTTGGTGGCGCGCGGCCAGTGTTTACGTCTGTCAGCTGATTGCTGCAAGGACAACTATGTTCTACTCTTCTGATTGGTTATTTGATCTAAAATGTATTATCTGATTTTTGTTTTTATTCTGATATTCTAACCGTCTTTCTACCCGAGTATTGGATTTACTTAACTACTTTTACATGCGTTGATTGTGGCCTTTCGTTCTTTTAACGTTCCGTTCCTCTTTCCTTCTTCCAATGTGTCTTTCTTCGTCCTCTCTCTCTCTCTCTCTCTCTCTCTCTCTCTCTCTCTCTCTCTCTCTCTCTCTCTCTCTCTCTCTCTCTCTCTCTCTCTCTCTCTCTCTCTCTCTCTCTCTCTCTCTCTGATCGCCAATCCCACTGAATATTCTGCTTCTTCTTTCCGGTGATATCAACTCCTTTTTCAAGTATAATAACTGTTCAGCATATCCTCCCAATATAATATTCAGCATATCCAGCCTAATATTCAACATATCCAGCCTAATATTCAACATATCCAGCCCATGTATAACATATCAATGTTATACATTATACCAATTTTATATAATTTAATATTATATTATCATGTAATATTAAAATATTATTATCCAATTTAATATATCAACACACCGTAATATTCAACATTCCAGTCACCTGGACTCTAGGAGGCTCGAACCTTGTCCTCCCCCCCCCACGCGTGTGAGGCCGCCAAGCTCTATCGACCGAGCTACGGAGTGGTCTTAATAAGGAAAGTTTCCAGAAACAGCTTAACCTTCTGCCAAACTGGAATTTTCGACTTCCCCCCCATGACTATTTCCACGGAGGTGTGGGGTAAGACAATTTACATTCAACATCTTCATACATCATTCAACATCTTCATACATCATTCAACATCTTCATGCATCATTCAACATCTTCATACATCATTCAACATCTTCATGCATCATTCAACATCTTCATGCATCATTCAACATCTTCATACATCATTCAACATCTTCATACATCATTCAACATCTTCATGCATCATTCAACATCTTCATGCATCATTCAACATCTTCATACATCATTCAACATCTTCATGCATCATTCAACATCTTCATGCATCATTCAACATCTTCATACATCATTCAACATCTTCATACATCATTCAACATCTTCATGCATCATTCAACATCTTCATGCATCATTCAACATCTTCATGCATCATTCAACATCTTCATACATCATTCAACATCTTCATGCATCATTCAACATCTTCATACATCATTCAACATCTTCATACATTATTCAACATCTTCATGCATCATTCAACATCTTCATACATTATTCAACATCTTCATACATCATTCAACATCTTCATGCAACATTCAACATCTTCATGCAACATTCAACATCTTCATACATCATTCAACATCTTCATACATTATTCAACATCTTCATACATCATTCAACATCTTCATGCAACATTCAACATCTTCATACATCATTCAACATCTTCATACATTATTCAACATCTTCATGCATCATTCAACATCTTCATACATTATTCAACATCTTCATACATCATTCAACATCTTCATGCAGTATTCAACATCTTCATGCACCGTAATATGCAACATATCCACCCAACATAGTATTCAACATATTCAACATAATATTCATTCTATACTCTACGAAAATTAAGATAAAAGTATGAAAGTTTTTTCGAAAGTTTAATTCGCTTAACGCCGCACTCTCGTTAAACGTCGCGTTCACTGCCCTAATTTTCGATAGGTCATATGGTTGAAAATGTCATTGGCGTTTTGTAAATTAATTGGAGTGTAATTGGTAGGTGGCAATTTGTTTGGGACGCTTGTTTGGTAGTTATGAATATGGGTGTGTTGGTGTAGGGGAATGGGGGGGGGGAAGGGAGGATACTTACATAGAAACACACATACATTTGCACATACGCACACGGGAGACATCTCCCGTCACGCAGGGTGCAGTCGCACCTCCACAGATCTCCAGTATCAGCTCTTGATACTGGTGATGGCTCAAAAGGGTCACCACTTACGGGCTATTCATGCCTGTGCCACCTTTTGGGTGGCTTAATCTTTATCAATCAATCACATACGCACACACAGGTGTGTTGCTTCGGTGAGTTGACAGCACATAATGGTGCTGCATTAAGATGAGAGAGCAGGAAAGTCCAATAGAGGCAAATGAACACTTTTATTGTTGAGTAATGATGAAGTTCTCATCACCAGGACTATACATATGTTTATGAGATGTCGTTGTTGTTAAAGATTCGCTACCTGAAACAAAGTTCCAAGCTGCACGGGCTATGGTGAGCCCGTAGGTACATTATTATTATGGTTATGAGAGGAAGAGACATCTCAAATAGCATTGATTGATTGATCAAGCCACCCAAGAGTTTGCACGGGCATGAATAACCCGTAACATGTAACAACTCAATACGTACAGGCGAAGGTCCATCACCTCGCCAGGCCTTTAAGTCTTTAATTCAGCCCTTCACTCTTGTTTGGGTGAGGTAAACCCTCACTAGTTACGACCGTCAAACTATCGCATCAAGGGCCAGATTCACGAAAGCACTTACGAACGTGTACATCTTTCCTCAATCATTGACGGCTTTGTTTACAATTATTAAACAGTTTACAAGTATGAAAACTTGCCAATCAACTGTTGTTATTGTTATAAACAGCTTCCTGGTGCTTCGGAGCTTAATAATTGTAAACAAATTCGCCAAAGATTGAGAAAAGATGGACAGGTTCGTAAGTGTTTGCGTAGGTGCTTTTGTGAATCTGGCCCCAGGTGTACTGTAACTCTTACAGTGAAACTACTGGATTTTGTTGTATCATTGTACTACAACCACCCTCGTAGTGCTTAACTTATTCTGAGAAAAATAATACATTCGCTTCCTCTGACAAGCTGAAGCGCACTAATGTTAGTTTTTAGTTTAGTTCATTTATTATGCACCCCATACCCATCTTGTGGGCGGTAGTGGAAAGGGTTACAGAGGCACATAATGGGCTCAGGGACTGAACCCCACAATTCATTTAGCTAAGCAAGTTACAATCTTGATGAGCTAGTTACAAAATTCAGTACAAGTCATCACATCAACAATGGGTTCGAGATCGAACTCAAGTACAGGTTCTAAATTAAGCAACTGACATATGTGGAGAGCTAGTGTCACAATTGATATGTTTGTCCTGCACACCGCCCCCGCCCCATCCAGTGGGCAGCGGTGGATAGGTTACAATCACTTAGTTACTACCTACAGTTAGCAAACTGGGGATATTTGGCTAAAATTTCTGGCAGCAGATCATTTTGAATGAAATATTGACACATCGCTGGAACATTGGTTATAGAATTGTCTCTAAATTCACGTATCTTTTCGCACTCCATCACATAGTGACGGAGGGTGTGCGAATAATTTTGTTGACACAGTTTACATTTGGTCAGGTCTACATCAGCAGATAATGAGAATTCCCAGAGATACTTGTAACCGAGTCTAAGCCGAGCAGTAGTAACATGTAGAAGTCTGCTGATTTTATTGGATGATCCATAGATGTGTGGCTCCTCTTAGTTTACGAATATAAACACCTCTGGGGCCAGATTCACGAAGCAGTTACGCAAGTACTTACGAACCTGTACATCTTTTCTCAATCTTTGGCGGCTTTGTTTACAATTATTAAA
>NC_091240.1:3111915-3122101 GCF_040958095.1 Procambarus clarkii
CGTTTGTTTTGGGAGAATTACTGAAATTATGGCAATTGTCATTGGCACGCATCTTGATGAATTATTTAAGAACTCGCAACAGAGAGAAACATTCTCATGCTTATCAGGCATATTTGAAGCCGTCGATAGTGGGGAAGTGTGTCATATCTTGGGTAAAAAGCTTTGATACGATAGTTTCCGAGAGACCGGTTAAAGAGGCAGAGAAGCATGTTATTGTACCTTGGTTACCTTGAGAACTTCTGGGGCTTAGCGTCCCCGCGGCCCGGTCGTCGACCAGGCCTCCAGCATGCTGGCCTTATGCTAGATCAAGTCATAGTTGCTTAAAACGAAGGAGGAGGTTAGCATAAATATTATGCCAAAAATAGGAAGTAGGTTCAAATGTTGCTTTTCAAGACTTGGTCCTGGGGGACTTAAAGTTTTGTCTAATATATATTAAAATGACTTAGACTCAGGATTGATTTGTGACAGATGCTTTAGAGACTACCTTGCGGGTTTTTCCCGCCTATGTTAAACTCGAACGCACTAAAAGACGACTTAGATATTTTAAATGGACACAAATTTGGCAGAGGCTGTTTGTTGCTGACAAATGAATAACAGCATCAAGGAAATAACGACAGAGCAGATACCATCACCATAAAAAGATGTTTCCCAAGGGTTTAATAGCTTGATTGAACTGTCCTTCAGTAATTTGTTCTTACGTCAAACAATATTTAGACTGACCAGACCACACACTAGAAGGTGAAGGGGACGACAACGTTTCGGTCCGTCCTGGACCATTCACAATTGACTTGAGAATGGTCCAGGACCGATCGAAACGTTGTCGTCCCTTCACCTTCCAGCATGTGGCCTGGTCAAACTACTTCAGCCACGTTATTGTGACTCATCGCCTGCAATATTTAGACTGCAACTATAATAATAATAATTTTTATTTAGGTAAAGGTACATACATAAAGAGATTTTACAAAGTTTGTTGGCTTTATAGATAGAGCTAGTACATACAATGCCTAAAGCCACTATTACGCAAAGTGTTTCGGGCAGATACTACTCTTACTCTTTCCTAGAGTAGAGGGAGGGAACTAGTCCTCAAGTCCTAACCAAAAAGTAGCCGCCGACCAACCCGCACCCGGGTACCTCAAGCAAGAATCACAGCTCTAAGACTCCAGGTTCACCAATGTCAGTGTTGCCGGTAGAAACGGATGACCCCACAGCATCGATCTTGAAGAGATAAAAGATGACTGGGAGAGAGCACAGGTGTGGCAGGGGGGGCTACACCTGGTGTGCAACCTCTACTCTCCGGGTGGGGTGGGGGGGGGGGTCAATTATACTTCTCCAGCGTCGGGAGAGAAGAGTGTGAGAGAGAGGAGGCGAAGGGAGAGACAGGAGGGAGTGGAGGAGAGGGAATGTGGGGCAGGTAGAGAGTGAGAAGAGGTTTGGAAGGGAACGGTAAGGAGTTTTGGGTTATAGGAGAGGGTGGTGATGTGGGGGAAGAAAATAATAAAAGGAAGAATAATAAAATAAGGGAAGGAAAGAGAAAGGAAAGAGAAAGGAAGGAGACAGCGATACGGAGAACTAAGGGAGTCTACTCCCGGACCCGCCTGTGTAGAAAGAAACAGGAATGGGAATAAAAATTGAGGGTGAGGATGGGAAGGAAGAAAAAGTGAGTGGAAGAGGAGGAAGAAGAGCAAGGATGGAGGGATAAGGAAAGGGAGGAAGAATAAGGAAACATGGAAGAGAAGGAACATGTTGACAATGTCTTCAAGAGTGTGACAGCGTAGAACGAAGTAGGAAAGGAGGACAGAGAAAAAAGGAGAGTATGGGAGAGAGGGGAGAAGGAGATAGGGAGGGAAGAGGGGAAATAAGTAGAGGAGGGACGGAGAGAGATGGGAGGAAGATAGGAAAGGACAGAGGGAGGGAGGGAGGGAGGAAGGGCAGGGTGGGACGCAGAAGGAGCACCCTAGAGAAGGCAGAAGGAAAGGCGGGAAGGAAGTGTTGTTGACTAAGAAGTGTGTTTGTTATTGTTCCGTAAGAAAGTGCAGGTCGACGCGACATAAACAGCCATTGTTTATGTCATTACATAAACAACTGTGAGGGGGGGATGGGGGGGAGAGGGGGGGAAGGGTTTGAAGGGTGGGGAGGGGTAGAGAAACCCATGGGAGGGGAGAGGTGAGGGATCAGGTATTACCGAGTGGGAGAGGAGTGAGGATTTGTAGGAGAAAATGTTTGATGCAAGTGACTCCTTGGAGAGAAGGTCCTCTAGTGACTATATATATATATATATATATATATATATATATATATATATATATATATATATATATATATATATACATATATATATATATATATATATATATATATATATATATATATATATATATATATATAGCTACTAGGTACGACATATATATGTATGTGTGTGTGTGTGTGTGTGTGTACATCACGAAAATTAACACGTGGTGAAAAATGTGACAGTGTTAGACCACGAAGGAAGAATTGAATCAAGAATTTCTTTAAGTACTTTCGTATTTAATGATACATCTTCAGAAGGGTGAGTTACAAGTAAAAAGATTTGGACAATTATAGGCAGGAGAGAGGTGAAGTGAAGTGAGGTACAATGATACAAATTTATGACTGGGATTGGGTGGGTATGAATAGGAGCAGCATCCTATGGGCCTATAGGCCCATACATGGATAATAATATCATAAGATAGAGAATATTAACAGTGAATTAGTGAGACAGATATGTATCAATGATCCTACTCAAATCGCCCTTTAACTGATTGATCAAAAATGGATCTAAATTATATAAGCCACTGCTAATGTTTAAATTACATGATTTTGTAATCTGTATTAAGCCAGATTCAATTATGTTCCTATTGAAAGTACTTTTACAATTCGTTATTGAAGAAGCCATCTTCCAGTCAATTTGGTGAGAATTTTCTGACAAATGAACAAAGCATTAGACAATTGGCCATGTCTTACAGAGTATTTATGTTGCGAAATTCTACATTTCAAGTTTTTGCCATAGCAAAGCCCCTCATACATATTATAATAATATATGCAGTGAGAAAATTCGCTCAAAGAATGTGTTATGTTGACCATATTTTTCTGGGTTTGAAAATATGGTCAAGGCCTTGAAACGTTTTGATATACATGTATTGTTTAGCTACAAAAATACTGTTCATAAACTATTAGCTGGAAACAGCCCTCGTAGTGATAATTGTCATTTATAAAATACCATTTACAAAATACCATTAAAAATACCATTTCATTTATAAAAAATTATGTAGAATTTCGCCTGAGATTCCTCGTAACGATTATAATAAAGTTTATTATGGCCAAACAATCAGGCTTCTCCCCAAATGACCCGACACAAGACATAGATATGACCACCACAGTTCAGCTTTATACATATAGGTAAGTGGTTATATAATGGTGATAATTACCTCCCCCTTGCCTCGTTAGACATACTCCCAAGGGGACCACTCAAGAGGCTTGCGTGCCAAGAACTCGTCAGAAATATATGACATTCTTGGCTCTGACAATTGTTTATCTTCCCCAAACAGCCTCGTTTGTTGACGTGTCCAGAACGTTCGCCCCATTACCATACACGAGTGACGTTCCGTTGAGTGACGTTCCTGTGAGTTGCCTCCTAGGAGTAGAACGTTCTTCGAAAGGAAATTACAGAACAAATAAATACCTATGCCTTTAACCCGTCATCTCTCCTAATGCGTCGCATTCTTTACGCAATCAACTAATCCGTTAAAAAATTGTGATGCAACAGTAGGATTTAAAGCACAATCATATTGACTTTTTTTTTTTAAACCCAGGGGCTTCGATAGGTTAGGAGGGTTGCTTGGGTTTGTACGTTTCTGGTTAGATAAAACAGTGGCTTTTTTTACGGAGGGTCGAATTGGGAAAATGGGCTGCGTTTCTCGGCCTATTCCCCCTATTACACCCTGTCCTCGACCTCTCCCACCCTGTCCTCGACCACTCCCACCCTATTACACCCTGTTTTCGACCTCTCACACCCTATTACACCCTATCCTCGACCTCTTCCACCCTATTACACCCTGTCCTCGTTCCCATGCCGCACTTCGCAATAGCAACAACATTCCATTGCTACATTTAACTGTTTGTGTCAGCCTTGGGAAGCTTTGTGCTGACGTGTGGAGGTTGTGAGTGTTTCTGTGGAGGTTGTACTTGTAAGTGTGGGGGTTTGTAATGGTTAATGAGGTGGGTTGTGATTTTTTTTGTGTGAAGTTATGGGTGTTAATGGGGGGACTATATTTCTGAGAGGGTTGTGATTGTTATGGGGGTTGTGGTTGTAATGGGGGGTGTTGGGATTGTTATTGTGGGGGGTTGTGGTTGTTAGTGTGGAGTTTAGGAACAACTTATTTGGTAATAATCGAAGAATATCTAAATTTTAGCCACGTATCCTTTGTTTGGATATTGTAAGACAAGTTGTTATGTAGGTCACTTGTTATGTTGGGTTGTTGCTATGTAGGTTGGTTGTTAAGTAGGTTAGTTGTTATGTGGGTCAATTGCAATGTTTGATGAGCTTTTTCTGTGGCTGACCTTCCTGTTGCCTCCCCCAGGGAGGATGGGGGGGGGGATAGTTGTAAACATGACGGATTTACAGCAGATAAACACCTAGTTCACCACAGATGTAAATGGTTAAGGTATAGAACACCACTGGGATCACCTCTGGGACGAATTAGGTAACTGTGTACCCACTGGATGGCCAGAGGTGGAGGGAGGCAGCTGTAATGTAAAGAGACTGACTCTCTCTCTCTCTCTCTCTCTCTCTCTCTCTCTCTCTCTCTCTCTCTCTCTCTCTCTCTCTCTCTCTCTCTCTCTCTCCCTCTCTCCCTCTCTCCCTCTCTCTCCCCCTCTGGCTGTACACCATTGTAGCTATCGTCCACCTGACCAATTAGAGTCCAGCTGGAGTACAAACACTCTCGTTATCGTGGGTGCTGACAGAGTGAAGCCGAAGAGTTTGCAAGGAGTCAGGCCCCTGAAGGAGGTCGGCTGAGAGAAACGTTCACCTCTGGAAAACGTACACACGGATTAACGCACGTGGGTGTGTTTACGTTTGACTGGCTATCTGTGATTACAGGAGTCGAGGGTATTTGACTCATGGTAACCCAGCAACTTCAATGGAAAATATAATGTTGACAGTGAGACGAAAGTTATTAATTAACCATAGGCTGGATAAACGGGGGCTAGGCAGCTCAAGCTCAACCCTTGCAAGCACATCTGTAGGTAAGCACGTACATACATCGAGATATGTAACCGTCGATACATACATACATAGCCTACACGTGGTATAATTAATTTGTATGCATCATAGTTGTCTGTAAATCTTAAAATCACTACCACGATGTAGAGTAGAAATGAACTTAAAGTTTGATGGTTTGTCGAGGAACTTTGGTACTCGCCATTCCTTCAGATTGTCCAGGTCTTCTTGAAGCCTCATGCTGTCGTCATCTGTCTTAATCCTTCTCATAATTTTGGCGTCGTCAACAAACATTGAGAATGAGTCTATACCCTCTGGAAGATCATTTACTTACATCAGAAACAGGATAGGTCCGAATATAGAACCCTGTGGGACTCCGCTGATGACTTCATGTCAATATGAGGTCACACTCCTCACTGTAACTCTTTATTTCCTATTGCTTAGATATTCCCTTATCCACTGGAGCGCCCTACCAGTTACTCTTGCCTGTTTCTCCAACTTATGCACCAGCTTCTTATGCGGTACTGTGTCAAAGGCTTCCCGATAGTCCAAGAAAATGTAGTCTGCCCACCCTTCTCTTTGTTGCTTAATCTTTGTCACCTGATCGTAGAATTCTATCAAGTCTGTAAGGCAAGATTTACCCTCCCTGAGCCCATGTTGATGGGTTGTCACGAAGTCTCTTCTCTCCAGATGTGTTACTAGGTTTTTTCTCACAATCTTCTCCATCACCTTGCATGGTATACAAGTTAAGAACACTTGCATGTAGTTCAGTGCCTCTTGCCTGTCACCCTTTTTGTATATTGGGACTACATTAGCCTCTTCCATATTTCTGGTAGGTCTCCCGTCTCCAGTGACCTACTATACACTATGGAGAGTGGCAAGCAAAGTACTCCTGCACACTCTTTCAATACCCATGGCGAGATTCCGTCCGGCCCAACAGCCTCTCTCACGTCCAGATCCAACAGGTGTCTCTTGACCTCATCTCATCTCTTGTAATTTCGAACCCTTCCATGACCTCCTGGTTTATTGCCACCTCTCCTAGCTCAGGGACCTCGTTCTATTGTGAAGACCTCCTGGAATATGTTGTTGTGTTCTTCACACATCTATCTGTTTTCTCTGTATATTTGTCGTCACCCGTTCTAAGTTTCATCACCTGTTCTTTCACTGTTGTTTTCCTCCTGATGTGACTGTGGAGTAGTTTTGGTTCGGTCTTGGCTTTATTTGCTATATAATTTTGGTACTGTTTCTTGCTTCTCTTCTCACACTAACATACTCATTTCTTGCTCTCTGGTATTTCTCTCTGCTTTCTGCTGTTATGTTATTACAGAAGTTCCTCCACGCCCTTTTATTCAGCTCCTTTGTTTCCATACATACTTTATTAAACCACGGATTCTTCTTTTGCTTCTCATTTTTTTTTCTTTGGGGCCCGGGATGAATCTGTTTTCTGCCTCCTAACGCTTTTGGATGACATCGTCCATCATGTCTTGTATGGTTTTAGTTTTGAGTTCTGTGTCCAATGGTATTTCTCTTAGGAATTTTCTCATCTCGTAATTTCCCTTTCGATTTGCCAGCCCCTTGTTTTCAAGTTCATTTTTTTTCGGGGGGGGGGGATTAATATATATTAGTACAAATATCAGTACACTGCGATCACTTGTTCCCAAGGGGGCTTCCAACTTAACTTCCCTTATATCCGACTTATTCAGGGTTCATATCAGATCAAGCATGGCTGGTTCATCCTCTCCTCTCATTCTTGTCAGTCCCTTGATGTGTTGGCTTTGAAAGTTTCTTGTTGCCACGTCCAGCAGCTTAGGTCTCCATGTGTCCGATCCTCCATGTGGGTCTCTGTTCTCCCAATCTATCTTCCCGTGGTAAAAGTCTTCCATGATTAGTAGTATGGATCCGTTCCTGCTAGCGACAGAAGCTGCTCTCTATTATATTAAGCGTAGCCATGTTTTTTCTATCATATTCCTGCTTGGGTCTTCTGTCACTTGGTGGTGGGTTATATGTGACTATTACTATAAGATTTGTGTGTACTCACCTATTTGTACTCACCTATTTATGCTTGCGGGGGTTGAGCTTTGGCTCTTTGGTCCCGCCTCTCAACTGTCAATCAACAGGTGTACAGATTCCTGAGCCTATTGGGCTCTATCATATCTACACTTGAAACTGTGTATGGAGTCAGCCTCCACCACATCACTTCCTAATGCATTCCATTTGTCAACCACTCTGACACTAAAAAAGTTCTTTCTAATATCTCTGTGGCTCATTTGGGCACTCAGTTTCCACCTGTGTCCCCTTGTGCGTGTACCCCTTATGTGTGTGTGTGTGTGTGTGTGTGTGTGTGTGTGTGTGTGTGTGTGTGTGTGTGTGTGTGTGTGTGTGTGCGCGCGTGTGTGTGTGTATTTACTATTTGTATCTGCAGAATCGAGCTATTAGCTCTTAGACCTCTGCTGTTCTAAGCAATTTATTTTTACTCTATTATATATATTTCTCTCTAACACAAACACACATCTCCAAGAAGTAACCCGAACCAGCTGTCTAACTCCCAGTTACCTATTTACTGCTAGGTGAACAGGAGCACCAGAGTGAAAGAAACTGTCCATTTGTCTCCGCCTCCCCTGGGGATCGAACCTGGGGCCCTTAGGATTACGACCCCAGAGCACTGTTTACTCAGCTGCGACTCCCAACTGTGTGTGTGTGTGTGTGTACTCACCTATTTGTGCTTGCGGGGGTTGAGCTCTGGCTCTTTGGTCCCGCCTCTCAACCTGTATCAGGTGTACAGGTTCCTGAGCCTACTGGGCTCTATCATATCTACACTTGAAACTGTGTGTGTGTGTGTGTGTGTGTGTGCGTGCATTCACTAGAAATATCATCATCGCTTTATTTCACCAATTATGCACATCAAATGTTGCCCCCTTCTCTTGCATAATAGTAAAAAAATCAATGTGTTATGCAGCGATGCAACACTTTTGTTTTGTTTACCAGATGAATATCACAGTGATTCCTGTTTTACGATATTCTGTTTGTTTTGCAGGTGAGTGTTGCGGGCTCCTGTTGTATCGTACCACATTGTTAGTGGGTAAGTGGACTTGAATCGTGTTTCCTTAGTCTGTTGTGTTTCGCGATCTCAACGTTATTGGAAACCCTTCTCGTTTTTTATGCGTGGACACAAGTTCTTTTTAAAAAAATGTAGCATCCTTTTCAATTTTTTTTAACATTTTTATAATTGTGATTAGGTGTGTGTGTGTGTGTGTGTGTGTGTGTGTGTGTGTGTGTGTGTGTGTGTGTGTGTGTGTGTGTGTGTGTGTGTGTAACCGTTTCCACTATCGCCCTGGGTATGGGGACCATTGCTTCCCACAGAATGGGTATGGGGTCCACTACCGCCCACGGGATGGGTATGGGGATCCACTGTATATATATATATATATATATATATATATATATATATATATATATATATATATATATATATATATATATATATATATATATATATATATATATGTCGTACCTAGTAGCCAGAACTCACTTCTCAGCCTACTATTCAAGGCCCGATTTGCCTAATAAGCCAAGTTTTCCTGAATTAATATATTTACTATAATTTTTTTCTTATGAAATGATAAAGCAACCCTTTTCTCTATGTATGACGTCAATTTTTTGTTATTGGAGTTAAAATTAACATAGATATATGACCGAACCTAACCAACCCTACCTAACCTAACCTAACCTATATTTATAGGTAAGGTTAGGTTAGGTAGCCAAAAAAGCTAGGTTAGGTTAGGTAGGTTAGGTAGACGAAAAAACATTAATTCATGAAAACTTGGCTTATTAGGCAAATCGAGCCTTGAATAGTAGGCTGAGAAGTGCGTTCTGTCTATTAGGTACGACATATATATATATATATATATATATATATATATATATATATATATATATATATATATATATATATATATATATATATATAGATATTAATGTAGATGTAGATATTAATTCTGAGGATCCGCATTCCTCTCGTGTGGGATCCAGGAACCCTAAATGATATCCGGACACCCCAAATTGGATCCATACACCCCGAGTGGGATTCAGACTCACCAAAAGGGGATCCAGAATCCCAGAGTGTAATGCGGGTCGTCCAAGTGAAAACAGGATGCCTCGAAGTGGGATCTAAATATATATTTAGGTATATAAAGGTATATACCTTCAATATAAGATAAGAAAAAGGCAATAGCGAAAGGTATATTGGCACATGCGAGGGAACTCCTATTTATATCTACCCAAATGTATGCATATTTATGTCTAACCTACGCTTGAAACACTCCAGCTATCCGAATTCTTTTATGCTATCCTCTAATTCGTTCCATACATCAAGAACTCTCTTCCGTCGGCAGAATTAATCTAAGTCTTCCCCGAGTTTTATCTTATCCAATTTATATAGAATATTACCAACACCACATTAATATCCTCCCTAATTAATAATTAATAATTAATATCCCATTAATATTATTATATTAATAATATTAATAATATTAATATCATATTAATATTATTATAATTAATATAATAACTCTTTCATTCATTTATAGACCTCAGTCAATCACCCCTTCCTCTTCTCTGTGGAGGGAATTATGAGGGGAAAGCGCCAAGCCATTATGACTATTGCACTTATACAGGGGTCAGGATAAGGATTTGGGATGGGACTGCGGGGGGGGGGAGGAATGGAGCTCAACCCCTTTGAGACGGTCGGGGGATTGAACGCCGACCTGCATGAAGCGAGACAGTTGCTCTACCGTCCAGCCCAAGCGGTTGGCTTCTTGTTCTCTGGAGAATATCAATTAATCTTTCTTCATTTGGTTGGTTTGTTATTTGTAGGTGACCAGTCACTGACGAGCTGTACATATGACGGGGGTCACTGTCGGTGACCTAATTCTATCTCCTGGCACCAGG
>NC_091240.1:3122601-3127601 GCF_040958095.1 Procambarus clarkii
ATATATATGTCGTACCTAATAGCCAGAACGCACTTATCGGCCTACTATGCAAGGCCCGATTTGCCTAATAAGCCAAGTTTTCCTGAATTAATATATTTTCTCTAATTTTTTTCTTATGAAATGATAAATCTAACCATTTCATTATGTATGAGGTCAATTTTTTTTTATTGGAGTTTAAATTAACGTAGATATATGACCAAACCTAACCAACCCTACCTAACCTAACCTAACCTATCTCTATAGGTTAGGTTAGGTTAGGTAGCGGAAAAAGTTAGGTTAGGTTAGGTTAGGTAGGTTAGGTAGTCGAAAAACAATTAATTCATGAAAACTTGTCTTATTAGGCAAATTGGGCCTTGCATAGTAGGCTGAGAAGTGAGTTCTGGCTACTAGGTACGACATATATATATATAATGCACAGACTACCCTATTCCAGTAGCTGAAGTTTATAACTTTTTAGACACTCAACCCATCAGGGGACTCGAACACTGGCCAACAAGGTGGCAGTTGCACGCTGTATCCACTACACCATACTTCAAAGCAATACTACTTCACCATACTACTTTGCTTTGAAGTATGGTGTAGTGGATACAGCGTGCAACTGCCACCTTGTTGGCCAGTGTTCGAGTCCCCTGATGGGTTGAGTGTCTAAAAAGTTAAATATATATATATATATATATATATATATATATATATATATATATATATATATATATATATATATATATATATATATACCGACGTACAACGAAATTAGAACGTCGAAAAAACTATTGAGTTTGACAAACCGGAAAACAATTTTTTTTTACTTGTGTTTCTTTGACACACTAAACTAAGCTAACCTAACCTTCTTAGGCCTAATAGACGATGTCTGAGGCCTAATGTAGTACATATGTGTGTTATCTTAGGCTTAGAGTTATATAGATTTGTTGTTTAGGTTCATCTATTTCAGATTCCTAACTTGTCAGTATACTACTATCTAAAAGCTAAATATGTACGAATTCTGACTATTGACGATCGTCACCATAGGTACTATCTAAACAGAAGGATGGGTTGAGTGTTTTTTATATATTTATTTTGAATAGTTATATAAACAAATATTTCTTTAAGTCAAAACAGTAGTTTTATTGTTTCGCAAAACTATTTTTTTTATAATTATTTTTATTAAAGGGAAGAGGGGTTAAGCGGGGGGTTTTATATATATATATATATATATATATATATATATATATATATATATATATATATATATATATATATATATATATATATATATATATATATGTGTGCTTTCACATATATGTATATAATTACTAGAATAGATTGTTTCATATTTGTTTTTCTCTTATTCTGTTTTTTCGTTGAATGCACAAATCCACAAAAGCATTTAGAGAGAACTTGGCAGGGAAACATTGCACAAATGTTATTAGGCTGTTATTGAAAAGCAAAATTTGTGTTGTTGTCAACACCAAAACAAAACAAATCACAAATATTCCTATTTTTTTCGCTTGGCAATTGTTGAATTGATTGAGCAAACTCTGCGTTAAAATATGTGAATGTGAATTAAATATTAATATATATATATATATATATATATATATATATATATATATATATATATATATATATATATATATATATATATATAATTTTAATATGATTAATAGGGAAGGGAGTACCACCTGTGGCTGGAAGAAAGGGGACCCTTAGCCTTGGAGGAAACCCTATATAACCCAATTAGAGGGAATGTTTAGGTCCCCTCCAATGCAGTTTCCGTGTGCTTTTCTCCTACCACCTCCTTCCTTATGATTTGTTTTGGCTTTATTATATATCTGAGGTTACAAGATATACATAGGTTGATACATAGAGTGCCTAAAGGTTGTGGATCTCACGAAGCTCCTCCACTTCCGGACAGGAACTGAGGATGCAGCAGGCGATCCAGCCCTCTGGATCGCCACACTGAGGCGCTGAAACAAAAACTGGCAGCTTTTGGGTCTCTGGTGACGTCAATGAGCTTGGTGCCCAATTCCTTGAGAAATCCCAAGGCACTCTTGCCCCAGGGGCCATGCGTCTCAGACGCTATGGGAACAAAGAGTGTATTGACCTTCCAGTCGCCTGTACTTGAGTGATTTAGCTGTTTCCCTGTGGTTGGCCGCCCCACCTGCTTGATCAGCTCCGAGGTGTACATAGGTGTCAGCCAGGGTGGATACACATGTGTAGTCCCACACCAACTGTCTACCCTCCTTCCATGGGTATATGGTGATGCCATCTGGGCGAAGTGCGGGGTCACCTGGGTTTTTGGCCTTCTAGGATGCGAGGTTCTCTCTCCGCTGGGCACTGAGCTGAGACAATGCTTTTGATGATGTCATTGACCTCGTTGTGTCTTGCTTGCCAGCCCCTGGATTTTCCACAGTGCAGCTCATGCAGTCCATATTGGTCTGCTTCCTCCCTGTTGCAAATACATTTGTATTCAGTGTGAATTGGGGCACCAAGGCGGAGGGCCACTGCTACACGAAGGGATTCTGGATCTAGACGCGTTCCCGTTGCTGACATGGGTACTGCCAGGACATCTCGTGATATATATATATATATATATATATATATATATATATATATATATATATATATATATATATATATATATATATGTCGTACCTAGTAGCCAGAACGCACTTCTCAGCCTACTATGCAAGGCCCGATTTGCCTAATAAGCCAAGTTTTCATGAATTAATGGTTTTTCGACTACCTAACCTAACATTTTCTGCTACCTAACCTAACCTAACCTATAGAGATAGGTTAGGTTAGGTTAGGTAGGGTAGGTTAGGTTCGGTCATATATCTACGTTAATTTTAACTCCAATAAAAAAAAAATTGACCTCATACATAATGAAATGGGTAGCTTTATTATATCATAAGAAAGAAATTAGAGAAAATATATTAATTCCGGAAAACTTGGCTTATTAGGCAAATCGGGCCTTGCATAGTAAGCTGAGAAGTGCATTCTGGCTACTAGGTACGACATATATATATATATATATATATATATATATATATATATATATATATATATATATATATATATATATATAACCGAAAAACTCCTTCCCGAGAAGGATTCGAATCTTAGATATCCTGGGGCTCCAAACGCACTAACATATCGAGAAATGTGACCAATACTCGATTACTGTACAAAAGTCATTGGTAGTCGGAGACTATTTACCCAACTACCCGACAGCACTCCTCATGGCAAGAGATCACAGATAATTTTCATAAAATCAATTCACTCTTGAGTG
The DNA here is from genome assembly GCF_040958095.1 of Procambarus clarkii. Classification (NCBI taxonomy): domain Eukaryota; kingdom Metazoa; phylum Arthropoda; class Malacostraca; order Decapoda; family Cambaridae; genus Procambarus; species Procambarus clarkii. The sequence goes on from NC_091240.1 coordinate 3,125,891, forward strand.
AAAACCCGAGCAACAATTGTACGACAATCTGTGTCGTTCTATCTGTGATATCTGTCAATCTGTGTCGTATTATCTGTGATCTCTTGCCATAGCGAGTGCTGTCGGGGTGTTGGGTAAATAGTCTCCGACTACAGTCGATCTACACGACTTGTGACTACCGTGTGCGTCCCACTGGGATTCCCGCCGGAGTTCCCTATAATCGATCAATGCCCAACCGGAGCCCCGGTCAACACCGCCAGGAGCTGGGTCACTAATGGAGACGTGTCTTAGTGGTCGGCGTATTGGCATGCAGGTCGCCAGCTTCGCCTCCCACAGGAGGGATGGAGCACCTCCAGACAGCCTCTCATTCTTCATTCATAGTTTTTCCTAAAACCGAACCGGTGTTAGAATGGTTAATGTCTTCGCTGCAACCGTGGGTCGTCAGAGCGTTCCCTGATGTTTAACAAATACCTCGTTTACTTACTAGCACTCTTCTGTATCGTTAGGGTATACTGGATTATTCTAGGTGAGATTGAGGTTAGGTTTGGTTGGTTAGGGTTCTCCTAGGTTTAATTGGGTTTTGATACGTTATGATAGGATTATACTAGGCTAGATTCGGTTAGGTTAGGCTAGGCTTGGTTAGGTGAGGTCCTAGGGTGGGGCCATAACATAGGAAATGTGAAAGTTGTTCAATTTCCATCAAAATATTCTGACTAGTTGTATATGAAGAGGGCTGCAACTGGTCCAGGTTTCAGCATGGCAGCCTAAATAAAAATGGAGAAAAAAATATAAATAACTATTTCAACAAAAAAAATAAAATGTTCCAAAATTAACACAACGCAAGTGTCAACTGAAATTATGTTTATGACTCTCAGCTTTCACAATATTCACAATATCATATAATAAAGGATTGAAATAATTATTTTTATCCAATATATATTTATTTAAAAAAATGGATATTTTGTTCTTTAAATTTTTTCTCATTTATTTATCGGGCGAGTTGCATGAAACCTATACACCTTACTGCACGTAAGCCTATCTGTAAGGGTGCCAATTTTGAAGGAAATCGATTGATGTCAACCTCAGCTACAGGTGGCAGGATCTTTGACTTCATTTTTTTTCAAGTAAATCCTTTACAACATAAAGGTGACTCTACTCTTTCATTTATAAATAAGTTTACATGAAACTTACACCTTATATGTAAAGTTTCTGTCTCTACAATTTGCACATTTTTTTTTCTAAGTCCATATATTGATTTTATATATAATTATAAACATGATATTGTTACATAATTAACCGGGGGATTGAATATTTCTTATTAGTAAAACTAAACATATTTTGGATAATAATGAAAATACAAACCTTGATTATATCCTATTGTGATATCTGAGTGTCGTAAAAATGATTTCATTTGACACTTGTGTTTGCAGAGTAGTTATGAAAATGTTGAAAATGCGTTAGAAAAAAAGTTTTTTTTCTCTCATTCTATTTAGGATGCGATACTGAAACTTGGACAATTTGCAGCCCTTTTCATATACAACTAGTCAAAAAAGTTTGATTGATATTGAACAACTATTAATATCCTAAGTTATGCCCCCTTAAGCTAGGTTAAACTAGGTTATGCTAGGTTAGCTTAGGCGAGATCCTAGGATGGGTTATATTTAGTGCAACATATATATATATATATATATATATATATATATATATATATATATATATATATATATATATA
>NC_091240.1:3132601-3142601 GCF_040958095.1 Procambarus clarkii
ATTATAACAACACAGATTTGAGAACAATATAATTAATATTTTCATTAATTGTACATATATTGTTTTTGTTATTATTATAATTATTTTCCTCCTTATAATTATTATAAGGAGGATATGTAATAATTTATTATTATATATTAATATAATATATGATAAATTATAATAATATATATATAAATTATATATAATATAATATAAATTATATTATATATATTATAATATATTATAAATATATTATAATATATTATAAATATATTATAATATATTGTAAATTACTATAATTATAATTATTATTTTATATTAAATTATTATAATAATTATAATTATTTTACTGGATATACCAATTAAGAAATAACTTTTTTTTTCAATTATTAAGAAAGGATATGAGTCGTTTTGCAAGCTTTACTTCTCAGTAATTATAGTAAACAGAACCGAATCATCACACCTTCCTGTCAACTTCTCTAAGACTACAACAGCTGAGGTTGACAGGTCCGTATCACCAACCCGTCCTGTCAACTTCTCTAAGACTACAACAGCTGAGGTTGACAGGTCCATATCACCAACCCGTCCTGTCAACTTCTCTAAGACTACAACAGCTGAGATTGACAGGTCCGTATCACCAACCCGTCCTGTCAACTTCTCTAAGACTACAACAGCTGAGATTGACAGGTCCGTATCACCAACCCGTCCTGTCAACTTCTCTAAGACTACAACAGCTGAGATTGACAGGTCCGTATCACCAACCCGTCCTGTCAACTTCTCTAAGACTACAACAGCTGAGATTGACAGGTCCGTATCACCAACCCGTCCTGTCAACTTCTCTAAGACTACAACAGCTGAGGTTGACAGGTCCATATCACCAACCCGTCCTGTCAACTTCTCTAAGACTACAACAGCTGAGGTTGACAGGTCCATATCACCAACCCGTCCTGTCAACTTCTCTAAGACTACAACAGCTGAGGTTGACAGGTCCGTATCACCAACCCGTCCTGTCAACTTCTCTAAGACTACAACAGCTGAGGTTGACAGGTCCATATCACCAACCCGTCCTGTCAACTTCCCCGAGCCTACAAGAACTGTCAAGGCTTTTTGAACTTATAAACCAGACGGCTGTCAACCTGGAGAGAGTCACAGAGACAAAGACTAGAGCTAATGGCCTTGGAAAAGTTTAATTGTAGATGTAAACAAAAATTAAGTGTATTTACACTGAGGATCTGGGATACCGTTGTCAGTACACCTCTGTCTGTACCCAGAGGTGGCGGTACACCTGTGTGTGTGTGTTTGAGACAGAGGCTCGTATGTTGTTGTTATAGATTCAGCTACTCTGAGCAAGTTCCAAGTAGCACGGGCTATTGTGAGCCCGTAACGTACCTGGCACATGAGCGGGGCAAGTAGCACAGGATATGGTGAGCCCTTAGTGGACTTACCTGGCACAGGAGCGGGGCAAGTAGCACAAGATATGGTGAGCCCGTAGTGGACTTACCTGGCACAGGAGCGGGGCAAGTAGCACAAGATATGGTGAGCCCGTAGTGGACTTACCTGGCACAGGAGCTGGGCAAGTAGCACAGGATATGGTGAGCCCGTAGTAGACTTACCTGGCACAAGAACGCAGAGGCTCGTATCATCGTTTACCTTTATACGTCGGGCAAAGGGGGGGGGGGGTGATGTGGGGGGAATAGGGACCGCCAGGTGGGGGGAGGGGGGGAGGAGGTCAACGATCGCCTGGTGCGTTCTAATCACCTGTAATTACCCCCTGCTGATGATACAAGGGGTCGTCCTGCTGGCAAATTGGCTCTCGAGAAGCCGAAATGAGTTCAGGTATCCTCGTTCGAACCCTCAATGTTCATTTCAGTCTGTCATAATCTGACCCGAACAAACCCAAGCAACCCACCAAACCTGTCGAAGCTGGTGCTTGGAAAATGTCAATATTTCACTGTTAGTAGAAGGTATTATTTTTTTAACGGATTTTAACGGATTTAACGACCTAACAACCCTAAAGAGTTGTTAGGTCGACCGTAGACGACCTAACTGCCCTAAAGGGTTGTTAGGTCGTCTACGGCGACGTAGGCTCCGAAGACGCTCGTTTAGGGCGACCAAAGATGAGGGGAAACAAAGATGGCGTCTAATCGCCCTCGGCCTCTCATCCCCAGAGACTCCAGAGAGTGATTAAAAGGTAAAAACACACACACACACACACACACACACACACACACACACACACACACACACACACACACACACACACACACACATAAAAAAGAGTGTTGGAGTTGTGTGGCAGAGGTGGGAGGAGTCTGAGATCCCTTTCGGGCGTCGGTGCCTATGCTGCCAGCCCCTTTAAACACGGTGGTGGGTGGCCCGGGCCTTATACGCGCCTCCCAACCCTCCCCATGCACGCACGCACGCACACGCATGCCCGTACATACATACATACACACACATGCACGGCCGGACGCACTCACGGACGGACGGACGGACGCGCCCACACACACGCTCGCACTCTCAGAATTTGCGCGAACACACACACACACACACACACACACACACACACACACACACACACACACACACACACACACACACACACACACACACACACACACACACTGTCCTCGCAGCCGAGCGGACAGCGTTCTGGGGTTGTAGTCCTAAGGGCCCGGGTTCGACTCCAAGTCGAGAGAGAGAAACAAATGGGGCAGAGATTCTTTGACCCACTGTTCACCTAGCGGCAGTAAATAGGTACCTGAGAGTTAGACATCTCCTACGGGCTGCTTCCTATGAATGTGTGAGAGAGAGATATGTTGTAGATTTGATAGAGGAAACATTTATTAGGAGTCAGTACCTTAGACACCCGACGGCTAGAAAGGCGGGGTCCAAGAACTAACAGCTCGATCTTACAGGCACAAATAATAAATAGGAAATACACAAAGAAAATATCACCAGCAGCATATTCATAACTGATTGACTATAGTCTTGAGAAACTTCAAGAAACTTCAAGCATGTAAAGAGGCTTCATGCTTCATAAGACCGACTCTTCCATATAACATCTGACAATATCTGAAGGTCGAATGAGTTGGTCATGAGAATGGTTTTAGGAAGAGTTTTTAGGAAGAGTCTTGGTCAGTGTGGGGGAGCCGGTCGGCCGAGCGGACAGCACGCTGGACTTGTGATCCTGGGTTCGATCCCAGGCGCCGGCGAGAAACAATGGGCAGAGTTTTTTTCACCCTATGCCCCTGTTACCTAGCAGTAAAATAGGTACCTGGGTGTTAGTCAGCTGTCACGGGCTGCTTCCTTGGGGTGGAGGCCTGGTCGAGGACCGGGCCGCGGGGACACTAAAGCCCCGAAATCATCTCAAGATAACCTCAAGGTAAGAAGATGGTTAACACCAGAACTAAGACGGACGAGTGGTAACTATCTTTTATTTTATCAACACATTTAGGTACATGTTCGTTGCAACCCGTTCTCGCAAATTCGTAAAGTCAATATTGACTTATTAACTACGTGCATAGGTGATATACTAAACATAATAGATACCCCTAAAAAGATTCATAGAAAACACCGACCTTACCTAACCTTGTTAGTATCTTAAGATAAGCATCTTATTGCTTCGTAATTACAATTATTACTTAACCTATACTTATTATAGGTTAGGTAATAATTGTAATTACGAAGCAATAAGATGCTTATCTTAAGATACTAACAAGGTTAGGTAAGGTCGGTGTTTTCTATGAATCTTTTTAAGGGTATCTATTATGTTATGTATGTCACCTATGCACACATTTAATAAGTCAATATTGACTTATTAAATTTGCGAGAACGGGTTGGTTCATTTGTGCAGCTGTCCTTGACTGTATGAAGGGGAGTACAGAATGTGTCGGGACACTAGCCACGTGGTGCTAAAATCCCCATCACACAGGATGGTTAGTCATACAGAGTCATGTGATCAGTAGTCTGCACTGGCAGACTCTGGGTGCATTATGAGGATGTCATCAACACAAGAGTGAATAAGGTAGCAGTGGTACTAAAAGTCCCCATCTCGCAGGATGGTTAGTCATACAGGGCCATATGTTCAGTAGCCTGCACTGGCAAATTTTGGGTGCAATATGAGGATATCTTCAAGAACACGAGAGTGAATAAAGTAATTGCAAAGCTCCAGGTACCTCATGCTAACGGGTCTGAAAGGTCTAATAACTGGGCATTCGGTGATGTAGTGTGGGAGATCATGCCGTAGTTCCTGCTCACAGAGTTTGTACCTGGAGTGCTCAAGATTGGAAGATCCGAGTGGGAACTTAGATGCATTGAGCCGAGGAGATGTCAGCTAGAATAATTCTTAACATGATAGGAATGGTCACTTAAATTAAGAGCCTCAGACAGCCTCAAAGGGGCAGGATTCTGGCTCCTTCCTCATTTACAAGTGTTCACTAATGACCCTCACAGCACATCCCACAGCTCTCCCTCACACTTCAGTTACAAGCCCTCATCACCAGCCTCTCTGGGGATGGATTCCCTCTCCCTTTGGGACACTCGAGATGAATTCAAATTTAATTCCGATAAAACACAATTTTTTCCACCAATTACATTAATGCATATTCCGGCCGATTTTCAAATCCTTTTCGAAGCCCCGTGTTTTAAACCTCTCTCGTGCATCAGTACCCTAGACCAGGGGTGGGTAACATAGGGCACACGTGCCCATAGTATCCCGGGCACGTGCATGTGTGTGTGGGCACGCGGCCTACACTGCCAGCCGTGCATCTATAACCCCCCCCCCTCGCACGTAATAAATAAATATATTGGTAATGATTATCATTGCGGCCAGATGAAGGTGTTGCTGGTTTTGAGATTGCAAAGATTATTGCTTAACATGGAAACCCACCAACCCGTTCTCGCACTTGCTTCAGTCAATATTGGCTTATTTAATAAGTGCATATGTGACATACTAATTGATTGTGAATATTTTAGTTGCCTTGAAAAGCTTCATAGAAAACCACCGACCTCACCTAACCTTCTTAGTATGTTAAGATAAGCTTCTTATTGCTTCTTATTTACAATTATTACTTAACCTATAAACCCACTCAGTGGCGGGGAGTGTATGTTGAAGAATCATGGCTGGAATGTTCTCTTTTTCCTCTTTAACTGTTTTCTAGAGAAGGAGAGATTATTCAGCCCATTAAGGATTTGCCAGTGAGTAGAGACCGTATTAAAAAACCACATTGAAAATGGAAACCAAAAGCCGAACAGCTAACATATGATATTGGATGATGTAAATTCCTTTTTCATTTGTCTTGATGAGTGATGATACTATAGCATGAGGCAGGTTGGTGGTGGTTATTGCGCTCTGGTTGTCGGTCTGGAGTGGCCTCTCCAGGGGGCAAAGCCAGGGTAGGTTGATACGGAGGAAAAGCTGTTACCCATGAATCAGCATTAATGACTTCACCCTTCATCGTAGGGGGTGAAGATACAGGCGAAGCATGGTAAACATGGTAATGTTGCCTGAACATACATATCACTGGTTATTGAACCATTTAACCTTTAAACAGAAGGTTTTCCCCCCCGACACCTGAGGTGCATCACCCAGTTTGATTGGTAAAGAAGCAGGTATGGTAAATGTGGTTGTTGAACATATTGGATATACACTGGCAAGCTTTCACTGTGTTGTACACGAGGAAGCTTTGTTGTGCTGAAGCTTAAGTCGATGGAAATTAAAGCCATGATATTTAATTATATTTCTGTGAGTACTTTGAGAAAGTTACATTTTTTCAGAATTTTGTTCTGGGTGAGGTGAATACCCACTCTCAGTATACATAGGAGTACCCGCTTGGTATACACATGATTACCCATTTTAATTATAAATGTGTATACCGGTATACATGTGTATACTCTCTCACTCTCTCTCTCTCTCTCTCTCTCTCTCTCTCTCTCTCTCTCTCTCTCTCTCTCTCTCTCTCTCTCTCTCTCTCTCTCTCTCTCTCCTCTCTCTCCTTCTCTCTCTCTCCTTCTCTCTCTCCTTCTCTCTCTCTCCTTCTCTCTCTTCTTCTCTCCCTCCTTCTCTCCCTCCTTCTCTCTCTCTCTCTCTCTCTCTCTCTCTCTCTCTCTCTCTCTCTCTCTCTCTCTCTCTCTCTCTCTCTCTCTCTCTCTCTCTCTCTCTCTCTTTAACCTACCGAATAATCTTCACTTCAGAACCATACTGGCATTCTGACCATAGCATAGGGAATCTTTTTTGTATTCAAAATAAACATTGCGGACGACAAAGAAAGAATTCTTGGCTTCAATACTTTCCAAGTTAATGGTCGACCGAAAAATTATGGCGCCCAGAAAAAGTTATCTGTAGTTTGAGGAAGTTTCCTGTTTTCTTGTGTGGAAAATCTTATCCAAAAATTGTTTAGATCAAGTTTATTATCTCTTAGACGAGGGAGTATGAGGTGTACACAATATGAGGTGTACACAGTATGAGGTGTACACAGTGTGAGGTGTACACAGTGTGAGGTGTACACAGTATGAGGTGTACACAGTATGAGGTGTACACAGTATGAGGTGTACACAGTATGAGGTGTACACAGTATGAGGTGTACACAGTATGAGGTGTACACAGTGTGAGGTGTACACAGTATGAGGTGTACACAGTATGAGGTGTACACAGTATGAGGTGTACACAGTATGAGGTGTACACAGTATGAGGTGTACACAGTGTGAGGTGTACACAGTGTGAGGTGTACACAGTGTGAGGTGTACACAGTATGAGGTGTACACAGTATGAGGTGTACACAGTATGAGGTGTACACAGTGTGAGGTGTACACAGTGTGAGGTGTACACAATATGAGGTGTACACAGTATGAGGTGTACACAGTGTGAGGTGTACACAGTGTGAGGTGTACACAGTATGAGGTGTACACAGTGTGAGGTGTACACAGTGTGAGGTGTACACAGTGTGAGGTGTACACAGTATGAGGTGTACACAGTATGAGGTGTACACAGTATGAGGTGTACACAGTATGAGGTGTACACAGTATGAGGTGTACACAGTATGAGGTGTACACAGTATGAGGTGTACACAATATGAGGTGTACACAGTATGAGGTGTACACAGTGTGAGGTGTACACAATATGAGGTGTACACAATATGAGGTGTACACAGTATGAGGTGTACACAGTAGGCATGAGGTAGACACAGTACCGTCAACTGGATACAGTGACCAACTCTAGTATGATGCAGTTTAGATAGTAAGTATTGTGTCAGTCAACAATAGTCACGAATTACGAACGTACTTAACTTTTAGATAATATTATACTGACTAGTTAGGAATTCTTTTAAAATAAATGAAGCTAAAATGCAAACTTAATAAATATCCCCTAGGCCTAAAATAGTACTCATTTGTACTATGTTAGGCCTCAGATAGCGTGTAGTAGGCCCTGGGAAAGTTAGGTTAAGTTAGTTTACTTTGTCATAGCAACACAAGATAGTTTTCCGGTTTGTCTAACTCAATAGTTCAGATTTCTACTTTCTAATTTCGTTGTATGTCGGTATATAGACTATGGTCCTCGGCGTTTCTATAAGTACTACCAAAACAGGCGGATGGGATGCAGTCACAGGCGACAATCACGAGTTAAGAAACACCATTCTCGAATTTATCAACACAGCGGTAGTTAGACTTGTCTTACCCAAAAAAAAGGTGTAGAAAGGTGTAGATAGTGCCATTGTAAAAGGTAATTATAGTCGGTAATCTTTTCATTATTTGACGAGATTTTGTAGCCAATTGAGCTTCGAAAGGAAGTGAATTAGACAAACCTCTCTTAATCTGGACTCGTTGATAATGTTTCAAATTATCGTCGGAAGTTACTGGACCCAGATTCACGAAGCAGTTACGCAAGCACTTACGAACGTGTACATCTTTCCTCAATCTTTGACGGCTTTGGTTACATTTATTAAACAGTTTACAAGCATGAAACCTTTCCAATCAACTGTTGTTATTGTTATAAACAGCCTCCTGGTGCGTCGGAGCTCATTAACTGTTTAATAATTGTAAACAAAGCTGCCAAAGATTGTGACAAGATGTACAGGATCGTAAGTGCTTGCGTAAATGCTTCGTGAATCTGGCCCCTGGAAATCAAATTCGGCTTCTAGAATACACGGTGAAAACTTTGTCGTTTATTGAATTATTGAGCGAGTACATGCATTCAAGGCCAACTAGGAAAATTCCGTCAATATGAATAAATTCCAGGCCTTATCAGCCTTTAAGAAACTCGTAAATTTATCGATTTGAATTCCCTGGGTGTAGTGCGCGCTATGGACAAAATTACCCTTGGTCGACAATCTTACCATGACAAATGCGACTTTGGAGCTTGTCGACACGGTGAAAACTCGTCAATTTATGAACTTGCAATGACGTCCTCGGGTGTAGACTGTGATGTGGGTAAAATTAGCCATGGTCGAAAATCCCAGCATTTTAGACGCGACATTGGATCTTGTCTAACCGGAGAAAACTCGTAAAATTTATCGGTGACTCGCTTGAGGCGTCTCGGCGTTATCTCGGGTCATGCGTTGTAGGTAATATTAATTATATTCTCCTTATCTTCGACGGAGAATTCCAATTAATGGATCCCCTGAGGGCGTCGCAACCCAAAGTAGTTTTATATCTTGCGTCTTGGTAGTTAGAGGTTGATTAAGGACATGTTTTCTAAACATTTAGGACATTTTGTCTGTTTAGGGGGTGTATTTGGGGCTAACTGTGTAATTACCTAAGTGTAGTTACAGGATGAGAGCTACGCTCGTGATGTCCCGTCTTCCCAGCACTCGCCTAGTTGTGCTTGCAGAAGTTGAGCTTCGGCTCTTTGGTCCCGCCTCTCAACTGTCAATCAACTAGATTGGGGTGGGGGGTGTATTTGAGATTTATTGTCTAGGGGTGTATTTGGGACATTCTATTTCGAACCCCTACCCAAAGAAACTCGGGGGGGGGGGGGGGGGGGAGTTAAAAAGGTTTAGAGGTATGGCTTTTGACTGGTTTCAGAGCTGAGAAGACGGGAACATTAGTAAGTCAACGGGATAGAAGCGACATGATCGCGTCATATAAAATCCTAAGGATGACTGACAAAATAGATAGGCCAAAATATGTATTATATGCAAAAGCAGAAATGTCATGAATTGTAGTTAGAAGAGTGTGAACCATACAGATGTTAGGAAAGACTTATATATCCCAAAGAGAGAGACAGAGAGAGAGACAGAGAGAGAAAAAAAGAGGAAATGAGAGACAAAGAGAGAGAGACAGAGAGGTATTCCATCGCCGAAAAAAACAAACAAAACATATAACCTACAAGACAGCACAAGAACAAGGAATGAGAGTACGCTTGAAGGAAGCAGGTCAACCTCACCTTAATGCTCACCTAATTAACAAGACCCTATATCACAAGACGAAAAGTGACCCAATAAATTTTCATTTGATTTTCATCCACAATGCGACCCCAAGACCCCAAGACCCCAAGACCCCAAGACCCCAAGACCCCAAGACCCCAAGACCCCAAGACCCCAAGAGAATATCGGCAAAAGACAAAATTTCCTAATGACATTTTTGTGTGGCTTGGCTGTATTTTGTTTTTCCTCTTGCTGGTTTGTGTGTTTTGTTTTGCTGTGTGGCTAGGCTGTGTTTTTTTTCGGTGTTTGGATGGGTTGGGTGTTTTGTTGCGAGTGGCTGGAGCTAAGAGGTTAATTACACTTTGTTCTTAACTCGGCTTATCGGTGAGGCGTTCGACAGCCATCACCGTCTTATAGGTATGAGATTATTATTTTTATTTCGATGTCACCTAGGTGACCGAGGCGGCTTAGACATCAAGAGAGACAGTTCTGACGTCATCTGGTTGACCGAGACAGTCCTGACGTCATCTGGTTGACCGAGACAGTCCTGACGTCATCTGGTTGACCGAGACAGTCCTGACGTCACCTGGTTGACCGAGACAGTCCTGACGTCATCTGGTTGACCGAGACAGTCCTGACGTCATCTGGTTGACCGA